>NC_089511.1:46777195-47103584 GCF_036850995.1 Saccopteryx leptura | reverse complement strand
TTCATGGTTGCGGGGGCTGGAGCCAATCACAGCTGTCCTCCAGGACAACACCAAATTTTTATTGGATAATGCATAATGTGCATGGGTCATTGTGAGGTCAGGAAGTAAACTTCCCTTCTTTTAATCAAGTAGTCAGCTAGCTAATTGCAGAAACCCTTTTGACGAAGAAGATGGCTAAAAGAAAAAAAGATGAGGAGTATCATACTTTTCAACAGAAATTGACAGAGGAATTCACCTTTGTGGAGAGAGCAGGTTCTGCAGTGTGTCTAATATGCAATGATATAATTGCATTGATGTAATGGTCAAATATAAAGCGGCACTTCAACACATGCCATACTACATTTGCATCGAAATATCCAGTGGAGGACAGCAGAAAAAAAGCATGTCAAGAGCAACTGGGCAGAGTGCAAGCTAGTCAGCAGCAACTCTGTGTTTGGACCCAACAAGGTGACTGCAATTCAGCTAGCTTTGCTGGTGCTTTAGCAATTGTAAGAAATGGAAAGCCATTCGCAGATGGGGAGTATGCCAAAACATTCATGCTTGATGTTGCCTATGAACTTTTTGATGAACTTTTTTTCAGATAAAGACAAGATATTCAAACAAATAAAAGACATGCCTCTGTCAGCAAGAACTGTTCATGATCGTACCACCATGATGGCAAATCAAATTGAGGCAACACAAGTGAAAGACATAAATGCAGCACCATTCTTTTCTCTCGCTTTCGATGAGTCAACAGACATAAGCCATTTATCCCAGTTCAGCGTGATTGCAAGGTATGCTGTCGGTGACACACTACATGAGGAAAGTCTTGCTGTTTTGCCTATGAATGAGACAACAGGAGGGGAGGATTTATTCAAGTCTTTCACTGAGTTCGCTAAAGAAAAAAATCTACCGATGGACAAGCTTATTTCGGTGTGTGTTGATGTTGCTCCATGCATGGTGGGAAAAGACAGAGGATTTGTAGCTTTTTTTTTGTGAACATGAAAAGAGACTCATCCTAAGTTTTCACTGCATCCTACCTACATTAGGAGGCACTTTGTGCTCAGATGTGTGGCAAGCAGCTTGGTGAGCTGATGCTGCTGGTCATTTGGGTGGTCAACTTTATTGTTGCCTGAGCTTTAAATGATTGCCAGTTTAAAACACTGCTAGATGAAGTTGGGAATAATTACCCTGGTCTGCTTCTGCACAGCAATGTGCATTGGTTGTCAAGAGAGAAGGTACTCAGCCATTTTGAGGCTTGTCTGAGCGAAATCCAGACTTTTCTTGAAATGAAAAATGCCGAGCATCCTGAGTTAGCTAACACTGAGTGGTTCATGAAGTTCTAATGCCTCATAGACATGACTGAACATCTGAACCAGCTCAATGTGAAAATGCAAAGCATTGGAAATACAGTCTTTTCCCTTCAACAAGCAGTGTTTGCATTTGAAAACAAGCTGGAACTCTTTATTGCCGACATTGAAACAGGTCATTTACTACACTTTGAAAAACTGGGAGAGTTTAAAGATGCATGCACAGCAAGTGACTCTGCTCAACATCTTGATCCCCAGCAGCTAGCAGGCTTCACATCTAGTCTTCTGCAGTCATTCAAAGCATGCTTTGGAGAATTTCGTGAGCAAACTCATCTTTTTAAGTTCATCACCCATCCACATGAGTGTGCAGTGGACAGCGCCGACCTGAGTTACATCCCCGGTTTCTCCGTCAGAGATTTTGAGCTACAAGCTGCTGACCTGAGGCCTCAGACATGTGGGTGAATAAGTTCAAGCCACGAATGGAGATTTGGAAAGACTTGCATGAGAGCAAGCAGAGTTGGTGAGCAAACACAAGTGGGGAGAAATGAAACAACTTCAACCCGCGGACCAGCTGATTGTCAAAACTTGAAACGTGCTTTCCATCACATACCACACACTGCAGCATGTGAGTATTGCTGTACTGACAATGTTTGGCTCTACATATGCATGTGAGCAGTCTTTCTCACATCTAAAGAATGTTAAGACCAACCTACAATCACGTTTAACGGATGGAAGTCTCAATACCTGCATGAAGCTTAACCTCACCACATATCAACCAGACTACAAAGCCATGCAGCACCAGAAGTCACATCAATGGTAAGAAGTACTTTGTTCATCATTGGTTAGCAACAGCATAACAACATTATTAAAAAGAATTCAGAGACTTATTGTACTTTAAAAGTGTTGGTCTTACATAAAATGCACATTTGCTTGTATTTAGTGCTCTCAAAATATTGTATGGCTTTCATGGAATTACACTTTAAAATATGTGGCATTTATGCCTCTCTCAGCCAAAAAATTTCCTGACCCCTGGGCCAGACTAACAATGGGAGAAAAGCTATAAAGGAAATCACACTCTCTCCCTTTGATAGTACATCTCAGTGGGCGTCTCCTTCCACAATCATAGCTTTGCTACCTTCTTGCTCTATTGTTGGTATTGTAAGTGGAATGGATGCTCTGCATGTGACTTTAGCACCTTCCTCTTTGGGAAGGAAGGCCTCCAGAAGGTCGCGGGTCCTATCCCAAGTCCTCTAAAATGCAGTTCAGTATATCTGGCTGTTTGACATCTGTACTGAGAAGCTCAAACACACAGGTCCATAGCTAAGCCTCATGCTACTAAATGTCAACACCACAGTTTCACAGTGTCTAACCCTGCACCACCTGTCACTTCTAACTGAAAAGACACAAAACTCCTGTAAGATACATAATCGAGATACTCGTGCAAATGCCAGCTGCCCACTGAGCCTTACCTTAAACCCACAGAACTCACACACAACCTCTCCGTAGACAAAGGCACACACAACACAAATAAACAAATGACTGTGAGAACGGATCACATGCATCAATTCAGGGGACAATATACCAAACTGCAATGTAGACCATCTGCACAGGCAGGTGGTATCAAATGATAAAGACACACAGTATTTACATTAAAACCTTACACTACAGCAGCCTAGACACACAGCACCCACTTAGAAGTGAGACAGACACTCACGTGGGCCTGGAGGTTCTAGTCCAGACACCCCGCCTCTCGCTCACATTGGACTTCCTCTCTCCTCCCAGCTTCCCTCAGATTTATCCTAAAAAAGTCTGTGGCCCAAATTGAAATGTTCTTGGTTCTCAAGAGCCACCATGGAGTGGGGGTGGGGGTGGGGCATTCTGGCGCTGCCAAGGGCTCCTTCGTTGGCTGTGGGACACACCCAGGAACATGTGTCAGCCATGCATGCAAAACAGTGTGTGCCTGTTTTGGCAGGAGTTCCTTTTTGGGCCGGGTACTCTATGTATGGGTATTTTCCTCACTTTCCTCTCTGTTACTCATTTCCTCCTACTCTTGGTGAGTGTCTGTGCAAATGTTTGTAAATATGTTTGTACAGTATCTATAATTTTGTGTGTCTCTATTACTCTATGTGTTTGAATTTAATGTCCCTGTATTTATGACCAGGTGTGCCTGAGTATGCCCATTAATTCATGTGTCTGTTACTTTAGGGAATGAGTATCTCTGTATGAACTGTTTATGTGCCTATTCCTTAGTAGGGGTTTTGGAGAGTCTGCATTCCTTTGCTTGCATGACTTTTTGTTTATGTGTATGTTCATTTCTTTAAAGGAAGGAAAACTCCTAGATCCCATCAAATCCTTCTTTTTACTGATGGGGAAACCAAATTGTCAGGGAGATCACATGATTGCTGAGAGAGACGAGAAGAGACAGAAGTGTGAATATACAAAGTTTTATGCGTTCTAAGCCCTTACGGAGGCGCCCGGATCCACACTTTGTACAGGGGGTATGAGGAACTGGCTCAGGGGGGCAGCATGGCCCACAAAGAAGAAGATTATCCCCTAGGGAAGGGAAGCACCCCTAATGCATTGCACAAGCTTGAGAGGGGCATACCCCCACATGAGGGAAGAAGAAGCAGAGGTGGCTCAGGGAGGGTCATACAGAATTCTATAGAGTTAGAACCTTGGAACCTTGGAGTCTGAGACGTGTTGACCTTTAAAACTTTATAACATTCGAATCTTAGAACTTGAGTGCCCTGAATCTTAAGAGTTGGCATTGCATATTCTTGGACCCTTTACCAAACTCTTAGAAAGGAAGAATGCAGCATAGAACCTAATGGTGTTCAACATCAGAAATGATTAGAACGTTGGTATCTAGTTAGTCACAACTAACTGTAGTAGAGTCTTAGAATACCTTAGATGCTGAGAATCTAGAATCTTGGACTGATAAGAATCTAGAGTGCTTTGGAACATGGAACTGAGCATTAGAATCTAGTTTAATAATCTAGAACTTTGAAGCATCTGATGTTGATTTGGGTTCATGGACTAAGTATTAGAATGAGGAACGAGGAGTAAACCTTCTCTTCCCTAAGAAGGAAGAAACAAAAAAAGTAGAAGGGAAAAAAGCCAGCAGGGGTAGATGAGTCAGCCAGTGATAAATTAACTATATCCCATAGTTCTCTAATGGGTGCTTAGAGTCACAATACAAAGCAACAATAGCAAGGTATGTATGTAACTATGACCAGTAATCTGGAAATGCCTTCCCCCTTGCTGACCCCACCAAAACTTTTCCTCCCTCCCCTCTCCTTGAGTCCTGGGAAACTTTAAACAGAGAAATCACATGTCCATTGCTAACATACTATAAAGGTATATAACCTGTAAGAAAATCAACTTCAGGAAGCATGTGTCTTTGGAGCTACTAACTTTGCATGTTCCACCAGCTTTTAATAAATTCTCTTGTCCTCTAATAAAGTTTCTGAGTATCTATCCTCCACTGGGCTGCTTTCTGCTACAGATTTCAGTGCATTGTCCAGGAGCAAGGAGGAAAACACCCGTGTTTGGCAGACTTTGGGTACCCCACTGGGGAGCCCCCACACTGTCCTGTAGATGTGCCCCCTGAATGCGCACCAGAAATTTTCCCATGTGGACAACTCACAGGTCAGAAAAGGGAATTCCCATCTGCCAGTCTTAGCAAGATTCAGATAATGGAGGAACAAGACGGGGGGGCACATCTGAAGCACTGTAAGGCATATCGGGTAAGTGTAGCTAGCTGAGATCCTGCCCTATTGGGCAGAAGGGAGGCATGATAACCTTACGGAGAGTCACAAATCACATTCTATAGGTTAGGAGCGGCAGTGGTGCACTCTCCACTGGTTGTGGTAAGTGGTCCCATGGAGTGGTGACTTATCATCCTCCGCTGGTTGTGGAGAACAGGCCCCATGGGTTAGGAGTAGTGACTCGTCACCCTCCATGGGTTAGAAGTGGTGATTCGTCACCCTCTACTGGTGTGTGAGAGGTTGTGTGAAAGAGAATGAGTGCAAAGTGAATGAGATGGACACCAGGAGAGGGTTCCAACTCTCTCCCAATGGCCGAAGAGAATGTTGGGTTCTGAACTGCGGTTCCGCCGGGTGTCTGGGCTAAGAGGCAGAATTGCATGCTGACAGTTTATATCAGCCTGCCATAAGCCAAGAGGGCCCGCCATTCCCTCAAGGGGAGCAGCTGGTGACAGATTGAAGCCAGTGGCATCCCCTCCAAGTTTCCGCCCCCCTTCCCCCATTCTTTCTTGTAGCTTGACTGTTGTCTGTTGTGGGAGGTATGGAGATTCACAGGAAAAATCCACTACTTTAGCCATGATGGTCAAGAATTTTAAGAAAGTGTTCTCAGGGGATTACTATGTCCCCAGGGAAATTGAGGACCTTATGTGAACTACAATAGTACACTTTTGGAGTAACCTATAAAAGGTGATTAGTGACTCTCCGGAGGGTTATCATGCCTCCCTTCTGCCCAGTAAGGCAGGGTATCAGCTAGCTACACTTACCCGGTATGCCTTACTGTGCTTCAGATGTGCCCCCTGTCTTGTTCCTCCATTATCTGAAGGAAGCTTGGATACGTTGTTCTACAGACAGTGTGGCAGGTAGTCACTAGAGATCCAGGCAACCTCAACCAGTTTCCCTACATAGGAACTTGGCTTACACTAGTTTTGCACATACCCACTTGACTTAGAGGTCAGGTTTCTACAGTATTAGTAGCTAACACAGGGAAGCATTCCTCCAGACCAAGAGAGCCGTTGCAGCAGCCAAAGCTGGAAATTTTAAACCTAGTGAACCAGAAGAAGCAGAAACTCTGGCTCCTCCACCTTATGTGCCGATGAGGCTCTACCTGTTCATACTTGACTCTCTGTCCATCCCAGAGACTGCTATTGATTTAGGCCAATCATCAGGTCCCAGCATAAGCTCGCCAGAGCCCTAGCCAGAGGTGACTCCCACTGCATTGCAAGAATCAGTGCCAGACTCTCCTTCCCTAGCTAAACAACAATGCCTAGTATGCATATCCCTCTGAGAGAAGTAAGAAACACAGGGATAAATGAGCAAGGGAATATAGTGGAATGGCGAGTGCTGGTGTATTAACATTTTCACCACCAACAACCTCCTTGATTGGAAGCACCACACTCCCTCTTATAGAGAAAAGCCTCAGGACCTAACAGATCTCATGTAATTGATATTCCAGACCCACAATTCTACATGGGCAGACTGCCATTAATTGCTTCTCACTGTATTCAATGCAGAGGAAAGACACTGAATAATACAGGTGGCAATGAAATGGCTGGAGAGGAATGCCCCTGAGGAACACCAAAATCAGTGGTGACCAGACCAGTAGTGCTCTCTCTACCCATAGAGTGGACATTATAGGAGCTACAGGAAATATGCAAGGGTTCAGATGCCCAGAAAGGACACTATTTGGGACCATAATGAAGAGGAGGGCATGAGACAGCTCAGGAGATATAGAGAGGCTCTCCTCCAAGGCCTATGGAAGGGAGGCCAGAAGGCCAGAAATATCAACAAGGTGGCAGAGGCTTTGCAAAGGGAGAATGAAAGTCCAGGTGACTTTTATGAGAGATTGTGTGAGACCTACAGAATCCATACCCCTTTTGACCCAGACAGGTCAGAGAACCAAAGAATGGTTAATATGGTCTTTGTCAGCCAGAATGCAGGAGATATCAAAAAGAAATAACAGACATTAGAAGGCTTTGTAGGAATGAACATATCCCAACCCATGGAAATAGTCAATAAAGTCTATGTGAATAAGGAGATTACAAGCAGAAAGGAAGATGAGTGTGGAATGCAGAAAAGGGCAGAGTTCATACCTGCTGCCCTTCAGCAGAAGGGAAAAGGAAAATCTCCCCCATTCTAAGATGGAAAAAAGACAGGCAAGGGCAAGAAAGGACAGTCAGGAAGAGCTCCCCTGTGACGTAATCAGTGTGCCATCTGTTGGGGAACCAGTCATTGGAAAAATGAATGTCCCAAACAGGTCAAGGAGGAGGCATACTTGCCAGCTGCCTCCCAAGGGGAAGGCACCCTGTTCAACATAGCTGGGGAGTCCCTCTTGGACTGAGGGTGACTGGACTCAGGAGCCCCCACTGGGTCTATAGTCTGCATGGTGGTAGGGGGTCAGCAGATAGACTTCCTGATTGATACAAGGGCTGAACACTCAGTGGTGACCCAGCCAGTAGTGCCACTCTCCACCCATAGAGTGGACATTATAGGAGCTACAGGAACACAGGCTGAACAGGCATTCTGTCTGCCCGTAAATGTACAATATAAGGTTATGAGGTTATACATCAGTTTTTATACATGCCTGAGTGTCCAGTGCCCTTATCAGGAAACAATCTGCTAAGCAAATTAAGGGCTATTGTCTCTTTTGCTGACAATGGCCAGCTGGACTTATAGTGCCTAAGCCTAGGCTTGTTCTAACTCTAATTGTTCCCAGAGAGGAGGAGTGGAGGATTTTTGCTACCGCATCTGGGAAGCCTCCAAGCCAAAAACTAATTCAAAAATACCCTGGAGTCTGGGCTGAAGAAACCTCCTCCCAAGCTGGCAATAAACCAAGTGCCGGTGCAGATAGAGTTAATGCCTGAGGCACTCACTGCCTGTTAGCCAGAAACAATATTCAATTTCTAGGGAGGCCATGGAAAGAATCCAAGTGCATTTACAAAGGCTCAAGGATCATGGCATTATTATCCCTTACCCATCACTTTGGAATACTCCTTTGCTCCCTGTCAGAAAACCAGAAACCAATGATTATCATCCAGTACAGGACTTGAGGGTTGTAAATGAGGCAGCAGTGACTCTGCACCTGACAGTATCAAATCCTTATACACTCCTAAGCCTCCTCCCTGCTCAAATCTCACGGTTCACTTGCTTGGACTCAAAAGATACCTTCTTTAGTATAAGACTGGCTCCTGAAAGCCAGAAGCTGTTTGTCTTCCAATGGAAGAACCCTACTACATGGACAAAGGAGCAGTATACCTGGACTAGGCTCCTGCAAGGGTTCAAAAACTCCCCAACCAATCTTTGGGGAGGCTCTCATTCAGGACCTCCAGAGGTTTCTGGCACAGGACATAGGATGTGTGTCCTCCTTTAGTATGTAAATGATCTTTTGCTAGGTCATGAGACTCTCCAAGGATGTGCTCGAGGAAGGACCAGCTTCTATGACATCTAGAGAAGAATGAATACAAGGTCTCGAAAAAGAAGGCCCAGATCTGCCAAAAGCAAGTAAAATATTTGGGATTCATTCTCCAACAGGGGGAAAGGAGGCTAGGGGTAGAATGGAAACCGGTTATTCAGAACATCCCAGTTCCCATCACAAAAAGACAAGTTAGAGAGTTCCTGGGAACAGTAGGATTCTGCCATTTGTGGATTCCTAACTTTGCAGTACTGGCCAAACCTCTCTATGAAGTCAACAAGGAAGGAGGAAAAAAAACACATGGACCGGGGTCAAGAACAGGACTATGCTTTTGGACACAAAAAAGAATTACAAGTTGTCCCACTGCTATTTCTTCCTAACTTAGCGAAACCTTTTGTGCTGTATGTCTCAGAGAGGAGCAAGACAGCAGTAGGTGTATTAACCCAGGATTTGGGATCATGGCCTAGACCAATAGCCTACCTCTCCAGCAACTAGACAGGGTTGCAAAGGGCTGGCCACCATGCTTAAGAGCCCTAGTAGCCACTGCTATGCTGGTCCAAGAGGCAGACAAATTGACTTTAGGACAAAACCTAACAGTGCCAGTGCCACATGCAGTAGTGACTCTGATGAATGCCAAAGGACATCACTGGCTCACAAATGCCACCTCACTAAGCACCAGAGTTTATTATGTGAAAACCCAAGACTAGTAATAGAGGTGTGTACCACTCTAAATCCAGCGACACTGCTCCCAGTAAATGAGGGAAAGCCACAGCACAATTGTGTGGAAGTGCTTGATGCAGTATACTCCAGCAAGTTAGACTTGCTAGATCAACCCCTAAGTGAGCCTGACTAGGAGCTGTATGTGGAAGGAAGCAGCTCTGTCAACTCAAGGGGACAAAGGCAAGCAGGGTATGCAGTAGTGACTCTAAAAGACTATAGGGTGCAGCCTCTACCGCAAGGCACTTCTGCTCAGTGGGCAGAACTGATTGCACTGACTTGAAAATTAGAGCTCAGTGAAAGGAAAAGAGTGAATATCATTACAGATTCCCATTTTGCCTTTCTCACTCTCTAAGTACATGGGGCAATTTACAAAGAGAGAGGACTCCTCTTTTTTTATAGTTTTACTTAGACAATTAATTTTAACAGGGTGACATTGGACAACTAGAGCATACAGATTTAGAGAAAACATCTCCAGATCATTTTGATATTTGATTATGTTGTATACCCATCACCCAAAGTCAAATCATTCTCCATCACCCTTCATTTGGTTTTCTTTATGACCCTCCCCTCCCACCACACCCTTCTTCTCCTCCCTTCCCCTCCCCCTAGTAACCACTGCACTCTTATCTATGTCCATGAGTCTCAATTTTGTGTCCCACCTATGTATGGAATCATACAGTTCTTAGTTTTTCCTGATTTACTTATTTCACTCATTATAATGTTATCAAGGTCCATCCACATTGGCATAAATTATCGTTTGTCATCATTTGTTATGGCTGAGTAGTATTCCATTGTATATATGTACCACATTTCCTTTATCCAACCTTCTATTGAAGGCCTTTTTGATTGTTTCCACATCTTTGCCACTGTGAACAATGCTGTGATGAACATGGAGCTGCATGTGTCTTTACATACTAATGATTTTGAGTTTAGGGGTATATACCCAGTAGAGGGATTGCTGGGTCATATTGTCTATTCTTTAGTTTTGAGGAACCACCATACTTTCTTCTATAATGGTTGTACTACTTTACATTCCTACCAACAATGAATGAGGGTCCCTTTTTCTCCACAGCCTCACCAACACTTGTTATTACCTGTCTTGTTGATAATAGCTAGTCTAACAGGTGTGAGGTGGTATCTCATTGTAGTTTTGATTTGCATTTTTCTAATAGCTAGTGAAGATAAGCATCTTTTCATATATCTATTGGCCATTTGTATTTTTTTCTTGGGAGAACTCTTTGTTCATGTCCTCTTCCCATTTTTTTATTGAATTGTTTGTTGTTGAGTTTTGTGAGTTCTTTATATATTTTGGATATCAGCCCCTTATCTGAGCTGTTGTTTGAAAATATTATTTCCCATTTAGTTGGCTGTCTGTTTTGTTCTTGGTTTCTTTTGTTATGCAAAAGCTTCTTAGTTTGATGTAGTCCCATTCATTTATTTTTACCTTTACTTCCCTTGCCTTTGGAGTCAAATTCATAAAATGTTCTCTATGGCCAAGGTCTGTGAATTTAGTACCCATGTTTTCTTCTATGTATTTTATTGTTTCAGATTTTATATTTAGGTCTTTGATCAATTCTGAATTAATTTTGGTATAAGGAGATAAACCATAGTTGTGTTTCATTCTTTTGCACATGGCTTTCCAGTTTTCCCAATACTATTTATTGAAGAGGCTTTCTTTTCTCCATTTTGTGTTTTTGGCTTCTTTATCAATAAATGATTTGACTACATATAGGTGGTTTTATTTCTGGGCTCTCTATTCTGTTCCATTGGTCTGTGTGTTTATTTTTCTGCCAACACCATACTGTTTTGATTACTGTGGCTCTGTAGTATAATTTAAAGTTGGGTATTGTAATGCCCCAGCTTCATTTTTTTTCCTTAAAGTTTCTTTGACTATTCAGGGTTTTTTTTTGTTTCCATATAAACCTGATGACTTTTTATTCCATTTCTTTAAAAAATGACATTGGAATTTTGATTAGAATTGCATTAAATTTGTATATTGCTTTGGGTAATATGGTCATTTTAACTATATTTATTCTTCCTATCCAAGAACAAGGGATATTTTTCCATTTCATGGTGTCTTTTTCAAATTCCTTTAACAATGCTTTGTAGTTTTCATTATATAGGTCCTTTACATTCATTGTTATGTTTATACCTAGGTATTTTTGTTGTTGTTGTTGCAACCATAAAAGGGATTGTTATTTGGAGTTCATTTTCTAGAGTTTCATGGTTGGCATAATAGAAAGCAATAGACTTCTGTATGTTAATTTTGTATCCTGCAACCTTACTGTATTTGTTTATTGTTTCTAATAGTCTTTCTGTGGAGTCTTTGGGGTTTTCTATGTACAGGATCATATCATCTGCAAAAAGTGAAACCTTTACTTCTTCTTTCCCAATATGAATGCCTTTTATTTCTTTCTCTTGTCTGATTGCTCTGGCTAGAACTTCCAGCATTATGAAGTTCCAGAACTTCCAGAACTTTCTCCACTATAGGAGTGGAGAAAGAGGGCAGCCTTATGTTGTTCCTGATTTTAGAGAAAAAGTTTTTAGTTTTTTGCCATTTAATAAGATGTTAGCTGATGGTTTGTCATAAACGGCCTTTATTATGTTGAGATATTTTTCTATATCCATTTTATTGAGTGTTTTAAAAATAAAATGATGATGCATTTTATCAAGTGCCTTTTCTGCATCTATTGATAGGATTATATGGTTTTTCTTCTTTGTTTTGTTGATATGGTGTATTACATTAATTGTTTTATGTATGTTGAACCATCCTTGTGATTCTGGGATGAATTCTGTTTATCACAGTGGATTATTTTTTTAATGTGCTGTTGTATTCAGTTTGCTAGTATTTTGTTTAGGATTTTTGTATCTGTCTTCATTAGATATATTGGTCTCTAGTTTTCTTTTTGTTGTTGTTGTCCTTGCCAGGTTTTGTTATGAGAGTTGTGTTGGCCTCATAAAATGTGTTTGAAAGTATTGCTTCTTCTTCAATATTTTGGAAGACTTTGAGTAAGATAGAAACCAAATCTACTTTGAATGTTTGATAGAATTCACTAGTATACCAGTCTGGCCCTGGACTTTTATTTTTTGGAAGGTTTTTGGTAGTTGTTTCTATTTCCTCCCTGCTTAAGGATCTGTTTAAGCTTTCTACTTCTTCATAATTCAATCTAGGCCCTAATTTAATCAGTCCTTTCTGGTTGGATACTGTAGTGGAGTATTTTATTTGGATTTTGGAGATTGATTTTGGTAGTAGCATTTCTAGTCAGATTTGGTTTAGTAGAAGGGAGGCAGATTTTTGGCTTGTTGTGAGGCTTATTAGTGGTTGGAGTCGGAGTATAATGGTTGGGAAATAGTCTAGAAGTTTGGAAAACTTGAATGTGTTTGATGGTTTGTTAAATTTTAGATTATGTATAATTTGGTTTAGTTCTAGGGTCATTATAAATCCCAGTAGAGTTACTCCCAAGGCCATGAATTTTAAATAGGGGGGTATGGTTATTTGTGGGATGTTGACTAGGGGAATGTTATTTGACAATAGAAATCCTGCAAAGATGCTTCCAATCAATAAGCATTTAATAGAGTTTAATATGAGTGGGTTATTTTTATTAATTAATATTAGGGTGGGAATTGTGGTTGTCCCAGGAGTGTGAAGAAAATGATTCCAGTGCTATAGACAGCTGTGAGGGAGGTGGCTAGGAGGGCAATTAGCAGGGCTCAGGCATTGGTGTATGAAGTGTTGGTGGCTTCAATGATTAGGTTCTTAGAATAGAAGCCAGTTAGGAAAGGAATTCTTGTTAAAGTGAGGCTCCCTATGATTAAGGCAGTAGTAGGGAAGGGTAGGGTTTTGAATAAGCCCCCATATTTCAAATATCTTGTTCATCATTTAGGCTGTGAATAATTGATCCAAAATGTATAAATAACATAGCCTTGAAGAATGCATGAGTACAGATGTGAAGAAATGCTAGGTAAGGTTGACTGATTCCAATGGTTACTATTATTAAGCCCAACTGGCTAGACATGGAGAAAGCAACATTTTTTTTTATATCATTCTAGGTAAGGGCACAGATTGCTGTAAACAGGGTGGTGATTGCCCCTAGGCATAGAATTATGGTCTGTACTAATTTATTATTTTCTGTTAGGGGGTAGAATCGGATTAGGAGGAAGACCCCTGCTACGACTATAGTACTCGAGTGTAATAGGGTGGAGACGGGTGTAGGACCCTCTATGGCAGAGGGGAGCCATGGGTGGAGTCCAAATTGGGAGGATTTTCTGGTAGCAGCTAGAAGTAGAGCCATTAGTGGGAAGTTTGTGTTGTCCAGATTTAGTGCAAAGATCTGTTGGAGTTCCCATGTGTTGGTATTGGCTATAAATCATGCCATAGAGGCGATGAAGCCAATATCTTTAATCCGATTGTATAGAATTGCTTGGAGGGTGGTGGTGTTGGCATCTGCATGGCTGTATCACTAGCCAGTGAGTAAGAAGGATATGATTTCTACTCCCTCTCAGCCGATGAAAAGTTGAAACAGGTTGTTCGTGGTTACCAGAATTATTATTGTGATTAAAAATATTAGTAGGTATATGAAGAAGCAGTTAATATAGAGATCTGAGTGTATATACCATATTGAGAATTCTATAATAGATCAGGTGACAAATAGTCCTACAGGTATAAATAGTATTGAGAAATAGTTGAATCTGAAGCTGAGGGATAATTTCATAGTTTGGATTGTAATTCAATGTCAGTTTGAAATTACTATTTCTTGTTTGAAGCTGATGAATAATAATGTTGGAATGAGGCTGACTGCGAAAGAATATGAGATCATGGTTTTAATATAGTTTGGGTAATTTGCTTTTTTGTCCAAATTAAAAGCTGTTGCCGGCCCTGGCCGGTTGGCTTCATGGTAGAGCGTCGGCCTGGTGTGCAGAAGTCCCGGGTTTGATTCCCGGCCAGGGCACACAGGAGAAGCGCCCATCTGCTTCTCCACCCCTCCCCCTCTCTTTCCTCTCTGTCTCTCTCTTCCCCTCCTGCAGCCAAGGCTCCATTGGAGCAGAGATGACCCGGGCGCTGGGGATGGCTCTGTGGCCTCTACCTCAGGCGCTAGAGTGGCTCTGGTCGCGATATAGCGACGCCCCAGATGGGCAGAGCATCGCCCCCTGGTGGGCAGAGCGTTGCCCCCTGGTGGGCGTGCCAGGTGGATCCTGGTCGGGCGCATGCGGGAGTCTGTCTGACTGTCTCTCCCCGTTTCCAGCTTCAGAAAAATACAAAAAAAAAAAAAAAAAAAAAAAAGCTGTTGCCATAGTTGGTGTAGTTAGTATAAGTACTGTGAGTACAATTGATATATTAAATAAATTCATTGCTTTTATTTGGAGTTGCACCAATTTTTTGACTCCTAAGGCCAATACAGATAATTACTATCCTTTAAAAGCTTGCAAAAGCCATGGTTTTAGATGCGGTAGCATGAATTAGCAGTTCTTGCATACTTCTTTGATAAATAAGAGGTTTTAGGCTCTATTACTAGACTCACAATCTAGTGTTTTTGTTAAACTATATTTACAATATAGTGTACCCAAAATAATTTTTGAGTTGATCAATAGGAGAAGAAGGGAAGTTAGGCGTATTGCTATGAGTGCATTTTTTTGTGTATAGTTGGGCTTGATGTTATTGATGTGGTGTGTGTGTTTACCTCACTGGGTCATAATAAGCATTTACAGAGAATAGAGAGCAGTAATAATGGTGTTTAGTTCTATAAGGATGATAAATAAGTTTGATCAAGAGAATGTTGCTATTACTACAAATAATTCTCCAATTAAGTTGATAGTGGGGGGAGGGCCAGGTTAGTGAGACTCACTAAAAGTCATCAAGAGGCCATAAAGAGTAGGATTATTTGCAGACCGCATGCTAGAATCATGGTTCAGCTGTGAATTCATTCGTAACTAGAATTGGCCAGGCAGAATAGTATTGAGGAAGTTAACCCATGTGTGATTATTAGAGCGGTTGCCCCTATATAGCTTCACTGGGATTGGATGAGGATAGCTACAATTACTAAGTTTATATGGCTTACCGATGAATATGCAATTAGTGATTTTAGGTCTGTTTGGCATAAGCAAATTGAGCTGGTTATAATTATGCCTCATAGAGAAAGTATCATGAACAGGTATGCTATGTTGCTTGTAACCAGGTTGAGGAGTGCTATAATTCGTAATATTCCATAGCCTTCTAGTTTTAATAACACTACAGCAAGTACTATGGATCTTGAAATAGAGGTTTCTACATGTGCTTTAGGCAGTCAGAGGTGGAGTCCATAGAGGGGCATTTTTACCATGAATGCTATTATGCAGGCTAATCACAAGAAAGAATTACTTCAGAAGTTTTGTAAGGGATTTGTTCAGTATTGCACTACTAGAAAGTTCAAGAATCCGTGGTGTTTTAGATATATGTGAGTGCTACTAATAGGGGGAGGGAACCTACTAGAGTGTAGAATAGGAAGTAAAGTTCAGCGTTGAGGTGTTCTGTCTGTCCACTTCAGCAGGTGATAATAATGAAGGTTGGCACTAGGGTTGCTTCAAATAAAATATAAAATAGAATCAGTTCTGTGGCTGTAAATGTTATAATTAAGAATGCTTGTAGAAGAAGTATGTTCCCTGTATTCCCACTTTGCTAAGAGTTTTGATCATAAATGGGTGCTGGATTTTATCAAATGCTTTTTCTGTATATATTGAAATTCTCATGTGGTTTTTCTCCTTCCTTTTGTTTATGTGGTGAATCACATTAACTGATTTACAAATGTTGTACCATCCTTGCTTCCCAGAATAAATCCCACTTGATCATGGTGTATGATTCTTTTTCATGTATTGCTGGATCTGGTTTGCTAATAGTTTGTTGAGGATTTTAGCATTTTTATTCATCAGGGATATTGGCCTATAATTTTCTTTCTTTGTGTTGTCTTTGCCTGGTTTTGGAATCAGAATTATGCTCGCCTCATAAAAGGAATTTGGAAGTGTCCTTTCCTCCTGAATTTTTTGAAATAGTTTGGGAGGAATAAAAGTTAGTTCTTCTTTGAATATTTGATAGAATTCAACATTGAAGCCATTGGGCCCAGGAGATTTGTTTTTTGGGAGCTTTTTGATAACTGTTTAGATCACTTTTGTTGTAATCAGTCTGTTTAGGTTTTCTGATTCTTCTAGGTTGACTTTTGGAAGATTATATGTTTCATCAAGGAATTTGTCCATTTCACCTAGGTTGTTTAATTTTTTGGCATACAGTTCTTCATAGTATTTTCATACAATATTTTGTATTTCTGTCATATCGGTTGTTATTTCTCCACACTCATTTCTAATTTTATTTATTTGAATCCTCTCTCTTCTTTTCTTGGTGAGTCTTGTTAAAGGTTCATCAATCTTGTTTACCCTTTCAAAGAACCAGCTCTTGGTTTCACTGATTCTTCATATTGTTTCTTTAGCTTCTATGTCATTTATTTCTGCTCTGATATTTATTATTTCCTTCCTTCTACTACCTCTGGGCCTTACTTGTTCTTTTTCTTGTTCTTTTAGATGAAGGTTTAGGTTGTTTATTTGAGCCTTTTCAAGCTTCTTAAGGAATGCCTGTAGTGCTATGAACTTCCCTCTCAGGACTGCTTTTGCTGTGTCCCATAAATTTTGAGTTGTTGTTTGCTCATTATCATTTGTTTCTAGAAATTTTTTTATTTCTTCTTTGATCTCATTCTTAATCCATTTGTTATTTAATAACATGCTATTTAGTTTTCATGTGTTTGAGAATTTTTGAGTTTTTCTGTTGTGGTTGATTTCTAGTTTCATGCCATTGTGATCAGAGAAAATGCTTGATATTATTTCAATCTTCTTAAATTTGTTGATACTGCTTTTGTGTCCTAACATGTGGTCTATCTTAGAGAATGTATCATGAGCACTTGAAAAGAATGTATATTCTGCTGCTTTAGGGTGAAAGATTCTGAAGATATCTATTAAATCAAGTTGATCTAGTGTGTCCTTCAAGTCTGCTGTTTCTTTGTTAATTTTCGTTCTTGAGGATCTATCTAGTGATGTTAATGGGGTATTGAAATCCCCTACTATTATAGTATTGCTGTTGAACTCGCCCTTTATATCCATCAAAGTCTGCTTTATATATTTAGGTGCATAGATATTTATGATGGTTATATCTTCCTGTTAGATGGCTCCCTTTATCATTATGTAGTGACCTTCTTTATCTCTTACTATAATCTTTGTTTTAAAGTCCATTTTGTCTGATATAAGCATTGCTACCCCAGCTTTTTTTTTCATTTCCATTTGCATGAAATATTTTTTTCCAACCTTTTACCTTCAGTCTATGTGCATCTTTTGTTTTAAGGTGAGTCTCTTGTAGACAGCATATGTACAGGTCCTGTTCTCTTATCCAAGCAACTACCCTATGTCTTTTGATTAGATCATTTAATCCATTTACATTTAAGGTTATTATTGATATGTAGTTGTTTATTGCCATTTTATTCTTTAAAGTTGTATTCTTCTTTTGCTATATTCTTTTCCCACTTTGATCTGTTTACAACAGCCCCCTTAACATTTCCTGCAGCATTGGTTTTATTGTAATAAATTCCTTGAGTTTTGTTTTTTGTGTCTGGGAAGCTTTTTATTTCTCCTTCAATTTTAAATAATAGACTTGCTGAATAAAGTAGTCTTGGTTGTAGGCTCTTGTTCTGCATTACTTTAAATATTTCTTGCCATTCTCTTCTGGCCTCAAGTGTTTCTGTTGAGAAGTTTGATGTCATCCTTATGGGGGCTCCTTTGTAGGTGATAGTCTTTTTTTCTGTAGCAGCTTTTAATATTTTTTCTTTATCACTTAGCTTTGGTATTTTAATTATGATGTGTCTTGGTGTAGGTCTTTTTGGGTTTCTTTTTAATGGAGTTCTCTGTGCTTCTTGAACTGGTGAGACCCTTTCTTGCATCAATTTAGAGAAGTTTTCAGCTATGATTTGATTGAATAAAGCTTCTATCCCTTGTTCTTTCTCTTCTTCTCTAGGAACCCCTATGATGCGGATGTTATTTCTCTTCATGTTGTCACAGAGCTTGCTCAGAGTTTCCTAAGACTTTTTGAATCTCTTTTCTTTTTTCTGCTCTGCTTCCATGCTTTTGTTCATCTTGTCCTCCAACTCGCAGATTTGATCCTCAGCTTCATCCATCCTGCTTTTAATTCCTTCCATTGTGGTCTTTATTTCTGATATTGTATTTGTCACCTCTGACTGATTCTTTTTTAATATTGCAATGTCCTTTTTTTATACTTGCTATCTCTTTATTTAGGTGTTCATAATAACCATCCATTGTTGTTCTATGATCCCTAAGCATCCTAACAATCATTATTCTAAACTCTGCATCTGGCAGTTTGGTTATTTCCATATCACTCAGTTCCTTTCCTGGATTTTGCTCTTGTGGTTTCATTTGGATTGCACTTCTCTGTCTTTTATGTCTGTGTATTTAGATGTGTTGTTTGTAGGGCTGGTTGATTCTAGGTTTGGTGTTGTCTGCCTCCAATTTTCAGTTGTGTTATTTCTAGGTCTTCTTGGTTTGGCATCAGCTGTTATTTGCAATCCACTTTCGAATTTGGGCTGCTTTGAAGTCTTGATTTGTTTGTTTTCTTCTCAGTTGTAGTCTTGTTTATGGATCTCAGCAGGGGGCTTATTTGAAACTGTATCCAGAAATGCAGTAGGTGTAACCTGAGACTCTGAAGGCCTGATCTGCCAGTTACTCTCTCCTGGGGTGAGGTGTTTTCTCAGCTTCAGTAGGGGGAGGCGTATCTCAGATCTCCATGGAGACCTGAGTTACTGCCCCTCCTCCCACTTCTTTTTTTTAAGCTTGTTGCACTGATTGGAGCTGGAGAGATGTCTGGAGATGTATGATCTGGAAGCACTTTAGTCTTGTGTTATGTGGAAGGATCAACCTCTCCCCCAGCTATGGTTGCCTCCAGCACTGGATGAGTCAGCTTCTCAGGTCCTCCCATGCATTCCTCTGCCAGTCACCGTCTGTCTCTCTCTCCCCCCTTTCCTTTTGGAAGATAAGCCAGCCCTTTCAACACACCTTGTTCCCAGATCCCCAGGCAAGTGGCTGTGAGTGATATTTACTACTCTTTTCCTTGGAATGAGAGCCCTTCTGGGCTCTCAGCCTCACACCCCCTTTGTTCCTGTAAGCAGGGGAGACTCACTGCTCCTCGGCACTCCCTATCAGGCTCAGTGTGGCTTCTTCTTTGCTCCTTGGTTTTTGAGAGCTGGTCTTGTAGTCCAGAGTTGGTTTTTCATGCTGATTGTTCCTAACTTAATTTGTAATCCAGGTTTGTGGTGTGAGCTGGGAGTCTGTGCATCTGCCTACTCCCCTGCCATCTTCAGGTTGGATTTTCTTTTTTGATCCACTTTGCTACTCTGTGCCTCTTTATTGTTTAGTTCAATTCATTTACATTTAATGTAATTATTGACATTTGAGCATTTTTTATTGCTATTTTATATATTGCTTTCTAATAGCTGTGTTTCTTGTTTGGTTCTTCTCTCTTTTTTATTGTCATTTGTTTTTGTTTGGTTCTATTCCATGCTTCTTTCCTCTGTTTCTTCTTTTTTTAAGCTATGTGTTTCAGTAGTGGTATTTTCAGATGTGAGTACCATTAGGTAATTAAATATATATATCATATTTATTATCATATATCAAGTCCATTATCTCTTGTTCCCACTATTAATGAACAGCATAAGGAACATGATAGAGGCCACAGTACAACAATGAACCACGGCCCGTATATACATTACCCACCACTATCAGGCCTTCCTCTTGGAATCAGATGAAGAACATGAGACTCTAGCATAAAAGATATTCTGAAGTTTTAAGGGGGTAATGAGGAAGGAGAGTCAGGTCTCCTCTTCCCTGAAAAGAAAGAAATGGTAAGAATACAAGGGAAAAAAGCCAGCAAGAATAACCAAGTCAGCCAGTAATAAATTAACTACATTCCATAGTTTTCTAAATGGGTGCTAGAGTCATTTACAATACAAAGCAAGAATAGCAGGATCTGTATGTAACTATGACCAGTGATCTGGAAACCCCTTCCCCTTTGCTGACCCCACCAAAACTTTTCCTCCCCTCTCCTTCAGTCCTGTGAAACTTTAAACAGAGAAATCACATGCCCATTGCTTGAATACTATAAAAATATATAAACTGCAAAAAAAAAAATCAACTTCAGGGAGCATGTGTCTTTGGACCTACTAAACCCGCATGCTTTGTCAACTTTTAATAAATTCTCTTTTTCTCTAATAAAGTTATCAGTGTGTATCTTCTTTAAGGCTGCTTCCTGTTACAAGAACATCACACCTTAGGACATTAGACATCCATTTGGAGATTCTTAAAATTTTTGAATTGCAGATTCTAGAATCTTAGACATTTAAGATCCAGAATCTCATAACAAGAGCTTTGAGGATCAAATACACTTAAAATCTATAATTGATCAACATTAGAATCTTAGAACTTGAAAAAGTAAAATCTTGAAGGCTTATGTTCTAGAGTCTAGAGTCATCCAAGGGATTTATGTACTCTAAGAGGCTTAGAAGATAAGATTTTAGAACAATATGCTTTAAAACCTCCATGAATAAATTTGTAGAATTTTAGAATCTAGAACCTTACACCCTAAGGAAAATAAAATCTAGCATCATAAAATCTTAGTTTCAAGGCCTAGAATCTTAGAACTTTAGAACTCCAAAATTTACTGGCTTTATCAAGAATTGTAAAACCAGAAAAATCTAGTGCCATAGTATCTCTGAGCTTTAGAATATAGGTCTAGAACTTCCATGTCTAGAACCTTAGCACTTTAAATTAGAGACTTTGGAATTACAGGTCCTTAGAACCAAAGATTCATAGCATTTAGAAACCTAGAACCTAGACTTTTTAAAATTTAGAGCCCAGATTTTTGGAATGTTAGACCTAGGGGGACACTTAGGGATTGTAATCTAACCTCCTCCTTTTATACATGGAAACATTAAGGTGTAGAAAGGGAGATGATCTGTATAGAATGAAAGTGGAATAGGAAGAAAGAACGGGTTGAAGTTGATAGTAAGGCCTGGATTGGAAACATAGGGGGGATCCTCCAGTGGCAGTGTCTAGCTTGAGTTCTGAAAGGAAGTCCCAGGTGGAGGGTTTTTTGAGGTTTCATCCCCCTGCACCCCCAGGAGCCCCTGAAGCAGGCATTGTGGGGACAGGGGCTATAGATGGGCAGAAGACATAGTGTCAAAAAGGATAGACTTCAGCTGCAGTGAAGCAGTTGCAGGAATCCTTTGCCTCAGGCTGAATTGAAGGGTCACATCCTCCTGCAGCTCCAAGTGGTTCAGCATGATTTCCACCTTCATCCATGTTGACATAGAAGATTTCGCCAGGCTTCTAGGTGGGGGCAGGGCCTTCAACATGTTCTCCAAAACTCACAGAGTTTTGGCCGGTCTGCAAAATTTTGCCGGTCCTTGAGGGTTAGCTCCCGGCACTGAAACATAAGGGCATACTTAGGACAAAATAAGCAGTGTGAGACTGAGCAAGGGCTTAGAAGAAGAGCATTCTGGGAGGTTTGGGGAAATTGAGGGCACTCAAGGGACCAGACACATTTTATGGGACTAGAGGGAACTATAGCAGGTAGGGGGCAACTGGGGGGACTGAGGAATTCTCAACAGTTTCTGAGGGATTCCTGGTACACTTAGCAGCTGGAAAGGGTCTTGTGAAATCTCTCTGGGTATGAGACAGTATTCTAGTGCAAGTTTTCTAGAACAGAGCTTTGCAATGTGACTCCCCAAAACAGAACGGCATCAAACACTTGCAAGGTGTGTTGGTTTAAAATGTGTGCTCATTCTTTTGTGATAAGGTGCCAAGGAACTGCAAATCTTTTAACATTAGTGTTTTTAAAAGAAGTCAGGCCCCCTTACCCTTCCTTTCTGAGGGAGAAAATACAAGAAGAAGAATTTGCAGGGGCAACTGAGTCTGCTAGTTATAGTTTAACTATTTCTTATAGTTCTCTGGAAAGACTGATGCCACCTGCTAGACAGAGCAAAGAAGATAGAACCTATCCAAGAACCCCTTCCTATTCTCCTTTCTTAAAAGCCTTCATGAAACAATATTTACGTACCTTAATTAAAATTTCTACCCTAATTCTGACTCACCTTTCCATCCTGGAGTCATGATTGTTATGTATACCTCTAGAAAAAGGGATCACAAGTCCTTCTCCCCTTGCATAAAAAACCTGTATTCTGTAACATTTTATATGCTTTTTACTAATCATCATTTTGAAATTCTTTGTATGTGCAAAACTTGTAAACAAATGGGGACTAGCTTTAGACATCCCTAATAAGCTAACCCTAACACTCTTAGCAAAAGTAACTTCATTTAGCTTCTCTCCTTATCCTAAACTAAACAGTTCCCACTATTATGGTGACAAGAATAAAATTTTTGGGAATGTCTTTGCCAGGTTTGTAAAACATTTATTGCTACTGTGTTATCTTATTGTCTTAGGGTGTAGAAATGTTTTTCCTTTTGATAGATCCTATACGTAAACGTGGTAACAAGACAGCAAATTTCAATGAGCTTGTTAGTAAGATGAATGACTTTTGTACCATACTCCCCCTTCTTTTCCCCCCAACCAATATATAATTTTGTCTTTAAAAGAAGCCTCAGAACTGTGTTCATGGCTGCATAATTTGGGTTTGATATGCCCTGTGCATATCACCAGCAATAAAGCTCTTTCGAAAACTTCTTCTGTAACCTTGGTGTCTCTGTGGAACTTGCTGGTTACTTTACAACACTTTGACACTCTTTCTTTCAAAAGATGGAGCCTAGCCTGACCTGTGGTGGAGCAGTAAATAAAGCATCAACCTGAAATGCTAAGGTCACTTGTTCAAAACTCTGGGCTTGCCCAGTCAAGAAACAACTTTGAGTTGATGCTTCCTGCTCCTCTTCCCCTGCTTTCTCTCTCTCTCTCCTCTCTCTAAAATCAATAAATAATAAAATCTTTAAAAAAAGATAGAGCCTAATTTTCCTCCCCTTGAGTGTGAGCTGATCTTCTTGACATAATTCTGACTCAACAGCTCTGACAGTGTATCTGACTTCTGAGACTAGCTTGTAAAAGGCATTGTGGTTTACTCATTGCTCTTTCTTTTAGAATATTTACCCAGGACCCTGGCCAGTTTACTTAGTGGTAGAGCATTGGTTCTGCATGTGGATGTCCCAGGTTCGATTCCTGGTTAGGGCACACAGGAGAAGCACCCATCTGCTTCTCCACCCCTCGTGGGCTTGCTGGGTGGATCCCAGTAGGGGTACATGTGAGAGTCTGTCTCTACCTCCTTCCCTCTCACTGAATTAATAAAAAAAAAAAAAGAATGTTTCCTGGAAGGAGGCCAGCCACCATGTTGTGAGGAAGCTCAAACAGCACTATGGCAGAGTCTGTATAGCAAGGAACTGAGGCCTCCTGCCATAGCCATTCAAGTGAGTTACCTTGAAAACAGTTGTCTAGTTTTCATCTTCATATGGCTGCAGCTCCATCTTGACAGAAATCTCATTTGAAACCCTGACTCAGAATCCCCCTTGAATCTTTACTTTAACTTCATAGAAACGTTAATTCAGAATCACCATGCTAAGCTGTTCCCAGACTCTGACCTTCAGAAACTATGAGGTTTGTTTGCTGTTTTAAGCTACTGGATTTGGGGGTATAGATAAGTAATAGACCACCTATGCAGACTTTGGCAAGTGATTTACCTTACTCTGTGGACCTCAGTTTCTTCAGCTGCAAATGGTAATAATAATGCTACCAACCTACTTCATATGGCCACTGGAAGGACCAAACAAGTTAATACAAGCAAAGAACCTAAAAAAGAGCTTTCTAGCAAGTTCTATAGAGATGTTAGCTATTATTACCACTCCCCTCTGCTCTGGGACACCCATGGAGGACCTGGAGAGTCTGCAGCCCCAGACTATCCCCTTCTAACACAACAATATTATCTCTTTACCCCCTAAGTGCTGGATAAATGTTCTATTCTTCTGGGTGTCAAGAGACAACAAAGTTTGATAAGTACTTTCCTAAAAGAGCCTGAGAATATCTGAGAGGGGACTTGAGAGTTTGGTGAAACTCAATATAAAAACCTGAAGGATTTTGCTGAGAGTCCTGTGCCGGGGTCCAGCCCTGTGGTTGATCCAGGGGTCCCGCAGGAAGAGACAGTGTCAGCAAGAAACGAGTGAGAGAGCCAAATTCTTTAGCATTAACTACCAGGCATCTCTGCCAATGGCTAGTACAGCTTTATTTTTATACACTAAATTACAATTACATGTTATGCAGAATACATCGATTAATAGTTGTTTTTGCTACAATATGGGTAAATATTCTAGGAACAGGTTAGTACATTTCTATAAGCTATAAATCAGGCAGTAAGCCATTCTAAGTACAGTTATACAATACTTGAGCAGCAGCAACAATATTTGCGCAAGCTTCTAAAAGGTCAATATTGATTAATAACTCTACCTTACCTAATGGCCTATTGTCTAGTAAAATTGTATTTGTCTACTATATTCATGTACTAGTTAAGTTTTAACTTTATTTTTCTCAGAGTGTTTCACTACCTGAAGGTCAGGTATGTAAGAGGAATGAAAAGTTTTTCTATTCTTCTACAATGTGAAAAGGCTAGGGGGGGTTAAGTAGTGGATTAGGTGAAAGCTGAAAGGTGCTTTTATGTTTAGCTACTGTTTCCTACCTATTCATAAGTCACAATCTATTTTTCCCTAATATGATTTATAGGAGGGAGTTTTTCCACAGACTTAGCCCCTTTTGGGGGGATATTATAGCCAGCCTCCTATGTCTTTGGGCCTAGGCAAGGGGGTTTATAAGCTTTTCTGTGGAACTCACACCCTCTGTCTCATGTCCAGAGAAATTGCCATGAATCTGCAGGGAAAGCACGGTGCTATTATCCCTGTGCCATAAATTATAACACACACCCAGAAAAGGATGAAAAACCAAATTATTTCAAGAAGTTAAAGGAGGAAGTATCATTGTGCCTCTTCATTTTTTTTGTTTTGTTTTGTTTTGTTTTTTGTATTTTTCTGAAGCTGGAAACAGGGAGGAAGTCAGACAGACTCCCGCATACGCCCGACCGGGATCCACCCAACATGCCCACTAGGGGGCGATGCTCTGCCCATCCGGGGCATCGCTCTGTTGTGACCAGAGCCACTCTAGCACCTGAGGCAGAGGCCATGGAGCCATCCCCAGCACCCGGGCCATCTTTGCTCCAATGGAGCCTTGGCTGCGGGAGGGGAAGAGAGAGACAGAGAGGAAGGAGAGGGGGAGGGGTGGAGAAGCAGATGGGCGCTTCTCCTGTGTGCCCTGGCTGGGAATCAAACCCGGGACTTCTGTATGCCAGGCCGACGCTCTACCACTGAGCCAACCAGCCAGGGCCCTTCATTGTGCCTCTTCTTTGCTGTGACTGTGTCAACCAGCAGCTGTTGATCTTCTTTGCTGTGACTATGTCAACCAGCAACTGTTGATCAGCTTCTGACAGTCCTGGGTGTTGAAGAGCATCTAGAAAAAGCATGAGTGCTCAAGAGTCTGGGACGGATTAGAATTCTTTGAGAGTGGGGGGTGGGGTGGGTCTCAGAGGCAGGTCCTCCAGGTAAGGTTGTACAGTTATTCACTGCACATTACTGGCTGAGGGAGTTGATCCAGCCTGCACTCCACTCACAAAGCAAAGGAGGAAAGGAGGCCTCTTGCTAATTCACACCCTGTTACACCTTTTGTTAATTCACACCCCTGCAGAGCAGTGGTGAGAAGGCAGTCTGAGGGATTCTATACAGGTTTTAAAGGTCCAGGATATGGATATATTTAAAGGTCCAGAAGCCATGTGAGGTGCTTAGGATTTTGGAGCAAAATCTAAAGAGGGGGAGTCCTAAGGGTGTTCACAGTCCATCCAGACAATCTACAGGCTGCTTCAGGTTGTTTCCCTGGTGCAAGTAGTTGTAAATGTCGCTGTTCTCTACTCCTGGATATAAGGTTTGGCCCCCAGTGGCAATTTCCCACATTGTCACTTCAAAGGACCACTGTGGAAAGCAGAGGAGAGAGAATTAAAGTGTCACTCCTTTACAAAGAGACCCACAGCACATATTTATGTGCACATGTGGACATAGCTTTTTTGTGGGTGCACCACAGCTATTCACAGAATCAGTTTGACACAAGTACACACTCATAGAGATAACTTTTGTGCACACACTCAACCATGTACACATTTACACACTTAATGGACACATGGCCTCATGTGTCACACTCCACACCCTGGCTATACACACCTATACATATTTACCAGTTCCCCTAACCTAAACTGTCCACATGTCCTATGTAGAACCTGCCACCATGCACACGTGGTCCTGTACACATAGTCTCAGCATGTCTACACCACTGTTCATAGTCACCCACCATACCACACCATGGTAACCCCTGTCAACAGGCCCCCATGAGACCAGGTGCAGTGTGAGATGATTGAGCCACACCCTCCACTGTTTCCCACTCCTGTCAAAGTTGCACCTACCACATTGCTCTTGCTGATATAGATGCATGTAGTACTCCAGCCTACTGGGAACTACCAGTGTCATATGGAGAAACATACTCAAGACACAAACTTATGTCAAGAGGAAAAGAGGGGGAGGCCTACCAAGGGAGGCAAAGAAACCTCTTGAATTTTCTTCTCCCTTAGCTTTTATTGATCGGAAACAGAACAGAGGTAAGAGGGTTACAAAGGGGGAAAACCAAGTGATAAGGGGGAAAAATGACTAATGACTGTTTTTGCTGACATGGAGAAAGGGCTAATTTGGGTCAGCACATTCTTTTTTGTTGTTGTTAATTAACAAGCCCAAAGGAAGGGGCAATTTAGAACCTCTAGGCTAATTTTCGATAGCTTGTTCACATGCATTCCTTTGTGTCTGCAAAAAGATTACTTATTCACACAGCTTCTTGGTGTTTACATCCAAGAGACATTCACTCTGGGCTTTTAACTAAAGTTCCCCAATCCATGTCATAGAGGGTTCAAGGTTAGGTGGGTGATTTCCTACATCTCCTCCTTTTTGTTTTAGTGAAGATTAACAGAGAGGAAGATGGTTAGGTGGTTGTAGTGGAAGGTAAAGATCAAACATAGAGAGAAACAAGTTTTTAGGGGTTTACAGACATTTCTGTATTTTGTAAAAGTTCTTTAGCACACCTGGGTAGATGTTTCAAAGTGTCCCAGGTGATGATGTCAGGTGCTCCCTGGGTGCTTGGAAGTGAGTTAAGTGTCATTCTTTTAAGGATTCATTTCCAAAGATCACTGTAACATTGAATATACCAGTTTTGTAAAGCTATTTGGAATGTCTTAGAAATATTATAAGGGAAATTCTCTGTTTTAATTACTTTAGGGCATCTAGAAATGAAAATGGACTCTTAAGTGGTGAGAAATAGCATGACGTGCTGCTTTCCAGGTAGCAGATGTAACATGGATCATGGCTGAATGAGACTCTATACAATAAAGAAGAGTCCATAAATATTTCTTCTGCTTGTTTACATTACCTGGTTGTAGTAGAGATAGCCCTTGTCCAGGGAGGGAACCTTTTCTTTACCGAAATCAAGATGCTGACTATAACATTTTATAGGTCTATGATTATCTCCATGTTCTTTATGTAAACTTGATTTTAGTAATAAAAACTTGGAACCTATTGAGACAATAGCCAATCAAACCCAAAAATTCTATAAGGTGCTTTGTTTCTGAAAGATGGGATTCCTCTGAGTTTTCAGGGTTAATTAGTAGCCAATTTTTAAATGTGTGGTATTGCAAGTATTTCACTAAAGGTAGAGAATCAGAGCTTGTCCTAGAGCATCAAGTATTGTAGTAAGGTACCAAAAAGCTACAGAATTAACATTAATAGTTTAGGAAGCTTAAAGAACATTTTATTAATTTGGGCTAGGCATGCAGAGAGATTTTGTAGATGTGGTTTTTATACTTGTGTGATTAGCACCAACTCAGGATGGCCGATAGCATTGTATTGTAAATGAAGAGGGAAAGGAGATTTAGATTCCCATCCTTCCCCCCACACCTGTGAGGAAGCAGGTAAATAGCTAGCCAGGGGCAGGAAGGGAAAGATTGAAAAAACTTTTCTTTATTTAATGAGTCATTTGCAGGCATTTTATCCCCTAGCACCATGGAAACCACCCCTCCCCTCCTGAAAGCATGTAATTAATGTATATATCTTTAAACAAAGGAGTGTCAAATAAACACTAGAAAATTTATGAATAATTTTTAATATGTGGAATAATATCTTTGCTATTATAAGTTTTAATGTATAGAAATGTTTTTCTAGGTCCTATAAACAAATATTGTAAGCTTGCTAATGAATTATGTCCCATCCCTCTCCTCCTTTTTTCTGCCAATCTGTGTGTGTGTGAACAAAGGTATATAAACTGCCAAAGGGCTGGGCCCAGGGCTCGCACATGATTTGGATTTTCAGGCTGCCCCATGTAAGCCATATGCGGCCGCCATATTTAATAAATCTCCTCCTTTAATAAATCTCTTCAAAATTCATCTGGACTTGGTGTCTCTACATAAACTCACAAAATTAAGGTACAGGTACTTTACAACAGTACCTTATGTATGAATTGGATTAGAGTAAAATCTCTGAAAAATTCAGCACTATTCAAATCGGGTTTTAGTATCTAAAATGATAGGTGGGACTCTTTGAATAACCCTGGGGCATTACTGTGTAACTAAACTTGTAACCTTCCAAGGTAAAAGCGAAGAGATCTCCCTGTCTTTTTATTTTATAAACATGCTCAAACAGGCATTACATGACTACTATAATTGAAAAATAGTCAATCCACAGGAATAACTGGCAATAGATTATGTATATTTGAAACCACAGGATGTCTGGAATAACAATTTTATTTATAGCTTTGAGATTTTATATAAATCTATTTTACTGGAAAGTTAGAATTACAAGGGTTTGTACGTAGAATTATAGATGCCTTTTCAAGTAATCTAGTATAATGGTCTTAATTTCAGCTTATAGTGTTATAAAGTAGCATACCTTAATTCTGCAGGTTATGTAGAGACACCAAGGCAGGATACAGAAGAAATTTTAGGAGGAGATTTATTAATAAGCTGGCTACATATGACTTACATGGGGTATAGCTAACCCAAATCATGTAGTACCCAATATAGCCCTGAGGCTAATTATATAGACTCGATCACATACAGGTGGGGGGGAAAAAGAGCAGGAACATGACACAATAGTCAATTATTAACAAGCTTACAACATTCCACTATAGGATCTATTAAAAGGAAAAAAAATATTCCTACATATTAAAACTTACAAGGTAACACAATAGAGACAAATGTCGTTTTACATATCAATACAGTAGCAATAAATATTGTTTTACATATCAAAGACATACCCAAATCTTTTAGTGTCTATCCCCCATCCCTGTCACCAGAGCAAAATGGTTAATTTAGGATAAGGAGAGAGGCCAAATGAAAATAATCTTGGAAACCTAATAAGCTAGTCCCTGCTTGTTTAGTTTATAAGTTTTTATACATATAAAGGATTTAAAAAGGGTTAATTATTAGAGGGCATATAAAATGTTACAGAATGCAGGTTTTTTAAGCAAGGGGGAGTGTGCTCGTGATCCCTTTGTCTAGAGGTATACATCACTCTTAGGACTCCAGGAGGGGAGAAAGAGTTAAAATCTGTGTAGGCTATGTAAACATTGTCTCCTAAAGCAGTGGTCCCCAACCCCTGGGCCACAGACTGGTACTAGTCCGTGGGCCATTTGGTACTGGTCTGCAGAGAAAGAATAAATAACTTACATTATTTTCATTTTATTTATATTTAAGTCTGAAGGATGTTTTATTTTTTTTAAATGACCAGATTCCCTCTGTTACATTAGTCTAAGACTCACTCTTTTTTTTTTTTTTTAATAAATTTTTATTAATGGTAATGGGATGACATTAATAAATCAGGGTACATATATTCAAAGAAAACATGTCTAGGTTATTTTGTCATTAAATTATGTTGCATACCCCTCGCCCAAAGTCAGATTGTCCTTCGCCACCCTCTATCTAGTTCTCTGTGCCCCTCCCCCTCCCCCTAACTCTCCCCCTGTCCTCCCTCCCCCCACCCCTGGTAACCACCACACTCTTGTCCATGTCTCTTAGTCTCATTTTTATGTTCCACCAATGTATGGAATCATGTAGTTCTTGTTTTTTTCTGATTTACTTATTTCACTCCTTATAATGTTATCAAGATCCCACCATTTTGCTGTAAATGATCCGATGTCATCATTTCTTATGGCTGAGTAGTATTCCATAGTGTATATGTGCCACATCTTCTTTATCCAGTCTTCTATTGAAGGGCTTTTTGGTTGTTTCCATGTCTTGGCCACTGTGAACAGTGTTGCAATGAAAATGGGGCTACATGTGTCTTCCCGTATCAATGTTTCTGAGGTTTTGGGGTATATACCCAGTAGAGGGATTGCTGGGTCATAAGGTAGTTCTATTTGCAGTTTTTTGAGGAACCACCATACTTTCCTCCATAATGGTTGTACTACTTTACAGTCCCACCAACAGTGAATGAGGGTTCCTTTTTCTCCACAGCCTCTCCAACATTTGCTATTACCCGTCTTGTTGATAATAGCTAATCTAACAGGGGTGAGGTGGTATCTCATTGTAGTTTTGATTTGCATTTCCCTAATAACTAATGAAGCTGAGCATCTTTTCATATATCTGTTGGCCATTTGTATCTCTTCCTGGGAGAAGTGTCTATTCATGTCCTCTTCCCATTTTTTTATTGGATTGTTTGTTTGTTTGTTGTTGAGTTTTATGAGTTCTTTGTAAATTTTGGAAATTAGGCCCTTATCTGAGCTGTTGTTTGAAAATATCATTTCCCATTTAGTTGGCTGTCTGTTTATTTTGATATCAGTTTCTCTTGCTGAGCAAAAACTTTTTATTCTGATGTAGTCCCATTCATTTATCTTTGCCTTCACTTCTCTTGCCATTGGAGTCAAGTTCATAAAATGTTCTTTAAAACCCAGGTCCATCAGTTTAGTACCTATGTCTTCTTCTATGTACTTTATTGTTTCAGGTCTTATATTTAGGTCTTTGATCCATTTTGAATTAATTTTAGTACACGGGGACAGGCTGTAGTCAAGTTTCATTCTTTTGCATGTGGCTTTCCAGTTTTCCCAACAACATTTGTTGAAGAGGCTTTCTTTTCTCCAGTGTGTGTTGTTGGCCCCTTTATCAAAGATTATTTGACCATATATATGTGGTTTTATTTCTGGGCTTTCTATTCTGTTCCATTGGTCTGAGTGTCTATTTTTCTGCCAATACCATGCTGTTTTGATTATTGTGGCCCTATAATATAGTTTAAAGTCACGTATTATAATGCCCCCAGCTTCATTCTTTTTCCTTAGGATTGTTTTGGCTATTCGAGGTTTTTTATAGTTCCATATAAATCTGATGATTTTTTGTTCCATTTCTTTAAAAAATCTCATAGGGATTTTGATGGGAATTGCATTAAATTTGTATATTGCTTTGGGTAATATGGCCACTTTGATTATATTTATTCTTCCTATCCAAGAACAAGGAATATTTTTCCATCTCATTGTATCTTTTTCGATTTCCCTTAACAATGCTTTGTAATTTTCATTATATAGGTCCTTTACATTCTTTGTTATGTTTATTCCTAAGTATTTTATTTTTTTTTGTTGCAATCGTGAAGGGGATTATTTTTTTGAGTTCGTTTTCTAATATTTCATTGTTGGCATAGAGAAAGGCTATGGAAAAGACTCACTCTTGATGCTTGTCTTGGTCACGTGATACATTTATCTGTTCCGCCCTAAAGGCCTTTTTGTGAAAATATTTTCTGACATTAAACTGGTCTGTGGCCCAAAAAAGGTTGGGGACCACTGTCCTAAAGGATCTTATTGAAGGGGAAGAGGAAGTTCTTTGTTGTCTAGCAAGTACTGGCCTCAGTCCATCCAGAGAACTATAAACTATGATTAGTTACTAACATTTGCCCCTTTAATCTCTTTGGGATTTTTTTTTCTTTTCAGAAAGGAAGGGTAAGGGGACCTGACTCTTCCTTCTAAAATACTAATATTAATGTTTGCAATTCTTTGGCACCTTATCACATTCCCCACTGGTTTTATATCCTGAGTCAAATCCTTGACTTATTTTAATGAGGTGCATGAGGTTTTTGAGTAGGCAGGGACTTGAATCTAAGGCTAGGATTAGTGATCTGCAGATCCTGTAAATAGGAACATCAGCCTATAACATACAACAGATATTTAACAGGTAGACTTGATGTTTTCATTAACAGTAATACAGTGTACTTAAGAAATAAATGCTACTAATTACAACCTGTACAAACCTTCTGCAACTTACATAAAATTAACTGGCTTTTATAACAACTTACTTTCTTCTTTTCTCTTTCAAAAGTATTTCTATACTTTATACCTTTTATTATTAGAACTATACAATTCCTTTGTAGTCAGAACTCTTAATTTGAAAAAATCTTAACCTTTAGTGACAACTAAGCTGGCAGTAAGTAATTTTTCTTTAAATATATTTCCTTTTGGAAATATCCTCCCTCTAAGTAGCCAGTATTCATAGGTTAAGTATAAGCACATATATATTTTCCATTTACCTTCTAGCAAAGGGACTTATACCTCCCTTCTGTATGACTCATAGCAGTATATGCATCAAACCTTAAGACAACTTGTTCTGGCTTTCCTTTTACCTCAGTTTCCCTCCCTCCCCAAAGTCTAATTAAAAGTAGGTCCTCAGTGAGTTTCTTCAGGCATTAGTCATGCATAGACCAGCCAGCTTCTGGTTTGTGGCTGGAGCAGGGTATGCTGTCCTTCTTAGGGTCAACTTACAAGGGTTGGCAGGGTCAGTCTCTGCTGTCCATGAGGGTGTCTCTGCTGGGACTGCAGGCTTCAACCTGCTGTGGTGGACCCAGGAGGGTATACCTTCTACCTTGGCAGCAGTGGAAGTGGTCAGGATCACAGTGTGTGGACCCGTCCACATGGGAGTCAGTCCTCAGGTGATGTACTTCTTTACCCAGACTGAGTCCCCAGACTGGAAAATATATACCAGGATCTCCTGGCAGTGTCAGAAGCACCTCTTGGACAATCTTTTGAATAGCCTGTTGAGTAATCTGCAGACCCTAAAAGTACTTAAGGAAGGAGTGGTCACTTATTTTAGCTTTATCTCTTCTCTGAGTTTTGGTAGTAAGGGAGGGGAGGTTCTGGGCTGACAGAGCTGAAATGAGCAATGGGGACGGCAACTGAGCTGCCCCACAGATGGGATAGCAAGAAACTTTCTGGAAGAGGAAGGAGGAAGAGAGCTGTCAGCAGAGTTTGTGGAGGGTTGGGAGGAGCTTCAGGGAGTGGCTTCTACTCTGAGGCCTCCCTGCAAGACTCCAGCTATGGCCACCTCACCCCAGCACCCACCTGGGGGCTGGAACACTCAGGGACAGACCTCCCCCCCCGGTGCCTCCTGGGACAGGCTGATGCACTCAGTGACCTGCTGGCTACTGGAGGACAACAAGTGGCCAAAGGCATGTTGGGAGCAGGTGGGGCACTGCCAGAAGTCTTGGATGCACACAGGCCCACTGGCACTCCTGCCACGGGGTGAGCACCAGTGGAAGTCATGGCAGTTCTTGGTGAGCAGTGTGTAGAGAAAGGGGTTGATGCAACTGATGGCCTAAGTGAGGCAAGTGGTCAAGTAGTTGGTGATGTGTGAGCTGCAGGGTGTGAGCGACTGGGCGCCAAGGTACTGGGACAGCAGCTGCCATATCCAGAAGGGCATGAAGCATGCCCAGAAGAGCAGCATAATGCCCAGGATGAGGTGCAGCATTCTGGGGTTGGGCAGCCATCATGTCTGTGGAAATGAGGCCTGCTGCAACAGCCAGCAGGCCCAGGCCAGGTACACGTAGAGCAGCTGATGACCACGCCAGGCCCCAAAATACTGGTCCCAAAGAGCAGTGTCAGGTAGGCACGGTGGGTGCTCTGGCTCCAGGCTGGCAGGCTGAGACTCTTGTGCTCCCTGTGGGCCAGCTAGGTAGCCAGCATTATGGGCAGCACCAGCAGCAGTGTGCCAGGAGCCATGTGTCAAGTGCCAGGACCTTGTAGTAGCCCTTGGAGCGCTATGTGGTGTCCAGTGGTCTTAGCATTGCAGCATAGCACTCATTGCTCGTGACAGTTAGGGTGAAGATGCTGGCATGCATGGTCAGGAAGTCCAGGCTAAAGAGGACACAGCAACCCATGTCTCCAAAGTGCCACTCCTTGGTGATGTAGGTGGTTACAATGAAAGGGATGCTGAGCAGGTAGAGCAGGTCGGCCAGCACCAGGTTGACAACATAGACATATATGGAGGCCGAGGCGTGCAGGAAGCGGCACATGACTACCAGAGTGTACACATTGCCTACCACACTCACCCACGCCCATGACCAAGAGCACTGCCCCAATGGCACCCGTGGCCACCAGGTCCTCCAGGGCGCTGGGTTATCAGGCTGGCTCACGAGCTGTTGAGGGATGCATTGGGGTGGCTGGATGATTTGGGCACAGGGCTGCCTGTCATAGCTAGCACAGGGAACCTGCTTGCAGGCTCTGGGCTCAGGGCCATCTTTGCTGTATCACGCTGGACTTGAGGCTGGGGTGTGCTGTGACAGGGGCATCTGTGGGTGACAAGCTTACTTACCCTCGGTCACCGAACAGCAGGTGGAGCTTCCATGACCGCACTTCTGCAAAAGTTCACTTTGCTCTGTACTGAGCAAAAATAGAGGGTTGAGCTCTGTATGACTGGGTCCTGGCCATTGCTGCTGCCTGCCCAGCTGCCAGTTAGGAATGCGCTAAGGCCCCATACCCACACTTGTTTTAATAACCCGGAAGCAGGTGCCAGGAAAGGGGGCCCCAGGGGATGCTGAGGGGCGCGCCAGGGGAAGGCAGCACAGAATCGAGGGGAAGACAGGATTGAAGAAAAGATAGTGCTGTCGGCACTGGAGGTGCAAGAGGGGGTGTACCTCACCCTAAGGAGGGCCAGGGGGAGTAAGATGGGCCACTTTTCACCAGTTTTAAAAACAAATATGGTTAAAATTTCCTTTCTATTCAATTCATGCTTTCTACCTGCCCTGAACTGGGCCTGTAGGCACAATGTAATTTCCAATTAATATTGAATGCCTTTTCCTACTAGCTGTGAGATCTTGGATACAAATGCAGGCCCATCATTAAACCCAATATTAATGGGCAAGTTAAATCTGGGAATAATTTCATATAGCAATTTCTTAACAATTGTTACTGCGGTCTCATTTTTAGTAGGAAAAGCTCTTACCTATTTGTCAATTACTTTAGTAAAATCTATTTCTAAATATTCACCTGGGAAATTTTCTCTCCCCCTGTTTTTTTTATAATTTCTTTACTTTGCTTAGTATTTATTTGGGCACAGACTAAACACTCGGACATTATGCCTTCTGCAATAGATTCTAAGTCTGGCTTTTTGAATTCTTTCTTCTTATTCTTAGTTGTCCCTTTCCTGATGGAAAAATCTTTTTCTAATTGATTGCAAAAAATAAAACAAAACAAAAAAACAACAACAAACTTTGGCAACAAGGGTTTCAGTAAAGTTACTAAAATTTCCTAAAAACCCCACTGGTTTTAGGGCTACTTTATTGGTAGTATCATCAGCTACTTGGTTTTTCTTGAGTTTCTAGGGAGTCCCCCTCTTTTGGTGCTCTGAACAGTGGATGATGCCTACTATTTCAGGGGAGCAGGCTCCTGCATTGTTGGGGTGAGGGTTTGAGCTTCACTTTTGTTAGTTCTTAAGCCTTCTCCTGATGGCCCCCCTTTGACTGTGCCTGTATTAGGTTGTTCCTGCCTTCAGGAATCTTACCCATCTTTGGCTAACCAGCCATCTTAGGGGCCAAACAGAGTTATGTGAGGAAGAGAGGAGCAATGTTCTTTCCAAAATGCTTTTAGCAGCTGATGTTTCTATCTTTTTAAAAAAACTTATAATACATTTTCTTTCTAATTTCTAGAGCTGAATGCTATGTAAAGGCTAAGTTGATTGCCTTAGTATCTTCTGGCACCTCTAGGTCTAGAGGTGCATAGACTCTGTAAGCTTTTCATAGTCCAAGAAAGCTATGAGGGTCTTCTGAGGATCCTAAATAACTTCTGAAACCTTAGACAAACTTATGGTTCTTTTTCTTAGTATCTTCTCTGATCCTGGCTAACAGAAACTGGTGGAAAGTGTCCAAACCTTCCTCACTTGCTTAGGTGTTAGGGTCCCACTTAGGCCAGGCAACCAGAAACATTTTCTTGAGGTGGTCTTGGTTGTCCTACGTTGGGCAGCATATGTACAGTAGAGATTCTAACAGTTGTGTTAGGGCTTGAGGCTTTTCAAGAAAGGGGATTCTGAGCTTTCTAATTCTATAGGTCACTTGGGAAAAAAGGATTTAAACTATTTCCTATTACCTTTATGCCTCAAATTCTAAAGATCTAGTTAAAAGCACCAACTAAAATAACCAATATTTCATAAAATAAATCTTATACTCTACTTAATCACAAATCCCTTTTACATTTCAAGAAAACATATTTTAATTATGCTGCAATTTTATGCATCTTTACATATAATATCTAAAAAGCTCAAGAGAAACAGATTTCTGTTTATATCCTTTAGCCCTTTTCATCTGGGATCAAAACTTAAATGTTTCCTACTACCACAATTAGTCATCTGTTTTCTATTTTCTCCTTTCCAGATATTATGTTGAAAATTCTACTGTTAAGCCAATCAATACTAATATTTGTCACTCTAGGTTTGGTGACCTAACATTGAACAATACTGCTTCATAAATGATAATAAGTTGAACATTTATACACCATATAAAAGGATATCATTAATAGTCACTACATTAATAATTATTACATACCCCCTAATATTTTAAACCAAGATTTCAACATTACAGGGCTATGAAATAACAAATAAAAAGAATTAACAAAAGATTCTTGAAATAACATACACATTTCTAACATAGAAAATAGTTTTTCTCTACAACAATGGATCCTTGATACAAAAAGGAAGTCTTTGTATTTGGCAGACTATACAATTCCAAATGCCTTATCATTAGTACAAATTTAGTACAATTTGCAATAAAAGGATTGTGAACTACTATTCCAATGAACTATTGATTTACTGAGAAAAATAAGAAATGGTCAAAATGCAGTCAGTATTTTGTAGCTACCCAGCTGGCAAAGAGATGCTAACCGTCTTTTTGACCTACAGTGCTTTACACTATTAACTCAATGTAAGGGTCAGGTTCCTGGGGTTCCTGGTGCCTAACAGGGAGCAGATGTCAGGTGCCCTGTGACATGTCTGCTAGTGGGATCACTGAGCTCTCTGGGAGACTAGCCCCCATTTCCTCACTACCCTCTGTGTTCCTGCCTTAGCACCCTCCAGCTGGCGGGACACTGCCTCTCGGCACTCCAAATGAGTTTCCCGGACTTCCTTGGTGCACTGGCTCACAGCTACCCTGCTTCCCCACACAGAGGCGGCTCTCCCGCCCCTCACTCCCGTTATGGCCAGACACACACTGCCAGGGCCCATGCACCACTCTCGTGTCCGCTCCCTTCAGTCACCCACCCTTAGTTGTCCCTGCCACCTTACTCCAGCACCCTCCCCCGCCACTCTGCACACAGCGCATCCTGGCCCAGCCTCCCACTCTTCTCTCACTCAAACTGCTCACTTGCCAGCTCTTCACCCCCAGAGGCTGAAGAAACATTTCCTGGAGTGCATTCCTCATCCCTCCTTCCTATTTCTGCTGTTACCATAGGCTCCTGGGGGTTCAATAAAAAGGAGCCTTGGCCCAGTCAGTCCTCAAGGTTCAGAACCTTAGAACTTGCCATGGCTGCTTGTAATTTGGGGCATTTACTTTTCTAACACCCTTCCTCTTTGCAATATGTGCACTGATTCTTTCCTAGCAGAGTCCTAGTCCTTCTTCTCAAATCCCCTTTTTGTCCTAGATGTAAATCTGGTCAGACTAGAAAGATGTGGCACCCTCTCTGTATTGAGCATGCTTTCAGCCATTTTGGTGGGTTCAGTGTTAAGTTTAGCCGTTGATCAGTGTAGGGCAGTGGACCGGTACCAGTCTGTGGGCCATTTGGTACCAGTCCGCAGAGAAAGAATAAATAACTTACATTATTTTCATTTTATTTATATTTAAGTCTGAATGATGTTTTATTTTTAAAAAATGACCAGATTCTCTCTGTTACATCTGTCTAAGACTTACTCTTGATGCTTGTTTCAGTCATGTGATACATTTATCCATCCCACCCTAAAGGCCGGTCTGTGAAAATATTTTCTGACATTAAACTGGTCCATGGCCCAAAAAAGGTTGGGGACCACTGATATAGGGGAACAGGTCATTGTAGCCTGGAATCCCAGTCACAATATTCCACGGCCCTTACCACCCAGGGGTTAAAAGTCCCAGTCCCTGGCCATCCAAACCTGAAGATGGGCCATTCTGATTCACAGAGAGTGCAAAGTCTTCCTTTTGACCATTTAATTTTGTACCCACAGTTGTCTCCATAGGTTTCTTAAAAATGCTTTAGGAGACAACCTAATGGGGTCTTTTGTGTACTGGGCCCTCCAAAGCAGGAATCAGCACACCAATAGAAGGCAAGGCAGATAATAAATAGCACCCAGAATAAAAGATGTTTGACTATAGAGGTGTCAATCATCACACAAGAGCAGAGGCAGGAGCCAGGAGAAGAGGACAATTTCTTCTGAGGAGAAGTCATACAGAGTGCACTGAAGCCAGAGGTCTTGGATCCAAGGAAAGAGATTTAGTGGGTCCAGGGAAAGAGGCCCTTACTACAAAATGTCATGAGAAATTTCTTGGACAAAGAGAATCTACAGTACAGACAATTCACCACTGAAGAATTTTTAATACGTCTATGAATTTTGCTAGTTTTATAATTTGCGGGCTCTGGTGGACAGCCACCAAACCATATGAAGTTTACAAATTTCCCTTTACTTTTGCCCTCTGGTTTTAAGCCAGAAATTTTCAATTGAAATTACACCAGAGTTTTTCCTGACAAACAAAGACAACTTACAAAACAATTTACTATTTACATTTACACTTGACTTTTAGGCACACAGTTCAACAGATAAAGGGTGGGGGTGCCCCATCAGGGGCCTCTCAGGTGCTCACCTGGCCACATCCCTTGTGGGAACCACAAACTGGAAACTCAGGTGCAGGCACCAGAGATCCCCACTCACACACCAATCACTTAGGGGTTTTTAGACAGAAGCAATAAAAGCAAATAATCAGATCTTGACATGGATAGACAGCACAAAGGTGTCCCTGGAAGCCTGAGACAGGACTGATTAACTCAGTCCCCACTAATTGTCTTCCTAGAGCTCAAACAAATGTCCCTGGAAGCCCAAGGCAGGACTCAAACTCTCCACCGACATCTTGGTCTTGGAGATCCTATTGTGTGAGTTTGATCATGTCCAATCCTTTGTGCAATAGTTTCAAATTGACTAGTCACAATCAGAATTCAGCAAAGCAAAAGATTTGCCCTACTTACCTCCAGAGGTCAGAATTTACACTCCTCGATTTCTCTGCCAAATCGTCGAATTTAGGGACCGAGGGTGCTGCCGATTAGTTGTACGAACCCCACAGGTAAATTGGAGCCCTGGAATGTCTCAGGGGGCACCCCTTCTGGAGATCCAGTGGGGTCAGGCAACCTTCCGGAGAGACCAGCCAGATGTGGTGTCTCTACCCAGGGACGCGGAACGCCAGCATCTCGGACAAGCCCCCAAATGTTATAAAGTAGCATACCTCAATTCTGCAGGTTAGTTAGAGACACCAAGGCAGGATACAAAAGAAATTTTAGGAGGAGATTTATTAATAAGTTGGCTACATATGACTTACATGGGGTATAGCTAACCCAAATCATGTAGTACCCAAAAAGCCGTGAGGCTAGTTATATAAACTTGATCACATACAGGTTGGGGGTAAAAGGAGTGGGAACATGACATAATAGTCAATTATTAACAAGCTTACAACATTCCTCTATAGCAGGGGTCTCAAACTCGCAGCCCACGGGCCGCATGCGGCCCGCCGAACAATTTTGTGTGGCCCGCAGACTAATCCACGAAATTCAAAATATTTTGGATAAAATTAAGTAAGCCTAGGGGCCTACTTGTATTTTTCATTTCTCTAGCATCCTAGCTAGATATTAGCTTAGTTAACAGCAGTTGTGATGCGAACTACAGTTTCTGGTCGTTTTGTGACACTGAGTAAACTGCATGTATGATTGTGTTTGTTGTACTGATTTTTTTTTTTTAACTGCAGTGAGAAAAGTGTTGCATAACAGTTGCCTTTTGTAGACCTAGTGCGGCCCGCCGAATGGCTGTGATCTTGCTCTGCGGCCCACATGCTGAGTTGAGTTTGGGACCCCTGCTCTATAGGATCTATTAAAAGGAAAAAAACATTCTTACATATTAAAACTTACAAGGTAACACAATAGTGACAAATGTCATTTTACATATCAATACAGTAGCAATAAATGTTGTTTTACATATCAAAGACATTCCCAAATCTTTTAGTGTCTACCCCCCATCCCTGTCACCAGAGCAAAATGGTTAATTTAGGATAAGGAGAGAGGCCAAATGAAAATAATCTTGGAAACCTAATAAACCAGTGCCTGCTTGTTTAGTTTATAAGTTTTTATACATATAAAGGATTTTAAAAGGGTTAATTATTAGAAAGCATATAAAATGTTACATAATGCAGGTTTTTAAGCAAGGGGGAGTGAGCTCATGATCCCTTTGTCTAGAGGTATATATCACTCTTAGGACTCCAGGAGGAGAGGAAGAGTTAAAATCGGTGTAGGATATGTAAACATTGTCTCCTAAAGATCTTATTGAAGGGGAAGAGGAAGTTCTTTGCTGTCTAGCAAGTAGTGGCCTCAGTCCTTCCAGAGAACTATAGTTAAACTATGATTAGTTACTAACTTTTGCCCCTTTAATCTCTTTCTCTGGTTTTTTTTTTCTTTTCAGAAAGGAAAAGAAGGGGGGCCTGACTCTTCCTTCAAAAATACTAATATTAATGTTTGCAATTCTTAAAAATTTTTTTTATTTTTTTTTATTTTTATTTATTCATTTTAGAGAGGAGAGAGAGAGACAGAGAGAGAGAGAGAGGAGAGAGAGACAGGGGGGAGGAGCTGGAAGCATCAACTCCCACATGTGCCTTGACCAGGCAAGCCCAGGGTTTCGAACCGGCGACCTCAGCATTTCCAGGTCGACACTTTATCCACTGCGCCACCACAGGTCAGGCAATGTTTGCAATTCTTTGGCACCTTATCACACTGGTGTATCAGATCTTAAAGAATATTGGTGAACTTTGCCAATTTCTGTACTGAGAAAGGTCCAAAGTTGTATTGAAATGTTCTGCAATAAACCTTAAGTCTAAAGATTATTTTCCTTTTATGGAAATTTCTTTAAAATTATTATTTTCCCAATTGGTGCAGTATTTGATTTACTTTTAAATACCTTTAACCCTCTTGGAAGATATGTGGGCAACCACTGGTTTTAAGAACATTTATCCTTGTTGGGCAGATAAAATGTATTATGCTCACTTTGTTAAAAACGGCGCTGCCCACGTGAGGCCGTTGCCCAGGTGATATTAATGTGTGTTGAGAATCCTTGTAGCCTGGGGCTTGGTTTCGGGATAAAGCCTTTCCCACCCATTTTGATGTGGGGTGGTACAATCCAATCATGCCTCAGAGAAGTGACTTTGTATTGGAGACTTCCCTGTTTTGTATATTGGATTAAGGGTTTGGATTTCTACACTATAAAATGGGGATGGAGCGGGAGCTTGCGCTCTTGGTTCCTGGGATGATTAGCATGAGAGAGCAGAGGGAGCAGAGCAGAGAGGAGAAAGAGGCCACATGGAGTAGGCCAGGAGAAGCAGCCAAGATGGCAGAGTGCTGAGTGAGATGCCAGTTTGTGTAGAGTTTGTATCTGGGATGAGGAAGGAGATGGGGAACTGAGGAGAATAAGGCTGGTGAGCTAGAAACCTTTGATTCTAGGAAACTCGGATAAGTCAGTAGCTTTGTGAGCACTGAATGTGAGTGGGTTTTGGAGCCCAGCGTGTGTTTTTACTTGCCCGCTGGGTGCAAGCTAGAATTAAAGATGACAGCCCATCAGTTTTTGGCTCCATTGTTTCTTTACCGACCGTCCGAATCCAATGCAAACCTGCATGGGCCAGGCGGCTGTGATAGTGGCCCTGGCCTTGGCTACTGGCTTTACAATCCTGTTAGGTTAACTGATGCAAACTTGATTAACAAAATATATATTTCCCCTTAATATTCCCTCAATGAAAAGAGGCAGGTTTTGATTTAACAATCATTGGTAGATTACATATTCCTACCATATGTACATAAGCTTTACTCTGAAGTAGTATGCAACTTTGGGTAGGGTAAAAAACAGATAAAGTAGCCCCCAGTATTTACAAGGGTTTTAGCAATTTCTCTTTTTAATGGTAATTTTAATTTCTCCTAGATTGTTAGTAAGGAGAAAGGAAAATGCCCTTCCATAGTTCTTGGTATAACTACAAACTTAATACACAGATATTTTTTAAATCCCATGTGAAGCCAGTAAGCATGGCCACAATCACAGCTGCCTGGCTCATGCAGGTTCCCATTGGATTCGAACAGTCAGTGTAAAGCCAGCAGGCACGGCCAGGGCCACTATCAAAGCAGCCTGGCCCATGCAGGTTCGCATTGGATTCGGACAGTCGGTAAAGAAACAGCGGAGCCAAAAACTGATGGGCCATAGTCTTTAATCCTAGCTTGCACCCGGCGGGCAAGTAAAAATACACACTGGGCTCCAAAACCCAGTCACACTCAGTGCTCACAAAGCCACTGACTTATCCGAGTTTCCTAGAATCAAAGGTTTCTAGCTCACCAGACTTATTCACCTCAGTTCCCCATCTCCTTCCTTCTCCAGCATCAAACTGCACAAACTGGCCTCTCACTCAGCACTCCACCTTCTTGGCTGCTTCTCCTGGCCTCCTCCACGTGGCCTTTCTTTGCTCTCCTCTTTAATGCTAATCTCAGGAACCAAGCGCAAACTCTCGTTCCGTCCCCATTTTATAGTGTAGAAATCCAAACCCTTAATCCAATATACAAAACAGGGAAGTCTCTAATACAAAGTCACTTCTCTGAGGCATGATTGGATTGTACCACACCACATCAAAAACGGGTGGGAAAGGCTTAATCCCAAAACCAAGGCCCAGGCTACAGGGATTCGGCCTGCCCACAGAGACACACATTAATATCACCTGGGCAACGGCCTCACGTGGGCAGCGCCGTTTTTAACAAAGTGAGCATAATACATTTTATCTGCCCAACAGTCGGCAAAGAAACAATGGAGCCAAAAACTGGTGGGCCATCATCTTTAATGCTAGCTTTCACCCGGCGGGCAAGTAAAAACACACACTGGGCTCCAAAACGCACTCACATTCAGTGCTCACAAAGCTTTTGACTTATCCGAGTTTCCTAGAATCAAAGGTTTCTAGCTCACCAGACTTATTCACCTTTGTTCCCCATCTCCTTTCTTCTCCCTGCACAAACTGGCTTTTCCTTTAGCACTCCACCATCTTGGCTGCTTCTCTAGGCCTCCTCCACGTGGCCTTTCTCTGCTCTCTGCTCTCTCCTCTCTCCTCTAATGCTAATTTCAGGAACTGAGAGAGAACAAACTCCTGGTCTGCCCCCATTTTATAGTATAGAAATCAAAACCTTTAATCCAATATACAAAATAGGGAAGTCTCTATATACAAAGTCACTTATCTGAGGCATGATGGGATTGTACCACCCCACATCAAAAAGGGTGGGAAAGGCTTAGTCCTAAAAACAAATCCCCAGGCTACAAGGATCCTGCCTGCCCACAGCCCACCCCCAACACACATTAATATCACCTGGGTGACAGGCTTCCATGTGGGCAGCACCATCTTTAACAAAGTGAGCATAATATATTTTATTTGCCCAACATCCCATTTCAGCTTTCTATAATTTTGAAGTAACCTGGCTTTCTACACTTAAGGATTGGGTGCTTTACAATCCTTAACCATATGTCCAGGCTTCCCACAGTTAAAACAGGATGACCCAGTCATCATTGCTGAAAAAATTTGAGCTAAGTAAATTGTATTGTTTGGCTTCTAGAAATCAGTAAAATATAATTTGGAATAGGTCAGAAGAGCCAGGATTAAATGTTCCAACAGTTAAATTTTAAATTTAACTGTTGGAACCCATCAGGGTCCCAGATAAAATCAGAAAAAGCTTTCATTTAAGTTCATTCTACTGGAAGTAACATACACAGTTGCTGATTCCTCTCCATCTAAAACCAGCTTTTCTTAAAAGAGAGTCTCTAGTATTCCTGGATTATTGTTGTCTGAATTCCTATTCTTATTTTTCCCTAGGTCAGTAGGGAGTGGGAGTAGAGGAGGCAGAGTTAGGAGAGGAAAGAAGAAGTGGAGGGGAGCATGAGTCCAGACAAGGAAGCTCATATAGCAAATAGTGGGGAAGCTGTAGAAGAGGAGAAATGGGAAGTTAGCATTAAATTCAAAGGCCTTCATTACTTCAGAGATAGTCTCTAAAAAATATTTACTTTTTTCAGAAAATTTCTGTGCTTCTCCAAGAAGCTTCTAGTTCCAATCAATGTCTACTTTACATTCATTTAATATTAACTTTAGAGCTAGCATTTTCTAATTAAGTTGCACAGGAATGAAATCACTTAGGAGGGATCACAAATTCCCTACTTCAGCCACTTCAAGCTGAAACTTTTTCATTTCAGTAGATACTTGCAAGTTAACCTGCAGAATAATTCCTGGGAGGCTGGTGTCCTTGGGGCTTTTTGGCCTCAAAGGTACAGTTTTCCATGTTAATTTTAGTTTTCTTTGTATATCTACAGAGTCTGAACAAATATCTAGGAATATTGTGTAGTGGTTCAAGTGTGCTGCTTGTGGGTTGAGCTCCAAGGGAATTTTACCTCCCAAGTCATCTCAAACCCTCTTATGTGTCTCGGTTTCTCTCCCTGACTGCCTAATACAGCCATGAGGACTTGGAGCACTAGGTAACAAGCCTTTGTATGTATGTCCTCAGATGAGTCAATTTTTTAATTATAGTTGAATTTTGAAGTTCCTGTGGGACTTGCATGGAGCAAGTGTAAATTTCTAATGTAAATGCACTGCTACTTGCTGAGCTTTTGACCCATGAGGAAACCCCTCTCTGACCTACATGCATCAGTCCCTTCCTCAAGCTAGTAAGGACTTTTCCTTACTGGAATTCCCCATAAAATGCAGCCACTAAACTACTCTTCATGCACAAATTCCACACGATCATGTTGGGGTCACCACTTATAGTACTCCAGCCCGCTGGGAACTACCAGTGTCGCGTGGAAGAAACCTACTATAGACACAAACTTATGTCAAGAGAAAGAGAGGGAAGGCTTGCCAAGGGGGGCAAAGAAGACCTCCTGAATTTCCTTCAACCTTAGTTTTTATTGATTAGAAGCTGAACAGAGGTAACAGAATTCCAAGGGAAGGAGACTAGGTGGTAAGGGGAAAGAATGATTGATGCCATTTTGCTGACATGGAGAAAGGGCTAATTTGGGTCAGTATATTCTTTTCTTTCGCTAATTAACATCACATAGGAAGAGGCCAAAGGAAGGGGCTATCTAGAGCCTAGGTTAATTTTCCATAGCTTGTTCACATGCATTTCTTTGTGTCTGCACAAAGGTCACTCACTCACATAGCTTCTTGGTGTTTGCATCCAAGAGACTTTAACTAAAGTTCCCCAATCCAAGTCATGGAGGGTTCAAGGTTAGATGGGTGATTCCCTACAGATGTGGTCAGCCAGGCTCTCAAAGGTGATCCACTTCACTGGCATCTTTGAGATGCATCCCTGTCAGTAGTAGTTCCCATTGTAGATCTTCCTGGAGAGCCCAAAGTCTGCCACACACAGACATGGTCTCATTCAGACTGCCAGGATTCAGAAGAGGAAAGGGGTAATGACATTAGCTCCCTCCACCAGGAAGCCTACCCTGACTCTCAGTCAGACATGTCTCTATCTCCCACCCTGGCTGTTCTCTTTGGAGGTAGAGGTCTGTCTCCCCTCCTTGTCCCAGATGTGGAGGGAACTGTGTTACATGTTCTCTCCTTCATGAAATGAGGGCAGAACAAAAAGCTACTGAGGGCCTTCTCAGCTCTGGCTGTTTGCCAGACCCTAAAGTCCTTCCTAAGGTCCTTGGGTTTGATTCTCTGATTTAAAAAGAAAAAGACCCTGGCCAGTTGGCTCAGTGGTAGAGTATAAGCCTGGTGTGTGGATGTCCTGGGTTTGATTCTGGTCAGAGCACACAGGAGAAGCACCCATCTGCTTCTCCACACCTCCCCCTCTTGCTTTTCTCTCTCTATCTCTCTCTCTTCTTACCCCACTTTTGCAGCTATTGGAGCAAGTTGGCCCTGGATGCCAAGGATGGCTCCATGGCCTCCACCTCAGGCTCTAAAAAAAATAGCTCTGGTTGCAACAGAGCAAGTGCCCCAGATGGGCAGAGTATTGTCACCTAGTGGGCTTGCTAGGTGGATTCTGGTAGGGGTCTATGTGGGAGTCTAAGTCTGCTTCCCCTCCTCTCACTAAAAAAATAAAATAAAATTGTGTTCTTATTTTCTTTTTTAAAAGTTTTTCCATTTATTTGAGGGAGAGAGAGAGAGAGGAAGAGGAGGAGTCAGAAGACAGTGGAAGGGAGAGAGTGAGATTCATCAATTTGTTCCACTTAGTTATTCCATTTAGCTGTGCATTCACTGATTGCTTTTCATATATGCCCTGACTGGGGATCAAACCTGAGACCTTGGTGGGCTGGAATGACACTTTATCCACTCAGGCACCTGACCATGGCTCAGAACTGTTTTCTCTTTATTTTAGAAAGAAAAAAGAGACAGATAAGAAGGGAGAGAAATGAGAAGCATCAACTCATCATTGCAGCACTAAGCAGTTTGTTGATTGCTTTTTCATACATGCCTTGTCTCTTCTAGTTGCCTGTCTTTGATGCCACTGATTCTTTCCTCTATCTGGCCTGTTTTATTAGCTAAACTTGCTAATGCTTCTTAAGAGTTATATTTACCGTCCTCTTGTATGTGAGTCTTGAATGCAGTTGGCCTTTTCATGAGTGAAGTTATCACTTTAGGCTGGCAGGCCCTAAAGTTCCCCCTTGATCATGTTCATTGGACACTGTGCTGTGCCTGTCCTATGGGGTGTATTCATTCTCCTCAGTGTCCAGTGCTCACTAGATTCTTCCACTGACCATGCCTCTTGTGTAGCTAGCTGATTCTAGTGCTGGTGTGGTCTGTCACCCAGTACTGGTTGTGTTGGTCTTGGGTCCTCTTGGGCAGGGTCCAGGTATTGGGCAAGTTTCACTGTTATTTGTAACTTGCTATTTGTAACTTGCTACCTGTTTGGAACTACTGTTCTGTTTGCTGTTTGTGTCTACATTTTCTATACCTGGGTGTGTGGTGGAGGGGCCAACCTATGTATTAGGATCACCTTCCTCCTGCTTAGAGCTGACAGCAGCTCCATAAAAGGGCCTTAATTCTGTAAGATTTTCCCCCACTGTACAGCTGCTCCACCTCATCTTGCAGCTGCCTGGTCTTACCGCAGAGTCTTCTGGAGAAAGACTGCAGTGTGAGCTTAGACAGGCTTCATTCCACCAGACCCTCTACAGTTTGCAAGCTTGGTGGGATAAGGAAGCTAATTTCAGGATGACATTAATGGAAACCCCAACTTCACGGTTATCTTGGTCAAGAGCTCAGTATGAAGGAAGTGGTCCCTAATCCTGAGCTTAATATCTCAGACATTGCTGGATACTCCAATTCCATTTCTCCCAAACAAGGTGAGCAGCAGATTCAGATTGGGCAAGGCCAACAGTCCCATCTACAGAAGTTCTCCCAGCTGGGGAGCCCCTGCTCTCAGAAAGGAAGACCAAGTGAGTTCTCTTCTGGAGCTGACTGAGCCCCCCAAGAAAATGGGTAGCCCCTTGACTAGTCCCAACAATAGGCTCCAGGGAACCCATACCTTGAATGTCCATGTTTCAAGCCTCTCTCCTTTCCCTCCTGTGTAGCCTAGCCCAGCAGTGTAGAATGTCTGGAACCTGGGCCAGCCAACTATGAAGTTCCACCTTGGTTAATGCATGCAGGAGTGACTGTGCAGGTACTAACCACAGAAAGGGGAGCTCACCTCAACTAAACCCAGTGTCTGATGAGTCCTCCCTTCAGACATGCCACCAGCAAGGTTAGTTGGGTCCTGCTCTGATGCTATCCATAGTTGACCACTGGATGTGCTGGCCCTGGGCCTCCCAGGAGGAATCTGGTGCAGACCAGTGCAGGACATTTTCTATACCTGGGTGTGTGGTTGGCCCTCAGAAACCTTCTTGGAGCTACAAGAAAACTAGAATCTGTGGCTGCCTCTGTTGGGCCCAGGTGCATATGGAAATACCAAGCCACATACCTAGGCCAGCTTTTACCCACACTGGGCCTAAGGAAAAGTCAGAAAAAGGCCTAAGGTTCTCTGAGATCCATCTACTTCTGCCTCTCTCTGTTGGCTGCTTATTTGGCTCAGCCACTGAAAAAAACTCCGATAGAGCCTAGGGCAATACAGAGATTAGAGAAGGTGGTGAGTGTGGCTCCCATCCCATGGTCCCAAGTGTCTGTCCTGGCTTTTTTCACAGACTTCAGTAGCATGTAGCCACCTGGAGTTCAGTTTCTGTGGCCTTTGACAGCCAGAGATTCAGTCTGCCCACAGTACAGACATTTTCTACTCAACCTGCCATGATGTGGAAGCACCAGTAATATTCTCAGGAGACTTTGGGGAAAAACTCCAGCCTCAATGCCATAAAATGGAGTCACTGACACACTCCCTGATTCCTGGTCAAGGCTGCTTGCTTCTCAGCAGAGGCTAATCTCTAGAGAGGGCAAGAGAGATTCCCGAATATGCTCCACTCAAGAAAGATGGCGACTGCAGTATTGGAGAATGACTCAGCACAGAGTTTCTGGTGACCATCACCCACAGTGTTTCTCCCTGGACCACCAATTTTACACTCTCCTCATATAATTGTAGTCCTCTAAGCCCTCCTTCTGCTGGAGCCCTGGGAAAGTGGCTATGAACTAGATTTTCTGCATTGGCCCTTTAATACAGTGCCTGGTCTCTGAGAACTCCCATTTCCTTCTCACAGACAGAACCCCTCACGTCAGGGGTTCTCACCTTTTTTACTACCAAATGTCACAAATGTGGGCCCCTCTGCTAGGCTTGGTGGTCTAGGCAGGGGTGCCTGGCTTGGGGCTTAGGGCCCACATCTCTCAATAGAGATGTCCCTCAGCTGAAAGTACCTCTAGACCCTCAGCCAAAGCTTGCTCTTAGGAGTAGAGGCAGCTGTTTTCATGTTTCTACACTTCCTACAAGTCTCGTGGCTTCTGTGACTCCTTGGTTATGGACTCCTCTACATTTAATCCGAAGTTGTTTTTCAAGATGATTGTTCTTAAATTTAGTTATAGCTCAAATTTGGTCCTGGAAGGTGGCAGTTGGAATGTTCGCTTACTGCACTGCCACTTTGTGTCTCTCTCTTAAGTTATTTATGTATAAAGTACTGATTCTTTGTCAATAGATGACTGGATAAAGAAGATGTGGCACATATACACTATGGAATACTACTCAGCCATAAGAAATGATTACATCAGATCATTTACAGCAAAATGGTGGGATCTTGATAACATTATACGAAGTGAAATAAGTAAATCAGAAAAAACCAGGAACTGCATTATTCCATACATAGGTGGGACATAAAAGTGAAACTAAGAGACATTAATAAGAGTGTGGTGGTTACAGGGGGAGGGGGGAGAGGGAGAAGGAAAGGGGGAGGGGGAGGGGCACAAAGAAAACTAGATAGAAGGTGACAGAGGACAATCTGACTTTGGGTGATGGGTATGCAACATAAATGAACAACAAGATAACCTGGACTTGTTATCTTTGAATATATGTATCCTGATTTATTGATGTCGCTCCAGTTGCAAAGGTGCAAGGGTCCCAGATGGGCAGAGCATCACTCTCTGGTGGGCTTGCCAGATGGGTCCTAGTTGGGGCACATATGTGAGTCTGTCTCTGCTTCCCCTCCTCTCAATAAATAGAAAAATTTTAAAAAGAAAGACATAAATAAAAATACCCTCAATAATCCTCAAATTACAGGGAGTACATTGTATGCATTTTTCCAAGAATTTAAGGTATCTACTCTCTTTCTTTAAAACTAAAGTTGACTCAGAGTTGAACTATGATCAGAGTTTGTTGAAATTCTGAAGTGGACGTAAAGTACAAAAGACACCAAATATAAGCCAAACTCCTTAAGAGGATCCAAAGCCATGCTGTCCTCAGAAATGAGTTGTGCAACTTATTTATGGATTACAGTTGAGTGAATGTGTCATGACAAAAATGAGCTTTATGTAAGCTAATTTTACTCAAACCAGCCTGTTTTTGTTTCTCTTAATGTTTCCAACACCTTGCCTGGTAGACCACAATATTGTACAGTGATTAAGAGATATAGCTGTGTAAACAGACAGACTTAGATTTCAGTTTTAGTTCTGCAGCTTCCTAGTTGGTAAGCTCATTTGTAAGTTTTAAATAACATGTCACAGAACTGTAAAGGAAAAAATTTTTCTTTGACAGAGACAGAGAGGGAGTCAGAGAGAGGGAAGATAGGAACAAACAGACAGGAAGGGCGAGATGAGAAGCATCAATTCTTTTTTTTTTTTTTCATTTTTCTGAAGCTGGAAACGGGGAGAGACAGTCAGACAGACTCCCGCATGCGCCCGACCGGGATCCACCCGGCACGCCCACCATGGGGCGAAGCTCTGCCCACCAGGGGGCGATGCTCTGCCCATCCTGGGCGTCGCCATATTGCGACCAGAGCCACTCTAGCGCCTGGGGCAGAGGCCACAGAGCCATCCCCAGCGCCCGGGCCATCTTTGCTCCAATGGAGCCTTGGCTGCGGGAGGGGAAGAGAGAGACAGAGAGGAAAGTGCGGCGGAGGGGTGGAGAAGCAAATGGGCGCTTCTCCTGTGTGCCCTGGCCGGGAATCGAACCCGGGTCCTCCGCACGCTAGGCCGACGCTCTACCGCTGAGCCAACCGGCCAGGGCGAGAAGCATCAATTCTTTATTGCGGCACCTTAGTTGTTCATCAGTTGCTATCACACATGTGCCTTGACAGGGAGACATGGGGGGCTACAGAAGAGTGAGTGACTCCTTACTGAAGCCAGTTACCTTGGGCTCAAGCCAAGGACCTTGGGCTTTAACCAAAAGACCTTTGGCCTCAAGCCAGCGACCATGGGGTCATGTTTATGATTTCACACTCAAGTTAGCGACCCTGCACTCAAGCCGGATGAGCCAGCGCTCAAGCCAGTGACCTCGGGGTTTCAAAATTCAGTCCCCTACATCCCAGTGTGATGCTCTATTCATAGCACCACTGCCTGGTCAGGTTATTGGGAAAATAAACTAGATAATGCATGTAGATTACTCAGCATATTTTTAAGCACATGGCATTCAATACATCATTAACTACAATAAGTAAAATCATTATTATCAGGTGGACATTTATTTTTTTTCCTGCTTCTGTTTCCTCTTCCCAAAGAGCAAGTAGGTTCCTGGACAGAAGGTCTTTGACTTAAATTCAGAATACAAACTTTATAGGGTCAGACACTGAACCATGTTATTGACTTCTATATCCTCAATGCTTATAACTATGGCTTATATACAGTGGATGTTCTATTAATATTTGCTTAATAAATAAACCCCTTGTCCAGACTTTCTCTCCATTTTCCAGTCCCACTCAGAATAGCCTCTCTTCTCCAGAACACAGCATTCCCTAACCCTCTCTCCAGAAAAGGTTATTCACCCAGTCATTACCAATGAACCTCAGGGTCAGAAATTAGGGTCAATATCTCTTGCTTCTCAAAACCATTTCAACCTTCTTATGTGTAGATATAGTAGGTGCTTTTTAAACCTTGCCAGCTAAATTCCACCATCAGGGCCATGTCATGGTTATCTCCATACATTTTTTCTTTTGATTATAATTATATTTTCTCTATCTTCATATGCCTAGAAATTGTAGATTCTTTCCAAGATATTACAAGCGATACCATGTAGAGATTCTGGATTCTGTTATGTGCTTTTGAGGAAAATTGATTTTTGTTTGATTTCGTTTGGTTTCAGGGAACAGTTAACTTGGCTAAGCTTAAATGCTGAACTCTGAAATCTCATTTCAGTTTCTTTGGCCTTAGTAAGCACATTGGAGTCTACTAGAGCATAGGTAGTTTAATTACCAGCAAGAAATTTGGGCAGAGTTTATACATAGAATTTTGGGTTTCCCCTCTATGGCTTCTTTCTTTTTGAGATTCTGCCACCACTACCACCAGGTGCTATAATCACCCTAAACTCTCTACTCTGTTTCTTCAAGTCAGAAAACTACAAAATTTTCATCTGGGTTTTATCAATCCCTGAAGCACTATACAGGACCAACTTCAGGCCAAAAGCTATAATAAGCAGGAAATTCCTTTCTCCCAACCTCCTTCAGTATCTGCTTGATTCTGTTCATTTCCCAGTGATTTCAAAGAATTGCAGTTTTTAAAATATTTTATTCTGAATTTATGTTTGTTATTTATAGGATATTTCATTCAATAAGAGTTACTCAACCATTACTAGAATCAGAAACTCCTCAACCACCTTGTATAGTATGACCCCTCCACTATTATACAAAAGTCCTATCTTCTCTGAGACTGTCTCCTTCATCCCTGTTATCTACCAATCTTTTACCCAAGTCCCACCCTTTTCCTGGGAAAGAGGCACTTTAGCAGACATGGACACGAGCTGTCCAAACAATTAGAAAGTACCCTGACTTTTTCTCTTCTTTGGCCTTCTCCTTCACTGCATTTCAGCCACCACTCCAATAGCCCCACCCTAATCCTATTCACCCTGAAATCTGAAAGACAAACATTTCACTGTGAACAAGATCTCTCAATCTCTCATCCTCCAGTATCACTCATCACTTCACTGCCAGTGGCCCAGGTATTAGCACTGGTTAACCAAGTCCTTAGTTAATGTTCCAGGAAATGCAAAAATGATAGAAGGTCAAGCCTGCTTAAAACTTAAAGGAAAATCATTTTGCAATCTTTTGCTTCAGGCTTATGGGAAGCTTTGCAAGAACAACAGAATGTCAGGGACAGTTTCCTGATGTTTCATGAAGAAGAAAAGTGAGTGTTGGGAGTGCAAGGTGTGAAAAGCATGAAATTCAGTAACACAAGGACATTTCCAGGCTCTAGCTTTAGCTGTGGAACCCAAAGCAACTCATTTTCCATTCCCTGGACCTTATGTAACCCTTCTGGAAAACAGAAATGATTAAAAAACAGCCTCATAGACTTGCTGTGAGGAGTTCAATAAAATCATGTTCATTAAAAACTTCACAAAAAGATAATAAGTTAAATGAATAACATAATTAGTAGTACTAATATATAAGTTTTTTATATACTTAAGTTTAAAACAGGGAAGCTCACTTAAGATCCTTATTTGGAAATGTTTTGAAACTATACTGCTCACAAAAGTTAGGGGATATTTTATCTCTTTGTATTCATTTTGAAATATCCCCTAATTTTGTAAGCAGTACAGTTAGGGGTGATAGTTTCACAACACTGTGAATATACTAAATGTAACTGAACTGTTTGCTTTAAAGTGCTTGATTTTATGTTACATGACTTTCAACAGTTAGAAAGTTATGACCCCAAATTTGGAATGGGGTTATAAATTTCTGGCACACTTGTGGACATGAGCCAGGTTTATCCTGAGATTTTTGAGTCAGATTGGGGACTAGAAGATAGGATGGTGATTGATGAAGTTGGTGGAGGGTACAGAATGTAGCTGTCGAATCCATTGGGTCTGTTTCATACATCTCACATGCCTAGGACTTCGCTTATGTGTTTCCCTCTGCCTGGACTGCCCTTCTCTCTTTCCCTAGTTGGTGAATTCATCCCATGAGACCCAGTTCAAATGACACCTCCTCTACAAAGCCTTCCCAATCCTCAAACTTAGTAGTATATTATTACTAATAATTACTAATTAATACTAATAGTACTGTTGAGGACTCTCCCACTAGAAATCCCTAGAAGCAAGAACTGTGCCTTGTTCCCCATGACCAAAGCTGAACTCATTATTTCTTGCCTCAAACCTGCTCCTGATTTGTGTCCCCAAACAAGGAAATGACACTATCATCTATCCTCCATACTGGACTGCTCCTTCACCCTTACCTCCACACAGCCAACATATAACCAAGTAAGAGTTCATTCTTCCCTCCACATCATTTTCTACCTCGCTTACTCCTCCCCAGCCTCATGGCCTCATCTCCTCACTTACCTGGATGCCTGGAGCAGCCAGCCACCGCCTCATCTCTCAGCTTATAGACTCATTTTCTCCAAAAATCTGATAAATCTTTCTGAAACACAAATCTGACTAATTTATTATTCTGCTTAAAACCTTTCTATAACTTTCTATTGCCTCCAGACAAAATCCAAACACCCCACCAAGTCACATAAGGTTCCATATAGTCTGACTCCTGTTGTTGGCTCCAGTTCATGGGTGAACATGTCCCAGATCTCTACACTCTAAGAGATATTTGAGGCTCTCATCTTTATACAAGCCATTCTTCTGCTAAAAACTCTCCCTCATGGTGCTCCCTGTCCTTCTATGGAAATCCTTTGCCCATTTGGTGCTTAAACCTACAAGGTTGACCAGGTGCCATGTCTGGGCTCCTATAGCTCCCTAGTCCCCTTTTCAAGCCCTCACCCATCTTCTTGTGTCTCTCTATTCCACCATAACCCCTCTGCTGGTGTCCTACATCCCACTCTGACCCTTTGTCTGTTTCTTCTCACCCCAGCAATGTCCATTCTGAGCTGTCACTGTCTTGTATCAATTCTGTCTCCCTTCTGGAGTGAAAGCTCCATGAGATCAGGGCCCAGCACTGTCTTGATGACCTCTCTGTCCTCAGCATCATCTATCTGGCAAATTATTGGGTTCTGTGAACACTAGTTGAATGACTGTTAAATTTGTTGAGTAGCTTAGGAGTCCGGTCGTGGGTGGGAGTGATACTATGAAAAAGAAAACATTCTGAGAGGATGTTTATATTGATCTAATGGGAGTGACTTATCTCAAAATGTCTTATGGAGGCTTTTTCTAGTTAGTGTGAACCTTTAAACTGAGGGAAATAAGTATTTTGAAAAATAAGGGAACTACTTATTTTTGTAAGAAGGAAAAGAGCTGAATCAAGACTGTGATTGAATCCAAACATAGGCAGCTCAAGCAGATCTCAGATGCTCACGTGTGTACAATGTGGCCCATTTTCTTCCAGACTACACCAGATGCACACAAAAACATCCGTACACTCATACACAGTCACCCATTGTACATATATACACACATATCTGAATACACCATCACACATCTGGTTGGATATATGTAGGTGGTGCCCAACAGGCATATCCCAAAGCATGTATTCTGGTCACCCACAGACATACACAGAGATTGGTGTGCACTCAGGCACACTAGCAAAGACACACCAGACCCTGTTGTGCACTCACACAGATATGTATGGAGGAGCAAAAACAGGTATGGATACCCACTTATGCACTAAGTCACACTCTACAAAGACAAGTGCAGGCATGAATTCATATAGCAATGTGGATGCACTAACACATACATGCCCACAGACATCCAAAGCATGTACCAGAATGACACATGTATAGAGATGTATAAATAGGAGAAATATGACGGGAGTATCTAGGAGAAGCCACTGGATACAATGACACAGGCATAAAGAGAACCAGGAACAGCCTGACCAAGGGTGGCACAGTAGATAGAGCATCGACCTAAGATGCTAAGGACCCAGGTTTGAAGCCCCACGTTTGTCGGCTTGAGTGTGTGCTCATGTAGCTCATCAACTTGAGTGCTGATTTGAGTGTGGGGTCATAGACATGACCCCACGGTTGCTGACTTGAAGCCCAAGGTCGCTTGTTGATTTGAGCAAGGGGTCGTTGGCTGGGCTGCAACTCCCTGATCAAGGAACATGTGAGAAAGCAATCAATGAAGAACTAAGGTGATGTAACAAAAAATTGATGCTTCTCATCTCTTTCTCTTTCTGTCTCTCTGTCACTCTCTGTCTCTTTCACTAAAAAAAAAAAAAAAAGTTAGAAAAGAGAGAACCAGGAGCACACCATGAGGTTGAAGGGCAGGCTGACTTGCAGAGAAGGAGAAAGAGAAATAAACAAGGGGATTGAGATAGAGAAGGATAGAGGGGCAATGTTTTGTGCGGGGCTCTGTGCCCATCCAGGACACCCGGAGGCTCTACCCATGACCCACACGTCTTCAGAAACTGCCTGATCTACAATCCCTCCAGGAGGCCACCCAGAAGATCAGTTTCTTATTCAGACTCAGCTGCATTGAGATAAAAACGGGAAAGAGGTTCCCACACAACTTTCTCTTTCTGCCTCCTTTGCCAAAGGAAAAGCTGGGGAAATTTTAGACCAGATAATGTAAAAGCCAGAAGGGGGGTTAGCAAAGCTCTCATCAATCTCCTTCATCTCATGGATTAATAACAAGAACAACTAATATTTACTGAGTATTTTCTGCTACATATATTACATGCATTAACCCACTCACTCCTCACCAAAATCGCCAGAGAGGTGGTGGTACTGTCATTGACCCCATAAACTCAGAGAGATTAGGTTACCTGTTCAAGGTCACACAACAAAGAAAAGATAAAACTAGGATTCCAAATTCATGTGTTCATCTTGCTCTTACCTTGAGCCATCCTCAGACAGGGAAACTGAGAGCCAGTGAGGGGAAGAGATTTGTCTGGATTCAGCACTAGCTATTTCCTTAAGCCTATCCTGGGCCACTGCACACTGGTGTGTGTCCTGCCTCAGGGAGGTAAGGCATGTGATCTCTCATTCCATATTCCTGGATCAGAGACCAGGCCAAACTTGACCTCAAGTAATTCTCCCAGTCTTAGCCCCTCCACACTCCACACTTCCTCATGGCAGGTTGTATAAACCTTCAGGGACCATCCTGATGCCAACTTCACTGAGAAACAAACTACCAAAGTCCTACCTGCCTTCTTTTCAAAGAACAAAAGGAAAAAGGAAGGGTCTAGGCTTGAGGGCAGACCAGGTATAGGGATGGAAACTAGACTTTTGGGGGTAAGCATGCGATAGGGTATACAAATACTTAATTATAATGTTGTACACATGAAAGTTATATAATGTTGTTAGCTAGGGTTACCTTATTTAAATAAAAGACAGTATGTACCAGATTGATACTGGCCAGGCCTGTGCTAATCCTCTTTCCCTCCTCTTTACCTCCAAAACCAACAAACATCTTTTTTTCTCTCTGTTTTGTTCCCTACCTTTTGTTCCCTCCCTACAGGTCTCAGAGTTTAGGAGCCTGGAGTGTTTTGACCAAGATGCATATCCTGGGAGTGCCAACCTCACCCACATGCACTCACCAGAGATTAGAGGTGGCACCTGAGCAAGGTGACCCAACTGTCAGAGCCTGCCCAGTGCCTAGCTGGGGCCCCTCTCAGGCCCACATCGGATCAATCTCAACACTCACCTGGTGCTCAAGCTAGAGCCTGCTGGGACCAACCTCAGAGCCTACATGGTGCCTGCCTTATGCCTTCTGGAAGCCGGCCTCAAGGGATACCTGGAAATACTCTCAGAGACCTCTTGACACAAGATGTGGCTCTATTACTGTTATCATGGTATCAAGCTCACTGTCAATTGATTTTGAATTGTAGTGTCTACCTAGAGACAAGTTTAATGCCCATGTAACACACCTCTCTCCCTAGGGCTGCCTGATGCCAATAGCAAAATCTGCCGATGCTGATGACAATCTCAGCACCCACCTGCTGCTAAACTTGGTCTCCACTTGGCGGCCATGGTGGGCTAGCCTAGTCAATGGAGAAAGAAGGAGAGAGGATTCAAAGTCCAGCTCCATCACCTATTATCTATGGCCTCCAGCAATTGGGTTTATGGAGTCTTAGTCTTCTTAACTGCAAAGTAAGGAAGATAATGACCCAGTCTCATTCTTAAACAGATTGGTAAAATCATGCATACAGACTCAGTCTCCACAATTAGTATTCACCACGGGTAGCTGTCTTTATTATTAAGAATTTCAGTGAGGGAAGGACAGCAGACTCACACATCCTTTCTCTACTTCCTCCCATAGCACCTCAAGACCCACTTCCATTCCGACACTGGAGCTTACCCAAATCTCTCCTGTTATAGTTCCCTCTGCCTGCTAATAGCAGCTCTGACAAGCCAGGAATTGCCCCCAAAGTGGACTTCATGCACTGTCGCATATGACCTTTCTATTGGTTTGAAACTCAATCCCAGAAAGGGCAAATAAAAATACAGAGCAGGAGAGACATGCATATCCCCTGCCCACTCTCTGTTTTCTGTCCTCTTTTTATCCATATATAAAATGAGAAACCTTATCACAATAACAATAGAAATGATACAGTCAACTTAGTGGGCTTCCCTAAGAATCTGGGTAGGGAACCAGTGTGGCTTTCTGTAGAATTATAATTCCTCAGACAGTTGGATATTTTTTTTACTGTATGTTGGTTTTCATTAGAATTTCCCAGGTCCAGGTCCATCCTCCTGTCATCTAGACCATGAGTTACTCTTCTCCAGTTCTGTGGCAGGTTGCACTGAAATGCCACTCTGGTCTTCTATTCCACTCTCTACCATAGACGGACAGTTGTTGACTTCCCAGCACGACCTTGCTTTGACATTCCAATGAAAATTCTGGGAATCAAGAAGCAGTACTGTGTTCAAAACAAAAGCAAGTCCAGATCTGGGGTCATGAGCTGATTCTACAATCCAGCTGGACTTTTCATATATTTCTCCTCCCTGGAAGCCTACATCCACTGCTGCGGTGCTTTTCACTCAAATCCATTCCCTGGAATCTCCCATTCTGAGACCTAGAAACCTATGTCTCTTTTACGTAAAAGACCTCCAAATCCACAGCTTCACAACCTATCTCATTTCAATGCCCCCAAATCTTTGTTTTTTTTTATACTGAAACCACAAAATCCACAACTTTCGGGTCTCTTCTTAAACATTAACTCTCAAACTCAGGGGCTCACTTCTATAAATATTTCAGAATCTTTAGTTCTGAAATTTGTCTACTATTCTTCCAAGTCCACAGCCCTGAACTGGCTCCTCGGGATAGGCCACAAATTCAGTCCTGGGCCCACTTCCTACTCATCTGCCCTGGAGTCTTTTCTTCCTCTGTTGCTGGCTACATCCCAAGGTGGGTGTGAGCAAGGCTGAGGATATAATTGGGAGGTGAAATGAGACACTTATATAATCAGGACTGTTACATAATCAGGTGAAATGAGACAGTTACAAAATCTGCCCTTCCCTTCCAAGTAGTATAAAGGCAAACCATTCCAGCAATCAGCATTTGACCGTCACTGTTAGTACCATCATGATGGTCTCAGGGCTGCTTATGGTGGCTTTGCTGGCCTGCCTGACTATAACGGTCTTGATGTCTGTCTGGCGTCAAAAGATGTTCTGGGGAAAGCTGCCTCCCGGTCCCCCTGCATTGCCCTTCATCGGGAACTACCTGCAGCTGAACACAGAGCAGATGTACAACTCCCTCATGAAGGTAATACAAAGCATAGAGATGGGTGGTAAGGTGGCTCTAGATCATTGTGGCAAGGTCTTGGCAAGGTTGGACGGAAATCTTAGGTAGGGGGAGAGTTGAAGTTTTAGCGTCAGGCTCTTAGCTAAGAAAAATCAGATCTTAGGATGTTCAGTCCCTTGATTGTCAGAGTCTGGGAAAAATGAATCTCAGCCCGTGAGGTCTGAGTACAGAGCCAGTTCAGAGTTGGGGCTGCTTCCTCACACCACCTCCACCTCCTCCATCAGATCAGTGAATGCTATGGTCCAGTGTTCACGGTCTACCTGGGCCGACGGCCAGTTGTGGTGCTGTGTGGATATGAGGTTGTGAAGGAGGCTCTGTTGGACCAGGCAGAGGAATTCAGTGGGCGAGGCATGCAGGCCACCTTTGACTGGATCAGCAAAGAACATGGTGAGGAGGACCCTGGGTAGGAGAATGTTGTCAAGCATACTTGATGGCCTCAGTTTCCCCAGCATTCATCTCCCAACTCACCCACTCACTCAAGGTTTTGGAAGGGTCCTTCCTCTAGTCTCTCTGTCCCCATCCCTGTTTACCCCTTGTCCTCTTTAGCTTGTCTTAGTGTTTCTGCATCTTTCTGCTTCACTCTGCCCATCTCCCAGTTCTCTCTCGCTAGACATCTCTTCTTTCTCTGTATCTCTTAGAAGCTCTTGCGATTTTTGCTTTGGTGCCCTTTTCCTCTATCTCTTTGTTTCTTTATATCTTGTTCTCCTTCTCAGCTTTAGTACTTCCCATGTTTCTCTCTCCCTTTCCCTGCCTTTCTTTTTTCTCTGTCTTAAAATCTCACATTGTTTCTGCTTCAAAATCTCTATGCCACCATCTCCTGGTAACAGTGCTCCTCTCTACAGACCCTCTTTTTGTCTCTGTATGTATTTTTCTCTCTTCCCTGTTCTGTTTAAAAATCCTTTCCAATTTTTACTTCTACCTCCTAGGTCTCCACATCTCTCTCTCTCCCCTTTTTCTCTCCTCTATCTCTTTCACTCTCTTCATGTGAGTGTTCCTGCATCTCTGTTTCTCTGTGCATCTGTCTTTATCCTTTCCTTCTAATTTTCTTTCATCTGTTCTCTATCTCTTTCTGTATTTCTCTGACTCTGAGTGTCTTTCCTTTCTCTCTCTCTCTCTCTCTCTCTCTCTCTGTCTCTCTCTCTTCAAATCTACTCCCTCTCGACCTGCCCCTCTCTGCTCACTCTCAACTCCTACACTCCTTCCCCAGGTGTGGTGTTCAGCAATGGAGAACGCGCTAAGCAGCTCCGTCGGTTCTCCATTGCCACGCTGCGGGACTTTGGCATGGGCAAGCGAGGCATCCAGGAGCGCATCCAGGAGGAAGCAGGCTTCCTCATCGAGGCCCTTCGGAGCACATGCAGTGAGCTGGGGACTCCAGAGTAGAAAGCAATATAAACCCTGCACTGAAATGCACTTTCTGGTTTGGGAAGGAAACTAGGCTGTGGGAGAGCGTTTGTAGAATTCTCAAACTGCCATCAGAACACCAAGTGGAATCTCCCTTAAATCCCTTATCTCCCCAACCCACTCTACTCCACCTCCCAGGTGCCTCCATTGATCCTACCTTCTTCTTGAGCCGAACTGTTTCCAATGTCATCAGCTCCATTGTGTTTGGAGATCGCTTTGACTATGAGGACAAAGAGTTCCTGTCAATGCTGAGCATGATGCAGGGAAGCTTCCAGTTCACAGCTACACCCACGGGACAGGTAACCGATCCCAACATGGCTCCACTGTGACCCTGCCACAACTGCTCCCCTGCACAGACACAGGTGCCCCAAACTCCTATCTTCCTCCAGACAGAGTCTCCTCAAAACCAGCTTCCTCATTTGGGCAACTCAGCAGTTGTGCAGGAACCCAAGACAGGTGCCCAATATTCAGGCTCCAATACCTAAATATATCAACTAAAACTCCCTCTACAGAGAAAGAAAGGGAAGGAAGGGAAACAAAACAAAGGGAAGGGAAGGCAAGGGAGAAGAAGGGAAGGACAAGAAAAGGAAAGGAAGGTAAAGAAAGGAGAAGGAAGGGAAGGAAAAGGAAGGGAAAGGAAAAGAAGTGAAAGAAAAAGAAGGAAATAAATAAATCTGGATAAGTGTCCCAATCCATCTCATCTAATTTTTTAGACTGGGACCCTCATACTTAACTCATGAAAACTAAGACATCTATTTCCATATGGACCCATCTAAATACCTAAACACCTGGACAGGTGCCTTTAACCAGTGCTTCCCTTGCCTGAGACAGGTCCCACTCCCATCAGGTAATGTCCACTAACAGCTGTCCTCTTCCCTTCTTCTCTCCCACCCTCAGCTCTATGAAATGTTCTACTATGTGATGAAACACTTGCCAGGACCACAGCAACAGGCATTTAAGGAGCTGAAGGCACTGGAGGACTTTATAACCAAGAAGGTGGAGCAGAATCAACGTACACTGGATCCCAACTCCCCTCGGAACTTCATTGACTCCTTCCTCATCCATATGCAGGAGGTACACAGTCAGCAGCCAGTGCAGAGAGGTCCCAGGCCAAGAAGATGGAAATCCTGCTGGAAGTAGGGAAGAACAGATGCTCATTCAGATTACTCCTTCCCATCATATTAATCATCACAACCTAAATTATAATTGACCATCAGTGTTGTCTCTACTAAGCCCTCACCCATGGGCAGGACTTGTGTGTACAAATCATAATAACAAGCACATCTATAACAGTATTGAGCACCAGGCTCTGTTTTAGGAACTTTACCATAATCTCCTATTAACACTCACACCAGTTCTTGGAGGAGGCTCTACTATGACTCCAATTTTAACAATGAGGTAACTGAGGCCAAGAGTGTATAACAGCTATGCCTGAGGTCACACAGTGAGAAAGCAGTTGAACCTAGCTCAGACACAGGTCTCTCAGACTCTAAGGCCAGTACATTCAGCCACCATGCTCTTACCTTTCATATCAGAAATGCTGGTGTGAACAGGTGACCTGGCTTTACTATATGACCTTGGAGGGTCCCTGTCCAAATCTGGATGTGAATCTCCTTTCTGTGAAGAAAGGAATATGAAGTTACGGAATATGAAGTTCAAGGTAAAAGGATCATGAAGTGGCTTCAACAAGATTTTTACTGAAAGAATAGGATGCTGTTACTTAAAATTCTGTCTATGTGTCAGAAAATGTCTCCTCAGCTCTCTGACATATTCTATCATGTTCTCTCTGTCCTTTGCACTCACTGTATCTCTCTCTGTTCCTCCACTTCTAAGTATTTCCAAAATTAAAAAATGACAACTAAGCTGATACTTAAAGGCCAGATAATCTGCTGGCTAAAGAACGTGAAAAGAATATTTGGTGCAGAGCCAGGAGCCTGGGGCAAAGGCCTGACAGAATTAGGGACCTCTTCCTACTTTTGGTCTGGTCTACAAGAGATGGGTATAGGGAAAACCCCAGAAAGACCCTGAGAGCATGGGGGAGTGGGCTTGGCTGAAGCAGTCTCTCCTTGCAGGAACAGAAGAATCCCAACACAGAGTTCAATGTGAAGAACCTGGTGATTACAGCACTTAGCCTTTTCTTTGGGGGTACCGAGACAGTCAGCACAACCCTGCGTTATGGCTTGCTGCTGCTCATGAAGCACCCAGATGTAGAGGGTAAGGCTAGAGGGAGCAAGGAAGTGAGGGCCACAGACCCTCAAAATTTCTCTGAGCCACTGCAATGTTCCCACTTCTTTCAAATCCCTGGACCCTCAGACACACACTGCTAACCAGAGCTGAGGTGATGATATTCAGCTAATAGGCACCAGCCAAGTTTCATCAGCTGTTTAAATATTGAAGATATCTGAACTGACTGGTAAATGATTGCTGCACTGAGCCCACTGAGTGCCTATTACCTTCCCCTCCACTCCTCCCTCAGAACTTCCCCCCAAATCTGATGCATCCAGATTAACAGGATCCTGCACCAACAATGCTTAGACCAAACTGTTTTGAATGACCGACAATATGTCACACATGGATGTCATGCATGTAGTACATCCAGTTATACATATTTGGAATATCATCCATGTGCCAAGACCCCTACATACCTAAAAATATTCCCCCTTATTCCCCAGCCAAGGTCCATGAGGAGATTGACCGGGTGATTGGCAAGAACCGTCAGCCCAAGTTTGAAGACCGCGCCAAGATGCCCTACACAGAGGCGGTGATTCACGAGATCCAAAGATTCGGAGACATGATCCCCATGGGATTGGCCCGCAGAGTCACCAAGGACACCAGGTTTCGGGAGTTCATCCTCCCCAAGGTGTTGCTTTTGCTCATCTTACCTGGACCTCTAACCTGCTCCCTGTTACCCAGCACCCCATCTTCCTGAGAATCTTCCCAGCCCCTGTCCCACTACCCCAACCAAAGACTTACCCTATCATGTGTCCCTTCAGAGACACTCAAAATTCATACCTTTCCAAGGCCTCTTGCCTCAGGGGATATGAACCGCATGTCCCCCAAAACTCCTGTCTCAAGAGACATGGACCTCACTTCCTCAAGACTTCCTGCCTTAGGGACACAGACCCCATGTTCCCCAAACATCCTTCTTTGAGAGACATGAACCCCTTGTTCCTCAAGCCTTCTGCCTGAGGAGACACAGACCCCATGTTCCCCAAACTTCCTGTCTCAGGAATGTAGATGTCATGCCCCTGTACATTCCTCCCTCAGAGAGGACCCTGCCTCTCCTGCCTCCCACTTCTCCTCACCTAGAGCATCCGAATCCTCCTTTAAACCTGTGCACTTTCAGCATACCCTTTCTCCCTCCACTGTATCAAATGCCCTTTCTTCTCCCCAACAGGGCATTGAAGTGTTTCCTATGCTGGGCTCTGTGCTAAAAGACTCCAAGTTCTTCTCCAGTCCTAGAGATTTCAACCCCCAGCATTTCCTAGACGAGAAGGGGCAGTTTAAGAAGAATGATGCTTTTGTGCCCTTCTCCATTGGTAAGAGACCGCTGTCTGTTGCCAAGTCACCTGTCACACCAACAAGGACCTCTATCATCCCAGCTCCTTTCTCTGTGATGTAGCGTAGTATCTTCCTCCAACTTGAAAGTTCCTCTAATGATACTCCCTACAGCCAACCAACTGCAATCCCCACAACTACTAAGATCTTAAGCCTAGAAAAAAAGAAGAGGAGTGACTGTACCCATTTCAGGGATGGTAAAAAGCAAGGCCCATAGTGAGTCAGAGACTTGTCAAAAGTCAGTTAAATTCTTCAGATTCCTACAAAGAAGATGATAGCACAGTGGCCATATTGGGTGTTTGGGAGAAAGGGTCATCTAGCATTCCCATTGCAACAGCCTGGTATGGTATTCCCCTTCATCCCATGTACAAGGGAAACTGAGGCTCAGAGAGAATTAGAGACTTCTCTGAAAGTCTCTCAAGCCACCATATTCCATCTCCTCCTCCCTGAAAGAATACAGGTGGGCATCGGGAAAGGAGACAGGTGGTGGTGGGAGCAAGCCTCATTCCTGTATTTCTTGCCCTGTCTTTTCAGGAAAGCGGTACTGCTTGGGAGAAGGCCTGGCTAGAATGGAACTGTTTCTCTTCTTCACCATCATCTTGCAGAACTTCTCCTTCAAGTCCCCTCAGTCAACCCAGGACATTGATGTGTCTCCCAAACACGTGGGCTTTGCCACCATCCCACCAACCTACACCATGAGCTTCCTGCCCCGCTGAACCAGAGCTGCCACAGAGCAGAGTTAGTGGGAGGAGCAAATGGAGAGGGCGGGGCCTTAGAGGGGCAGGAGGAAGAGGCTCAGAGGAGCAGAGGAGCTAAGGAAGGGGCTGGATTGGAGGAAAGGAAGGTGCAAGATGAATAGAAGAGGAAAAAGAAACAGAAGGGCTGTCTGTTCACATTATTAGAGAGATAAATTCTTCATAGCTGGGAAGAGGGGAAGAGAAACCTTACACTATACTGTGAATGATAATAATAATAGATGCTATTTTTTATTGAGAAAATACTCTGTGTCAGCTTTTTGCTAAAAGCGTTGCACTTTCACCTCCCGTAATGCTTATAACCTATGTGACCAGAATGGTGTTCATAAGCATTTTACTGGTTACACAGCTGAGGGTCAGAACGTTTACGTCTCTACCTGAGATCCCACAGAACACAGTAAGAGCCACCACCATGGCTGGTTTGCTCAGTGGATAGAGCATCGGCCCAGCCTATGGATGTCTGGGGTTGGATTCCTACTCAGAAGGAATACATACAAGAGAAGCAACCATCTGCTTCTTTCCTCCTTTCTCTATTTCTTCTTTCCCTCTTCCCCTCTCGCAGCCAGTAGCTGGATTTGTTCAAGAGTTGGCCCGGGCTCTGAGGATAGCTGGGTTATCTGAGTGTCAGCTTCAGTCACTAAAAATAGCTCCACTGAGCATGGCCCCAGACAGGGATTACCTGGTTGACCCCAGTCTGGGTGTATGCAGGGGTTTGTCTCACTATCTTCCCTCCTCTCACTTAAAAAGAAAAAAAAAGTGCTCACCAATTACTGAACACAGATATGTGCAGGCATGGCTGTACATAGCCCATTGTCCTTTGGGTAGGTTTTAAGAGGCAAACCTTTCCCTTTCCTCAAGGGAAAAATGACAACTTAATATATTATTATACAATATGAGCGCTGTCCAAGGATTTTCCCCGAGTTATGACAGGCAGCTTAGCTGGCTTCACTACATACACTTGCCCATTCATGCACACTCTAAATGCCAGGGCATCCATCACATCCCCACCAAATAAAATGGGGTCTGATCAGAATGAGACAGGAGAACAGGAGCTAGACCTCTTAGTGAATTGGGTGTGGGAATCACTTTGGTGAATGCTGTGAAAACTTTGGTTATACAAAACCTCTTAAAAGTCAACAATAAGAAAACAAACAGTCCAGTTTTAAAATGGGCAAGTGATATAAACAGACACCTCATCAAGGAAAATATTTATATAATAAGCATATGAAAATATATTGACCAAACATTGGTATGTAAAGACACATGCACCCCATGTTCATCACAGTGTTATTTACAGTGGCCTAGACATGGAAATAACAAAAGTGTCCTTTGGTAGAGGATTGGATAAGGAAGATGTGGTACATATATACAATGGAGTACTACTCAGCCATAAGAAATGTTGATATATTGCCATTTACAACAACATAGATGGACCGTGAGACCATTATACTGAGTGAAATAAGTAAATCAAAAAAAGCTAAGAAGCCTGACCTGTGGTGGCGCAATGGGATAAAGCGTCGACCTGGAACATTGAGGTTGCCAGTTCGAAACCCTGGGCTTGCCTGGTCAAGGCACATAAGGAAGTTGATGCTTCCTGCTCCTCCCCTTTCTCTCTCTCTCTCCCCTCTCTCTAAAAATCAATCAATAAAATATATATATTTAAAAAAAAGCTAAGAACTACATGATTTCATTAGGTGAGATGTAAAACTGAGAATTCTGGACATAGATAAAAGTTAAGTGGTTACCTGGTGGAGGGGATGGGGTGAGGAAGTAAAGAGGAAAAAATATAAGGTGACAGAAAATGATTTGGCTTTGGGTGATGGGTATACAACATAATCAACAGTTCAAATGCTATAGAAATGTTTACCTGAAATATATGTACTTTTTAAAATTTTTTTTAGTCTTATGCAATACAGGCTTTTTATTTATTTTTTTGAAAGTCTTTTTAAAATTTATTGTATGTACATGAATTCAAGTGTCCCATTGATATAGCATCCTCACCCTCCACCCCCATGTCTTTATTTATTTTTTTATTGATTTTAATTTATCATGTTTACATAGATTGAAGTATCCCACTGAATACATCCTCCTCACCCCTGTGTTACCCTCAACATTGCCTTCCTCCCCTCCCCTCATTGCCCTCTCCCCTTCCCTCCAGGATTTGCTTTTCTGCTCTCTATAACACTGTGTTATGTATATATAATTTCACCAATCTCTTTTCCTTCTCTGATCCCATCCTCTCATTGCCTATCCCTCTGTCCACTTTTCCCCTAGTTTCTTTGATCCTGCCTCTGCCTCTATTCCGTTCCTCAGTTCACATTGTTCATTGGATTCCTCAAATGAGTGAGGTCATATGATATTTTTCTTTCTCTGCCTGGCTTACTTCACTTAACATAAAAGTTTCCAGCCTGACCTGTGGTGGTGCAGTGGATAAAGCGTCGACCTGGAAATGCTGAGGTCGCCTGTTCGAAACCCTGGGCTTGCCTGGTCAAGGCACATATGGTAGTTGATGCTTCCAGCTCCTCCCCTCTTCTCTCTCTCTGTCTCTCCCCTCTCTCTGTCTCTCCCTCTCCTCTCTAAAATGAATAAAGAAAAAAAAAGTTTCCAGATCCATCCATGTTGTCACAAAAGGTAAGATTTCCTTCTTTTTAATGGCCCCATAGTATTCTATTGTGTATAGGTACCACTGCTTTTTAATCCACTCATCCACTGACAGACACTTGGGAGCTGTTTCCAGATCTTGACTATTGTAAACAATGCTGCCATAAACATTGGGGTGAATTTTTTCTTTTGAATTCATGATTTGGTGTTCTTAGGACATATTCCTAAAAGTGGGATGGCTGGGTCAAAAGGCAGTTCCATTTTTAATTTTTTGAGGATTCTCCATACTGTTTTTCCACAGTGGCTGAACCAGTCTGCATTCCCACCAGCAGTGCAGAAGGGTTCCCTTTTCTCCACATCCTTGCCAGCACTTATTGTGTGTTGTTTTGTTAATGAGCGTCATTCTGACTGATGTGAGGTGATAACTCATTGTGGTTTTAATTTGCATTTCTCTAATAATTAGTGATGTTGAACATTTTTTCATATGCCTAATGGCCATCTGTATATCCTCTTTGGAGAAGTGTCTATTCATTTCTTTTGCCCATTTTTTGATTGGATTGTTTATCTTTGTGGTGTTGAGTTTTACAAGTTCTTTATAAATTTTGGTTATTAACCCCTTATCAGACGTATTGTCAAATATGTTCTCCCATGGTGTAGTTTGTCTTTTTATTCTGTTCCCCCTTTGTTCTGTTTACAGCAGGCCCCTTAACATTTCTTGCAGCGTCAGTTTGGTTGTAGTGAATTCCTTGAGGTTTTTCTTGTCTGAGAAGCTTTTTATTTCTTCTTCAATTTTAAACAATAGCCTTGTTGGATATAGATGTCTTGGTTGTAGGCTCTTGTTCTGCATTACTTTGAATATTTATTTCCATTCCCTTCTGGCCTCAAGTGTTTCTGTTGAGAAGTCTGATGTCATCCTTATGGGGGCTCCTTTGTAGGTGATTGACTTTTTTCTCTTGCAGCTTTTAATATTTTTTCTTTATCTCTTAGCTTAGGTATTTTAATTATGATGTGTCTTGGTGTAGGTTTCTTTGGGTTTCTCTTTAATGAAATTTTCTGTGCTTCTTAAATTTGTGTGACTTTTTCCTGCCTCAATTTAGGGAAATTGTCAGCTATGATTTCTTCAAACAAGCTCTCTTTCCCCTGTTCTTTCTCTTCTTCTTCAGGAACCCCTATGATGTGGATGTTGTTTCTCTTTACATTGTCACAGAGCTCTCTTAGAGTTTCCTCAGACTTTTAGAGCCTTTCTTTTTGCTGCTCTGCTTTCATTTATCTTGACTTCTGATTTGATCCTCTGCTTCATCCAGCCTGCTTTTAATTCTAGTGTAGTCTTCATTTCTGATATTGTATTTGTCATTTCTGACTGCTTCTTCTTTATTATTTCAATGTCCTTTTTGATGCTTGTTATCTCTTTATTTATGTGCCCATTTTGTCCATCATTGTTGTTCTAAGATCTTTGAGCATTTTAATCATTATTTTAAATTCTGCTTCTGGTAGTTTGGTTATTTCCATCTCACTCAGTTCTTTTTCTGGGGATTTCTCTTGTTGATTCATTTGGATTCCAATTGTCTTTCTTCCCATTTTTGTCTCTGTATAGACTGCTTCTTTGGATGTGTTGTTTGTGTTGCTAGCTGAGTATAGGGTTGCTGTTGCCTGCCTCCAGCTTTCAGTTGTGTTGTTTCTAGATCTTCTTGTGTTGGTTTCAGCTGTTTGTATTCCACTGTGGGCTACTTGTCTGCTGCTACTGTTCTTTTTGCTGTTTGTACACAGAGTTTTCTATGCCTTAGCTAGGTCAGGTGTAAGGAGCCTTTCCTTAAGATACCACTCTAACCAGTGTTGTTTTGTCCTGAGCTGATGCTCTCTGTATCTGGCTATTAGATGTAACACCCCTGGACCTCCCTGGATGGAACCTGGCACAGATCAGTGGGGATCACTGCTTTTGACTGGACCTTAGCAACCTTCTTGGAGGTACAGGCAATCCAGAATTTGTGGCTGCCTCTACTGGACACTTATGCTTTTGTAAACATTAAATGCACTCCTCGGCTGGCTTTTATCTACTCTTGGCCAGTGTGCGTGACCTCTCTATTCCTGAAGTGTGGCCTTTCCATCAGCCCCCCACTGCCTCCACCTCCTCTGGCACTTGGGCACCTGCACGGGCTCATGTGCCATAGCTCAAGCTGCTCCATGGGTGCAGGGGACTCCTCACCTTGCTAGGCTCTGTCCCCCACTGTCATGTGGACTGCTTCTCTGGGCTCCACCCCTACAGGCACACAGGATGCTCTGCCCCTCGCCACTGCTGCATAGGCTGCCTCGCTGAACTCCACCCCTGTCCACCGTGCAGGCCAAGTGCTGCAGCCACCTCCACAGTCGGGCCCTCCCGACCTTTGGAGAGTACTCAGCAGGTTGGGGGGATTGTGTAGCCCAGACATAAGCACTCAAAACCTTTGTCCTTGAGCACCCCCGGCTTCTAAATGTCTCTCTGCACTGACTGGAACCAGAGAGCCTCTGATGGGTGGGGTAATTGCTTCCCTTTGCTGGCTTGGTTCTCCCAGGAAGAATGTCCACTTTAGGTTTGGGGAGTGACCCAGTACAGGAGTCAGGATGGCTGTCCCCCATACTCTTCCTGTGCCCTCAAGACTACACTCTTCTCTTGCAACTCTAGTCCTCTCAGCATTCCCCACTTCTGGAGCCCCAGATGAGTGGCTGTGAATTAAATTTTATGTGAGGTCCCTTTTAGATGGAGCCTGGGTCTGAGAGTTCTGTCTCCCTCTTGCAAACAGTAACTTGGCTCTTCTTTCAGCTAGATATTGTCCGTACACCTCCTCTAGTCTCTGGGGCTCCAGGCTGGGGAACCTGTCCTGTGGCTTCAGGCCCAAAACTCTCTGGGCAATCCACCCTGCCATGAGAGACCCTCCAGGCCACATCTCACTCCTGAGAGTGGGGCAGCTCTTTCTGCATTTCTGTCTTTCCCACCAGCTCAGTGTGGTTCCCTCCATGATGCTTGATTATAGATTCCTCTTAGTTTAGTCCAAAGTTGGTTTTTCAAGATGATTGTTTCTAAGTTAAGTTGTAATCCACTTTAGTTCTGGGAGGTGGGAGTTGTAATGTCCACCTACTCCACCACCATTTTTACTCTCCCCAAAATCTATGTACTCTTATTGATCAATCTCACCCTGTTAAATTTAATTTTCTAAATAAAATTTTTATAAAAAGAAAGTATATTCACCATCATATGCCATTAGGAAATTGCAGAACAATGATGTACCACTACACACCTATTAGAATGGCTAACATCCAAAAAGTAACAGCAAATATCAGCAAAAATGTGGAGCAAAAGGAACTCTCACTCATTGCTAGTGGGAATGCAAAATGGTACAGCCACTTTAGAAGACCATTTGGCAGTCTCTTATTAAGCTAAACATGGTCCTGTTATATGACCAGCAATTATGCTTTTTGGAATTTACCCAAATGACTTAATAATTTATGTCCACTATATCCAACTTGTATCTAAAAACCTACATTTGAGTAATTATAGAAGTTTTACTCTTAGTTGTTAAAACTTGAATCAACCAGGATTCAATGGTGAATTGACAAATTGTGACACATCATACAATGTAGTACTATTTAGCAATAAAAACATGTGCCATCTATTTTGAGAGTAAGAATAATGAAAACACAACATCCTAAAATCTATGAATCTATGAAACACAGCTAAAGCAGTTATAGGAGAAAAATTTACTGCAGGTCTATCTCAAGAAAAGCTATCTCAAATAAACAATTGAATCCTACCACTAAAGGAATTAGAAAAAGGAACAATTAGAAAAAAGGACAAAATGAGTAGAAGAAAGGAAATAAAGATCAGAGTGGAAATAAACAAAACAGAGTGTATATAAATAATAGAAATTATCAATGAAACCAAGAGCTGATTCCTTGAAAAAATAAATGAAATTGATGAACCTTTAGTAAGAATCAACAAGAAAAAGAGAGATGAAAATAGAGGTTGTAATAAGGTACCAAAAAGCTACAGTATTAATATTAATAGCTTAGAAAGCTTAAAGAACATTTTATTAATTTGGGCTAGGCATGCAGAGAGATTTTGTAGATGTGATTTCTATACTTGTGTGATTAGCACCAACTTCAGGATGGCCAATAGCATTGTATTGTAAATGAAGAGGGAAAGGAGATTTAGATTCCCATTCTTTCCCCCACACCTATAAGGAAGCAGGTAAATAGCTAGCTAGGTGCAGGAAGAGAGAGATTGAAAAAATAAAACCTTTTCTTATTTGATGAACTATTTGCAGGCATTTATCCCCTAGCGTCATAGAAACTACCTCTCCCCTCCTGAAAGCGTATAATTAATGTATATATCTCTAAACAAAGGAATGGCAAATGAACACTAGAAAATTTAGGAATATCTTTTAATATGTGAAATAACATTTTTGCTATTGTGTTACCTTATAAGTTTTAATGTGTAGAAATGTTTTTATAGGTCCTATAGACAAATGTTGTAAGTTTGCTAATGAATTGTGTCCCATTCCCCTCCTCCTTTTCCTGCCAACGTGTGTGTGTGTGTGTGTGTGTGTGTGTGTGTGTGAACAAAGGTATATAATCTGTTGCAAGGGCTGTGCCTACGGGCACATGTCAGTCATATGCGGTTGGCATATTTAATAAATTTCCTCCTTTAATAAAACTATTCAAAATTCCTCTGGACTTGGTGTCTCTACATAAACCCGTGGAACTGAGGTACGGGTACTTTACAACATTTGGTGCCCAACGTGGGGCTGTGGTGTTTTGTGTCACCGGATAGAGACACCCCGAATTGGATGGTCTCTTTGGGGAGCTGCCCAACCCCACTTGAATCTTGAGGAAAGGCATGCCATTTGAGACATTTTCAGGGCTCTCAGTCTTCCTGTAGGGTCCAGACAGTTCCTTGGTAGTTGCCTCCCCATTCCCAAATTCAATAATTTGGACAATTTGGCAGAGAAATCAAGGAGGTAGGTAAAGTAACTCTTGCTTTACTGAATTCTGGCTTTCCTCTAAATTCTTGCTTTCTGTTTGGGACTGGGACTGGTCAAATTTGTTTAGGACTGGGTTGTAGGTAGGGTAGATTTGTGGCTTTGCTAATTTGTAACTCCAGAGATATGTAGGTGAGGTAAATCTTTTGTTTTGCTGATTTGAAACTCTGGAAATTTGTAGGTAAAGCAAATCCTTTGCTTTACTGATTTGTAACTCCAGAAGTGTGTAAGTAGAAGAAATCTTCTGCTTTGCTGATTTGAAACTCCAGAGGTGTAGGTAGAGCCACTATTCTACTTTGCTGTTTGGAACTAGTCTGTCTGAATCTGGGACTCTCCAAAGATTGAGACGTTGGTAGAAAGTCTGTTTGTTCTGCCTTAGGATTCTCTGGGATGCATCTGGTTGTACTCTGGAAAGTAGGCTTCTAGAGATGTCCATTTGTGTTTGCACATTTAGTCATACTCTAGAAAGACAATTAGTGGGAACTGAGTTGACCAGGTTGACCAGTTCTGTCTCAGGCTTTCAGAGACGTCTATTTTTGTTTGCACATTTGTACATTTCTTCATGCTATAGGAAGACAAATAAGGGGGACTGAGTTGAGACCCCAAACTTCTGGAGGCATCTAGTTGTGTTATGCTCTCAGAGAAAGACCTGAGAGAGGACATTCGGTGGTACCACATTATATTTGGTGGTGCTCTCAGGAAGAAACCTGAGTAGGGACTGAGTTGATACCGAGCTGATAGGTTCCATCTCAGAACTTTCAGGGACACCTTTGTACTTGTTGAGATCTCATTCTTTGCTTTCATTGTTTCTGTCTGAAACCCCTGAGTTTGAGTCTAAAGTCCTTCCAGGGATGCAGCCTGCGTGCACCTAAAAGGCCACTAGGGGAAAACCTTCCCTCATCTATGAAGCTTTGTCTTTGTTTGTCAGAAAAAAATATCTGGTATAATTTAAATTTCTCATTTAAATTTGTTAATTTATTATTTGTATATGTGAAGTCTTTGTTTAATGATTAAATGTATCTGATTTTATAGCCTGGCTTGAGTTTTTGCATCAAAAATTGGTGGTTTCTGACTTAAAACTAGAAAGCAATCTAAAATGATGAATTGTTTGTACTGAAGAAATTAGTCTCTTCTGTTGGCTCCTTCCCCTTGTTTTGTGTAATAATTAATACCTCTATAGCCAAACATCCTTTATTCTGGGTGCTAGTCAATTATCTGTCTTATTCTTATTGCTTTTATTAGTATGCTAATTCCTGGATTTTCCAGGACAATTTTAACTTTGTAATTAGTGATCTTAGCTAGTAAATATGGGAGGAGGGGCCAGTTCACAGAAGACCCCCTTAGGTCGTCTTTTAAAGCACTTTCAAGAAGCTTACAGAGACAACCATGGGTATGGAATTAAATGATTGAAGAAAAGGCTTCGCACTCTCTGTGAATCAGAATGGCCAACTTTTGGGGTTGGGTGGCCAGCCACGGGAACTTTTAATCCATGGATAGTAAGGGCAGTCTGGAATATAGTAACTGGGAATCCAGGCTGTCCCAAATCAGTTTCTATACGTTGATCAATGGCTAAATTTAACAATGAATCTGCCACAATGGCTAAAAGCTTGCTCAATACAGAGAAGGTGCCACGTCTTCCTAGTCAGGCCAGATGTGAGTCTAGAGCAAAAAGGGAATATAAGGAGTGCCCCAAGACTTCCTCTCCTCACAGAGTCTCCTGAGGAAACTGAGCTGCCACCCTCCTATAGGTCAAAAGCTAGAGCCCCTGAACCTACACAGCAGCTACAAGAGGAGGCTATAACTTCCACTGTTACATCCCCTCCCCACACTCGGAGTGGATCTGAGTATGGGCAGGGAAGAGATCCTATCTTGCCACTCAGGGAAGCCCCCCATTTGGGAACTAATCCCAACTATAAGGAATGGCTCTTCCTTGTGTATGCCCCATTCTCCACCAGTGGAAAAGCCAAAATCCTCCATTCTTGGAGAAGCCTCAAGCTCTGATAGGGCTTATAGAATCTGTCCTACAAACTCATAGACCTACCTGGGAAGACTGCCAGCAACTTTTAAATACCCTTTTCACTTCAGAAGAGAGAGATATAATTATACAGGAAGGTAAAAAGGCAGTCCTAGGACCGGGGGGGGGATCAATAGAGAAAAATAGGGACTACATCAAAGCAACTTTCCCCTCCACTAGACCTAAGTGGGGTCACAACTTCTAGGAGGGAAAAGCCTTGTTGGATGCTTTTCACCAGTATCGCTTATCAGGAATAAAGGCTTTCGCTCAAAAGCCCACCAACTTCTCAAAGGTTGCTGGAATTATCCAGGATCTGCAGAAATCCCCTGCCACATTTTTTTTTTTTTTTGTATTTTTCTGAAATTAGAAACAGGGAGGCAGTCAGACTCCTGCATGCGTCCGACCGGGATCCACCCAGCATGCCCACCAGGGGGCGATGCTCTGCCCCTCTGGGGTGTTGCTCTGTTGCAACCAGGGCCTGAGGCAGAGGCCATGGAGCCATCCTCAGTGCCCGGGCCAACTTTGCTCCAGTGGAGCCTTGGCTGCAGGAGGGGAAGAGAGAGGCAGAGAGGAAGGAGAGGGGGAGGGGTGGAGAAGCAGGTGGGTGCTTCTCCTGTGTGCCCTGGCTGGGAATCAAACCCAGGACTTCTGCATGCCAGGCCGACGCTGTACCACTGAGCCAACAGGCCAGGGCCCTTTGCCACATTATTTGAACGCCTTTGTGAAGCATACCGGGAATATACCCTCATAGACCCAGATGCTACTGAAAACAGCGTGGCTATTAATTTGGCTTTTGTGACTCAGTCAGCCCCAGATATTAAAAAGAAACTTCAAAAGCTAGAAGGGTTTGAGGGCATGAGTAAGTCTCAGTTAATTTCAATAACTCAGAAAGTTTTTCATAATAGGGAGACAATTGAGGTAAAACAGGATAAAAGAATAGCTAAAGTAGTAGTAGCAGTGCTCCAAGAGATGAACCCTTTTAAGGATAAGGGGCCCCTAAGGGAACAAAATAAAGAAAGGGAGGAAGGAACCCTGGCCGGTTGGCTCAGTGGTAGAGCGTCTGCCTGGCGTGCAGGAGTCCCAGGTTCGATTCCCGGCCAGGGCACACAGGAGAAGTGCCCATCTGCTTCTCCACCCCTCCCCCTCTCCTTCCCCTCTGTCTCTCTCTTCCCCTCCTGCAGCCAAGGCTCCATTGGAGCAAAGTTGCCCAGGCGCTGGGGATGGCTCTATGGCCTCTGCCTCAGGCGCTAGAAAGGCCCTGGTTGCAACAGAGAAACGCCCCAGATGGGCAGAGCATCATCCCCTGGTGGGCATGTCAAGTGGATCCTGGTTGGGCGCACGTGGGAGTCTATCTGACTGCCTCCCCATTTCCAACTTCAGAAAAATACAAAAAAAGAAAAAAAAAGAAAAAAAAAGGAAGGAAGGAAGCGTTTTGAGAAGGACTAGGGCTCTGCTGGAAAAGAAACAATGTGCATATTGCAAAAAAAGAGGGACACCAGAAAATTAAATGTCCCATATTACAAGCAGCCAAGGGAAGTTCTAAAATTCTGAACCTCAAAGACTGACAGGGCCAACGCTTTTTTCATTGAACCCCTGAGAGCCTATGGTAACAGTAGGAATATGGGGGGAAACTGTCGATTTTCTAATAGATACTGGAGCAACACATTTGGTTTTAACTAAGCTCCTGGGGCCCATCACCACACAGAAGACTCCAATACAAGAGGCCACTGGAAAAACTGCATACTACCCATGACCACCCAACGGACAGTCAATCTAGGGCAAGGAACGGTCACCCATTACTTCTTAGTCCAGAATGCCCCTATCCTCTGATAGGGCGGAACTTGTTACAAAAACTCCAGGCCACAATCTCCTTTAAGAGGGAAAATACCACCTTAACTATAAAAACCAATAAGGGAACTTCAGACACTGGGTCACAGCTACTACTCCTAACCTGCCCCCTCTCTGAAGAATACCTTTTACAGGAATCAACTAAATCGGAAGATGCCCACAGCCCATCTCTACTTCAGCAGCTTCAGGAGAGTTTTCCAGAAGTATGGGCTGAAACCAACCCTCCCAGACTAGCAGCTCATCAGCCACCTGTGGTCATACAATTGCTATCCACTGCAACTCCAGCAGTGGTAAGACAATACCCAATGAGTCGGGAAGCTAAGGAAGGAATAGCTATTCACACATGGCATCTCCAGGAAGCGGGAATCTTGGTGCCTTGCCAATCCCCATGGAACACTCTCTTATTACTGATCCTAAAGCCTGGAACAAAGGATTATCAACCAGTCCAGGACCTTCAGAAAGTTAACAAATGGGTAGAGACCATACACCCTACAGTCCCTAATCCATATGCATTGCTCAGCCTCCTCCACCCTGAGCATTTGTCTATACAGTCTTAGACCTTCAGGATGCCTTTTTCAGTATCCCACTAGCCCCTAAAAGCCAGCCTATTTTTGGCTTTGAGTGGATAGACTAAGCAGGAGAATTCTCTGGCCAACTAACATGGATTAGACTGCCTCAAGGCTTCAAAAACTCTCCTACTATCTTTGATGAAGCCCTAAGTACAGACCTAGTAGCCTTCCAGAAGGAACATCAAGATTGTATCCTACTCCAGTATGTAGATGACCTACTGCTGGCAGCATCTACACAGGAGTGTTGTCTCAAGGCAACTCGAGACCTCCTCACTTCACTAGAAGCACTAGGGTACCAAGTGTCAGCCAAAAAGGCTCAACCCTGCACTTTGGAGGTTACTTATCTAGGCTATCGGGTTAAAGAAGGGCAAAGAACTCTGTCCTCTGAATGCATCGAGGCCATACTCCATCCCCACTCCAACAACAAAAAGGCAAGTAAAAAAATTCCTTGGGGCTGTAGGATATTGCAGACTATGGATTCTAGGTTGTGCCAAACTAGCAAAGCCTCTCTATGCCTGCATGGGTGGGTCACAGCCCCTAAACTAGACTGAGAAAGAGCAAAAAGCCTTTAAATACCTTAAAAGGGCTCTAGTATCAGCCCCCACTCTTGCCCTACCTGACTCAAAGTCCTTCCAGCTATTTATTTATGAGGCTTGGGAAATAGCAAAAGGGGTTTTAACTCAGCTCTTAGGACCATGGAAAAGACTGGTTGCATATCTGTCTAAACAACTGGACCCTGTAGCAGCCAGATGGCCTGCATGCTTAAGGGCCATAGCAGCAACTGCAATCCTAGTTAAAGAGGCTGACAAGTTCACATTAGGCCAAGGGCTAACTCTGGCAGCAACACATGCAGTGGAAACACTCCTAAGGGGAACTCCAGAAAGATACATGTCTAACACCCGAGTAACCCAGTTCCAAGCTTTACTCCTAGACCATCCCAGGATAAGCTTTCAAAAACCAACTGCCATTAACCCCACAAGCCTACTCCCAGATGACAATCAGAACACCCGGTTGCATGACTGCGAGGAGATAATCAACATCATATAGACTGCCTGACCAAACTTAAAAGACTCTGAGCTGCCTGATGCCGAAGAGGTACTGTACACAGACGGGAGCAGCTACATAAAAAATGGCATCAGGTATGCGGGGACTGCAGTAGTGACCCTGGATCAGGTCATTTGGTTGCAGGCGTTGAGCCAGGAAACTACAGCTCAAAAGGCAGAACTAACAGCCCTTATCCAGGCCCTCAGATGGGAAAAAGGAAAGGCAGTTTTCATTTATACAGACAGTAGGTATATTTTTGCTACAGCACACATACATAGTGCCATTTATAAAGAGAGAGGACTACTTACCTCGGCTGGGAAGGATATTAAAAATAAAGGAGAAATCTTAAAATTACTAGAAACTATCCAACTCCCCTCAGCTGTAGCGATTATTCACTGCAAAGAGCACCAAAAAGGAGATTCAAAAGAAGCCCAGGGAAACTGAGCAGTGGACCTAGAGGCACGAGCAGTAGCTATAAAATCAGTGGGGCCTCTCCAAGTTTTAGTGACTTTGCCTTTGCCTGAGTTGCCCGACACTCCTCACTACTCTCAGGAAGAAACTACTTTAGCTGAAGAGAAAAAGGCTACCAAATATGTCGATGATTGGTGGATCCTACCAGATGAAAGAATCTTGATTCCAGAAACATTAGGGCTGACAATAGCCCTCTAAATACATCAAGCCTCCCATCTTGGCACATTCAAAATAACTAAATTGCTCCAATCCAGGTATTCCATACCACATCTGGACCAGATACTGAGTAGCATTGTAGGACATTGCCAGGTCTGCGCATGGGTAAATGCAAAACAAGGTAGGAGAACACCCTTAGGAGATAGAGAAAAGGGAACCATGCCAGGAGAACATTAAGAAATTGATTTCACTGAAATAAAGCGACCCCATGCAGAGTACAGGTATCTCCTAGTCTATGTAGACACTTTCTCCGGGTGAGTAGAAGCCTTCCCCACTAGGTCAGAAACTGCTACTACAACACTTAGGAAATTACTCCATGAAATAATTCCATGATTCAGCCTCCCCACCACCATGGGTTCTGACAATGGGCTGGCATTCATTGCCAAAATATCCCAGGACTTAGCCAAAATCTTAAATATTAAGTGGAAATTACATTGTGCCTACAGGCCCCAAAGTTCAGGGTAGGTAGAGCATATGAATCGGACTAAAAGAAACTCTAGCCTGGCCAAGCAGTGGCGCAGTGGATAAAGCATCAGACTGTGATGCAGAGGACCCAGGTTTGAGACCCCGAGGTCACCAGCTTGAGTGCAGGCTCATCTGGCTTGAGCAAAAAACTCACCAGCTTGGACCCAAGGTCACTGTCTCAAGCAACGGGTTACTTGGTCTGCTGAAGGCCCACAGTCAAGGCACATATGAGAGAGCAATCAATGAACAACTAAGGTGTTGCAACAAAAAACTGATGATTGATGCTTCTCATCTCTCTCCATTCCTGTCTGTCCCTATTTATCCCTCTCTCTGATTCTCTCTCTGTCCCTGTAAAATAAAAAAAAGAAACTCTAACTAAATTTGTTTTTGAAACTGGTGAAAACTGGCCAACCTTACTCCCACTAGCTATCCTTAGGGCAAGGTGTACCCCCTATAAAGAAGGATTTACACCCTCTGAAATAATGTTTGGGAGGCCCCCTCCCTTACTACCAAAACTCAGAGAAGAGATAAAAGCTGAGTTAAGTAACCACTCCTTCCTTAAGTATTTGCAAGGTCTGCAGATTACTCAGCAAGCTGTTCAAAGGACTGTCAGAGAGGTGCTCCCAGCATTGCCAGGAGATCCAGCACATCCCTTTCAGCCTGGGGATTCAGTCTGGGTAAAGAAATATATCATCCAAGGACTGACTCCTATGTGACGGGACCACACACCATGATCCTAACAACTCCCACTGCTGCCAAGGTAGAAGGCATATTCATCTGGGTCCACCATAGCCGGTTGAAGCCTGCAGTCCCAGCAGAGGCACCCTCGTGGACAGCAGAGACTGACCCCACCAACCCTTGTAAGTTAACCCTGAGAAGGATGGCATGCCCTACTCCAACCACAAACCAGAAGCTGATTGGTCTATGTATGTTGAATACATGAGGAAACTCACTAAGGACTCCCTTTAAATCAGACTTTGGGGAAAAAGGAAAACTAGGGTAAAACAAAAGCCAGTTAATTTTATGTAAGTTACAAATAGTTTGTGTAGTTTATAGGAAATTGATCAGTAACATTTGTTTCTTTAATAAACTGTATTGCTATTAATGCTGTCTGTTAAATATCTATTACATGTTATAAGTTAATATTCTTACTCAACAGCTTCCTAAACTATTGTTAAATTAAGTCAAAGATTTGACTTAGGATATAAAATCAGTGGGGAATGTAGTAAGATACCAAAAACCTACAGAATTAATATTAATAATTTAGAAAGCTTAAAGAACATTTTATTAATTTGGGCTAGGCATGCAGAGAGATTTTGTAGATGTGGTTTCTATACTTGTGTGATTAGCACCAACTCAGGATGGCCGATAGCATTGTATTGTAAATGAAAAGGGAAAGGAGATTTAGATTCCCATCCTTTCCCCCACACCTGTGAGGAAGCAGGCAAATAGCTAGCCAGGTGCAGGAAGGGAGAGATTTTAAAAAAAAGAAACCTTTTCTTATTTGAACCATTTGCAGGCATTTGTTTCCTAGCACCATGGAAACTACCCCTCCCCTCCTGAAAGCATGTAATTAATGTATATATCTCTAAACAAAGGAATGGCAAATGAACACTAGTAAATTTGGAAATATCTTTTAATATGTGAAATAACATTTTTGCTATTGTGTTACCTTATAAGTTTTAATGTGTAGAAATGTTTTTATAGGTCCTATGGACAAATGTTGTAAGTTTGTTAATGAATTGTGTCTCCTCCTCCTCCTCCTTTTCCTGCAAACCTGTGTGTCTGTGAACAAAGGTATATAACGTGCTGCAAGGGCTGTGCCCAGAGGCACATGATTTGGGTTTGCAACTGCCTCATGTCAGCCATATGTGGCCGGCATATTTAATAAATCTCCTCCTTTAATAAAACTTTTCAAAATTCATCTGGACTTGGTGTCTCTACATAAACCCGTGGAATTGAGGTACAGGTACGTTACAAAAAGGTAGCATACTTCAACATAATAAAGACCATATATGACAAACCCACAGCTAACTTTTCAATCAATAGTGAAAAGCTAAAAGTGTTTTCTTTAAGATCAGAAACAAGACAAGGATGTCCATTTTCACCACTTTTATTCAACATAGTATTGGAATTCACAGCCACAGTAATCAAATTAAATAAATAAATAAATAAATAAATAAATAAATAAAAGGTATCCAAATTAGGGAATAAAGAAATAAAACTGTTATTATTTAAAGATGAAATTATATTATATAGAGAGAACCTTAAAGAATCCACCAAAAATTATTTCAGTAAATTAGCAGCATACAAAATTAATATTCTAAAATTGGTTGCATTTTTATACACCAATAGTGAATGATCAGAAAGAGAAGTTTTTTAAAAAGAACAATTCCATTTACAATTATATGAAAACAAATAAAATTTCTAAGAATAAATTTAACAAAGAAGGTATAAAATGTGTACTCAAAAAACTATAAGACATTGAATAAAGAAACTGAAGAAGATAGAGATAAGTGGAAAGATATACCATGTTCATGGATATGGAGATTAAACATTGTTAAAATGTCTATACTACCCAAAGCTATCTAAAGATTCAATGCAATGCAATGCAGTGGCATTTTGCATAGAACCAGACCAAATAATCTTAAATTTTTCATGGAATCACAAAAGACCCCAAATAGCCAAAGCAATCTTAAGAATAACAAAGTCTATAACAAAGCTATTGTAAACAAAACAGCATGGTACTGGGATAAAAACAGACATGTAGATCAATGGACGAAAATAGACAGCCCAGAAAAAAACCCATGCCTATATCATCAATTAATAGTTGACAAAAAGGGCAAGTATGTTCAATGAAGTAAAGACAGTCTCTTTAATAAATGTTGGTGGAAAAACTGAACAAATAAAAATAAACTAGACCACTTTCTTACACCATATTCAAGAATAAACTCAAAATAGATTAAACACTTAAATGTAAGACCTAAAATCATAATACTCTTGGAAGAAAACATAGATAGTAAACTTTTTGACATCACTCTAAGTGATATATATTCTATATATATTTTTGGATAATTCTCCTTGGACAAAGGAAACAAAAAAAATTAAATTGGACTACATCAAACTGAAAAGTGTTTGTACAGTGAAGGAAATTATGGACAAAACAAAAAGACAACCCAGTAAATGGAATAAAGTATTTGCTGATGGTATATCCCATAAGGGGTTAATATCCAAAATGGGTAAAGAATTCATACAACTTAACATCAAAAAAATTAAAGGTTGGCTCAGCGGTAGAGTGTCAGCCTGGCGTGCGGGGGACCCAGGTTCGATTCCCAGCCAGGGTACATAGGAGTGTTGACCGAGGGCGCACCACTAAGACTCTAGACCCAAGTGTGTGGGTAAAACAGAAGAAAAAGTTTATTACACTCGCGAGCGGGCTCAAGGCAAGGAGGTAGCCAAGAGCCCCGAACAACTTCAGCAAGCAAGTTTTATACATTATTTCAGGGAGGGGAGGAGACGCCCAGGAATTCAGGAGTCATGAGATAGGGAAGTTGCAACGGCTCTCAGGGTGATTGCCCCAGGTGCTTGCGAAAGAGCAAACACCTATGATTACATCAGGGCGAGGTGGGCCAGTTCCTGTTCTGCAAGCCAAGATTAGCCAAGCAAAGGTCAGATGGAATTTTCTATTTTTACTGTTATAGGAGAAGCGCCCATTTGCTTCTCCACTCCCCTCCCCTCCTTCCTCTCTGTCTCTCTCTTCCCCTCCCGCAGCCAAGGCTCCACTGGAGCAAAGATGGCCCAGGCGCTGGGGATGGCTCCTTGGCCTCTGCCCCAGGCACTAGAGTGGCTCTGGTCACAACAGAGTGACACCCCGGATGGGCAGAGCATCGCCCCCTGCTGGGCGTGCTGGGTGGATCCTGGTCAGGTGCATGCGGGAGTCTGTCTGACTGTCTCTCCCCATTTCCAGCTTCAGAAAAATACAAAAAAAAATTAATAAAAAAAATGTGCAGAGGACTTGGACAGATAGTTCTCCCAAAAGATATATGGATAGCCAATAGACATAGGAAAATATGCTCAACATCACTAATCATAAGAGACATGCAAATTAAACCCACAATGAGATAGCACCTCACACCTGTCAAAACAGCTATCATCAATAAATTAACAAACAAGTGTTGATGAGGATGCAGAGAATCAGGAACCCTGATGAGCTTTTGGTGGGATTGTAAATTGATGCAGCCACTAAGAAACACAGTGTGGAAGTTCCTCAAAAAATTAAAAGTGCAATTACCAAATTGTTGAAGGAGAGAAAAACTTCGGAGGATTGACACTCAGATAATTATAAGAGGAAAAAGAGAATTTATTAATAAAAGCCAGTGAAGTACACAGGGCTATAGCTCCAAAGGCATGTGCTTCCCAAAATTAGATTTCTTACATCTTATACACCCTTTACAGAACATAAGTTCACATTCATGGGTCTCATGATTCCTTTATCTTGAGGTATATGTGTCAATCACATGATTTCAGGATGGGAAGGGGCTTACAAGATGCCAGAGGATAATCATTTGTAAATCGCCCATTAAGGAGAAAGAAAGGGAAGAGAAAAGGGGTACTCAAATCTCCCTTCTGCCTCCTACATTCCTGGCTGTTTTACCTTCTTTCACCCAGGTGTGAAAAAGGGAGGGGTCTGGTCTCCTTCTTCTTTTTATTCAAAATCTTCTAAGTATGCAAACCTCTTCATTTACAATATAATAGCCCTTCCTAAGCAGGAATATGATCGGCCATATTGAGCTGTTGTAAATTTTACACAATTAGTATAAAAATCATCTTTACAAACTCTCTCTGAACACTTGGCCTAAATTATTAAATATCCTTGAAGCTTCGTATCTCAAGGGGAGTTTCCTTTCTCTTTTCCCTTTTGAGACCTCCTGATTCTCATTTATTATACTGGAGTCTCACTTTCTTCATCTGGCCCCTGAGGTAAGGCTTGATAGTGGTGTGTATAATATACATGGGCTATGCATTTGTTATAATTAACTCAAAGGGATTACAGCCCTGGGTGGTGCAGTTTGACAGAGCCACTCCTCTCTGGCCTTACAGTGCTCCTAACTACCGCTGTGGAATAAGCTGTTACTATTGGTTGTGTATCTGATGGGGTACTTGGGAAAAGAATACCTCTAGAAGGAAAGTCCACCTGTATATCCTCAAAGGGGGCTGCCCCATAAAACTGGACACCCAGGGGCACTGAAGGTCTTGTTTTGCATTATTCTGATAGCAGGTTGAACAACACAGGCTGACTTTCTTGGCTATTGAAACCAAGAGAGGGATATAGAAATATCTCTCTAGCAGTTTTTCTGTCCTTTCCTGTCCCAGATGGGTGGCAGTATGCAAAGCCTGGACTACTGCTGGTGCCAATAAGTGAGAAATGACAGCTCTACCATCTCGTAGTTGTATCCAGCCTTCTTTTAATTCTTTAGCTCCTTCTGTCTCTATTCATTTTTTCTCTCTCTCAGAGTATCTGGGTATAAGTTCCAAGGCCCACGGGATGAGAAGGGCTATAGACCCCCCCCCCCTTTTTTTGAACTTCATAGTTCTGTAACCAACCCTGCTCATTCTTTTGTGTGTGTGTGTGTGTGTGTGTGTGTGTGGTGACAGACAAAGTCAGAGAGAGAAACAGATAGAGACAGATTGGAAGGGAGAAAGATGAGAAACATTAATTCTTCATTGCGGCTCCTTAGTTGTTCACTGACGGCTTTCTCATATGTGCCTTGACTGGGGGACTACAGCAGACTGAGTGACCCCTTGTCAAGCTAGCAACCTTGGGCTCAAGCTGGTGAGGATCAACAGCCACTATCACAGCCACCTGGCCCATGCAGGTTCGCATTGGATTCGAATAGTTGGTAAAGAAACAACGAAGCCAAAACCTGGTGGGCCATCATCTTTAATTCTAGCTTGTACCCAACGGGCAAATAAAAACACACACTGGGCTCCAAAACCCACTCATTCAGTGCTCACAAAGCTACTGACTTATCCAAGTGGCTCTGTCAAACTGCACCACCCAGGGCTGTAATTCCTTTGAGTTAATTATAACAAATCCACAGCCCATGTATATTATACACACCATTATCAAGCCTTACCTCAGGGGCCAGATGAACTTGTGCTTAAGCTGGTGACCTCAGGGTCTCGAACCTGGGTCCTCCGTGTCCCAGTCTGATGCTCTATCCACTGCGCCACCGCCTGGTCAGGCTATAGTGCCCTAGAGGTAGGGCAGAGTAGAAGCCTTCTTTGCCTCTGCATTTGCTCTGGCATTTCCCTGGGCTTCTACTGTTCTTCCCTCAGTGTCCTCAGCAGTGGATTACTGCTACTTGTTTTGGCTTCCAAACTGCTTGCAGCAGCTAGAGAATTTCTCCTGGATATTTAAGATCTTTGCCCCCAGCAGTTGGGAGTCCTCTCTCTTTGTAAATTGCCCCATGTACTTGGAGAGTAAGAAAGGCAAACCGGGAATCTGTATAGATATTCACTCTTTTCTTTTCACTGAGCTCGAAGGTGAAGGCTCGAGTCTGGGCAATCAGTTCTAGCTGCAGAGCAGAAGTGCTTTGGGATAGAGGCCACTCCTCTATAGTCTCTGTTAGAGTCACTACTGCATACCCTGCCTGCCTTTCTCTCCTTGAGTTGACGGAGCTGCTTCCATCTACATACAGCTCCCATTCAGGCTCCCTTAGGGGCTGATCCAGTAAGTCTGGCCTGCTGGAGTATACTGAGTCAAGTACTTCCAAGCAACTGTGCTATGACTTTTCCTCATTCACTGGGAGCAGTGTTGCTGGATTTAAAGTGGTACACACCTCTATTACTAGTCTTGGGTTTCCACATAATAGGCTCTGGTACTTGGGGAGGCAAGCATTAGTAGCCAATGATGTCCTTTCACATTCATTAGAGTCACTACAGCATGTGGCACCCATACCTTTAGGTCTTGTCCTAAAGTTAATTTGTCTGCAACTTGTACCACCATAACCATGGAAGCTAGGGCTCTTAAGCAGGATGGCCACCCTTTGCAACCCCTTCTATTTGCTTGGAGAGGTAAGCCACTGGTCTAGGCTATGACCTCATATTCTGGGTTAATACACCTACTGCTGTCTTGCTTCTTTCTGAGACATACAGCACAAAAGGCTTCACCAGGTTAGGAAGACCTAGTGCAGGAGCAGCTTGTAACTTTTTTAAGAGTCCAAAAAGCACACTCCTGTTCTTGCCCCCAGTTCATGGGGGTTTTTCTCCTCCTTTGTGACTTCATAAAGGGGTTTGGTCAATACTGCAAAGTTGGGGATCCACAAACAGAAGAATCTTACTGCACCCAGGAACTCTCTGACTTGTCTCCTAGTGGTAGGGACTGGGATGTTCTGAATAACCTGTTTCTGTTATACTCCTAGCCTTCTCTTCCTCTGCTGTAAAATGAATTTCAAGGATTTTATTTGCCTTTTGCATATCTGGGACTTCTTTATCGATACCTTATATCCATTCTTCTCTAGATGATGTAGAAGTGTGTTTGTTCCTTGAGCACATCCTTGGAGAGTCTCATGACCTAGCAACAGATCATCCATGAACTGCAAAAGAACACACCTAATATCCTGTGCAGGAAACCTTTGGAGGTCCCGAGCAAGGGTCTCCCCAAAGATGGTAAGGGAGTTCTTGAACTCTTGTGGGAGCCTAGGCCAAGTGTACTGTGCCTTTGCCCCTGTGGCTGGGTCCACCCATTGGAAGGCAAACAACTCCTGGCTTTCAGGAGCCAGTTTTATACTAAAAAAGGCATCTTTTAAGTCTAAGCAAGTGGCCTGACCTGTGGTGGCGCAGTAGATAAAGCATTGACCTGGAAATGTTGAGGTCGCCGGTTCGAAACCCTGGGCTTGCCTGGTCAAGGCACATATGGGGGTTGATGCTTCCAGCTCCTCCCCCCTTCTCTCTCTCCCTCTCTGTCTCTCTCTCTCCCCTTCTCTCTCCTCTCTATAATGAATAATAATAAAAAAAGGCCCTGGCCGGTTGGCTCAGCGGTAGAGCGTTGGCCTGGCATGTGGGTTCGATTCCCAGCCAGGGCACATAGGAGAAGCGCCCATCTGCTTCTCCACCCCTCCCCTTCTCCTTCCTCTCTGTCTCTCTCTTCCCCTCCCGCAGCCGAGGCTCCATTGGAGCAAAGATGGCCCGGGCGCTGGGGATGGCTCCTTGGCCTCTGCCCCAGGCACTGGAGTGGCTCTGGTCGTGGCAGAGCAACGCCCTGGAGGGACAGAACATCGCCCCCTGGTGGGCAGAGCCTCGCCCCTGGTGGGCGTGCTGGGTGGATCCCGGTCGGGCGCATGCGGGAGTCTGTCTGACTGTCTCTCCCCGTTCCCAGCTTCAGAAAAATACAAAAAAAAAAAATTAAGTCTAAGCAAGTGGAGAGACCTGAAGATGGCAGTGAAAGAGGCAGATGCACAGATGCCCAGCTCACACCACCAAACTGGATTACACATGAATTTAGAAACAATCAGCATAAAAAACCAACTCTGGACTACAAGAACAGCTCTCAAAAACCAAGGAGCAAAGAAGAAGCCACATTGAGCCTGGTAGGAAGCACTGAGCAGCGATGGGTCTCCCCTGCTTACAGGAACAAAGGGGAGGTGAGGCTGAGAGCCCAGAAGGGCTCTCATTCCAAGGAAAATGTAGAAAATATCACTCACAGCCACTTGCCTGGGGACGTGGGAATGAGGTGTATTAAAGGGGCTGGCTTATCTTCCAAAAGGAAAGGGGGGAGAGAGAGACAGACAATGAGGGGCAGAGGAATGCATGGGAGGACCTGAGAAGCTTACTCATTCAGTGCTAGAGGTGGCCATAGCTGGGGGACGGGTTGATCTTTCTACACAACACAAGAATAAACTGGTTCCGGGTAAACCATCTCAAGATATCACTCCAGCTCCAATCAGTGAAACAAGACACAGCTGAAAACAAGAAGTGGGGAAGAGGGGCAGTAACTCAGGTGTACATGGAGATCTGAGATACACCTCCCCCTACTGAAGCTGAGAAAACACCCCGCCCCAGAGAGAGTAACTGGCAGATTAGGCCTTCAGAGTCTCATGTTACACCCACTACATTATTGGATACAGTTTCAAATAACCCCCTGCTGAGATCAGTAAACAAGACTACCACCCAGATAACTGAGAAGAAAATAAACAAATTAAGGCTTCAAAGTGGCTCTACTAGAAAAGCCAAACCCGACAGTGGATTACGAACAACAGCTGATGCCAACCCCAAAAGACCTAGAAATAACAAAACTGAAAATTGGAGGCAGACCAAACCTAGACTCAACCAGCCCTACAAACAACACACACAGACATAACGAGAAGACAGAGAAGCGCAATCCAAATGAAACCACAAGAGAAATCTCCAGAAAAGGAACTGAGTGATATAGAAATAACCAAACTACCAGATACAGAGTTTAAAAGAATGATTGTTAGGATGCTTAGAAATCTTAGAACAACAATGGATGGTCATTAAGAACACCTAAATAGGAGATAGCAAGTATAAAAAAGGACATTGAAATATTAAAAAAATCAATCAGAGGTGACAAATACGATATCAGAAATGAAGACCACAAGGAAGGAATTAAAAGCAGGATGGATGAAGCTGAGGATTGAATCAACGAGTTGGAGGACAAGATAAATGAAGGCATGGAAGCAAAGCAGAAAAAAGAAAAGAGACTCAAAAAGTCTGAGAAAACTCTGAGAGAGCTCTGTGACAACATGAAGAGAAATAACAACCGCATCATAGGGGTTCCTGAAGAAAAAGAGAAAGAACAAGGGATAGAAACTGTATTCAATCAAATCATAGCTAAAAACTTCCCTAAATTGAAGCAAGGAAGGGTCTCACAAGTTCAAGAAGCACAGAGAACTCAATTAACTCAATTAAAGAGAAACCCAAAGAAACCTACACCAAGACACATCATAATTAAAATAACAAAGCTAAGTGATAAAGAAAAAATATTAAAAGCTGCTACAGAAAAAAAAACTATCACCTACAAAGAAGCCCCCATAAAGATGACATTCAACTTCTCAACAGAAACACTTGAGGCCAGAAGGGAATGGCAAGAAATATTCAAAGTAATGCAGAAGAAGAGCTTACAACCAAGACCACTTTATCCAGCAAGGCTATCATTTAAAATTGAAGGAGAAATAAAAAGCTCCCCAGACAAAAAAAAAAAAAAAACTCAAGAAACTTATTACAACCAAACCAATGCTGCAGGAAAGTTAAGGGGCCTGTTGTAAACAGATCAAAGTGAGAAAAGAACAAAGCAAAATAAGAATACAGCATTAAAAAATAAAATGGTTGGGCCTGACCTGTAGTGGCGCAGTGGATAAAGCGTCAACCTGGAAATGCTGAGGTCGCCGGTTCAAAACCCTGGGCTTACCTGGTCAAGGCACATATGGGAGTTGATGCTTCCAGCTCCTCCCCCCTTCTCTCTCTCTGTCTCTCTCCTCTCTAAAAATGAATAAATAAAATAAAAAAATAAAATGACAATAAACAATTAAATATCAATAATAACCTTAAATGTAAATAAATTAAATCATCCAATCAAAAACCATAAGGTAGCTGCTTGGATAAGAAATCAGGACTTATACATATGCTGTCTACAAGAGACACACACCTTAAAACAAAAAATGCACATAGACTGAAGATAATAGGATGAAAAAAAACAATTCATGCAAATGAAAATGAAAAAAAAAAAAACTGGGGTAGAAATACTTATATCAGACAAAATGAACTTTAAAACCAAGGCTATAGTAAGAGATAAAAAAGGTCAGTACATAATGATAAAGGGAGCAATCCAACAGGAAGATATAACCATCATAAATACCTATGCACCTCATATAGGAGCACCTAAATATATAAAGCAGACTTTGATGGATAATAAAGAGCAAGATCAACAGCAATACTATAATAGTAGAAATTTTAATACCTCACTAACATCACCAGCAGACTTAAAGGACACACCAGATCAACTCGATTTAATAGATATCTTTAGAACCTTTCACCCTAAGGCAGCAAAATATACATCCTTTTCAAGTACTCATGGTACATTCTTTAGAATAGACCACATGTTAGGACACAAAAGCAGTCTCAACAAATTTAAGAAGATTGAAATCATATCAAACACTTTCTCAGATCACAATGGCATGAAACTAGAAATCAATGACAACAGAAAAACTGAAAAATACTCAAACACATGGAAACTAAATAGCATGTTATTAAATAACGAATGGATTAACAATGAAATCGAAGAAGAAATAAAAAGAATTCTAGAAACAAATGAAAATGAACATAAAACAACTCAAAATTTATGGGACACAGCAAAAGCAGTCCTGAGGGGGAAGTTTATAGTACTACAGGCATTCCTTAAGAAGGTTTAAAAAGCTCAAATAAACAACCTAATCCTGGAGATGACATCAGAGTAATGGCGGGGTAAGAAGCAATACCGATAAATCTCCCCCAAAACTCAACAAGATCTTCAACCAGAAACAGAAAAACCTATACTTGGAGCCTCCAGATGCTTCGCAATACACCCGAAGGTATGGTTGAGTGAAAAATTGGCTAAATATATAACCAAACCCCGAAGGAAATAGGGAGTAAGAAATGCTCCGCCTTCCTCACTAACCTAAACAGGGCGGCTTTCTCTGGTAACTGTGAATATAGAAACTGAGGCGGGCAAAGGGGGTGAATAGATCCAGGCCGCAGCACAAACGGCTGATCCAGGCTGTGGCACGGAGATCCAAGCCAAGGAAAAACTGATCCTGTGGCAACCCGGGCAATACAAGCTAACACTCGCGCCAAACCCAGACAAAGAAAGACAAGCGGGGCAGCCATTTTACCCGTTCTCCTGGTCTGTGCGCAGTTAGTGGGCGAGAGATTTCTTCCTAAGCCCCGGAAGTGGGTGCCCGTGTTACCCCACAGAGAGGCAGAGTCAGAGGCCTTTCTGTGGGCCGAAAGCAGAATCTCTGGGCAGCCCCAGCGCCCTGGGAAAGCCGCACATGGGAGGGAGCGAGAACTAATTCCAACGGTGGAAATTTTCCGTGCTGGTGGGGGTTTCACTCAGAGGGAAACGCTGCCGGCCTCATATCCTGGTCTGCGCATGCAGATAGGGAGTGAGAGATTCCTCCGAGTGCCTCGGCAGTGCGCACCCGTGTTATCACACAAAGGGGCAGAGTCAGGGGTCTTTGTGTGGGCCAAAGCAGAATCTCAGGCTGCCCCAGCTCCTTGCAAAAGCAGCGCATGGGGACGGAGCGAGAGCCAATTCCAACGCTGCAACTTTTCCATGCGGTTGGGGGTTTCACTCAGAGCGTGAGACTGCTGGCCGGATATCCTGGTCTGCGCGCGCGCAGACAGTGAGCGAGAGTTTCCTCCAAGCGCCCCGGAAGTGGGCGCCCGCCTGTGTTACCGGACAGAGTGGCAGAGCCAGAGGTCTTTGAGTGGGCAGAAACCCCGCCTGATTATGCTAGCTGCTCTGACTGACTGAGCCTTACCCAGAGCCCTGTGCTGAGTGGAAATAGAGTGGGGAGTTGCCAGCTCTTTGAGCCTCTTACTATCCAGGCAGAGGCAGCAGCAACCCCATAGCTGGATTATCAGGCTACTAATTGAGGAAGGAAGGACTAGGAGAAAGGCTCCAGGAACACGGACTCTCTCACTGTCGGAGCCTATAAATGCTAATGAGCCTCGACTGCCAACGAGACTAAAGCACAATACATGACATTGCTATAGAGACTTATCAACTGCAAACCTCTACCTGAGCGTGCCAAAGGGGCAGAACCCGGGGTACAGAGTCACCGACCAGGAAGAAGGAGAGAAAAGAAAAAGCAAGAAAATAACCTCTCAAAATCAAGAATAATCTGCAGACTTTATAACCTATCCCATTTTATTATATTTGTTCGTTTGTTTCTCTTATCTTCATTCTTGATACTTTTTTTCCTCCTCCAATTTGGCCGATTAACTCTCTGCCGGTCTTACTCTCTCCTCTCCTTGAACTACACTACCCATAAGTGTTACATCTCCCATTATCTTTTCTCTCCTCTTCCTTTCTCTCTATGAGGGTTGCACTCCAAAACCCTTAACTCTCTCTCTCTCTCTCTCTCCTCTTTTTTCTTTTTTCTTCTTTTAGTGGTTCCTCTTTTTTTCTCTCTCTCTCTTTCTTTTCTCCCTCTATATTAGTTTCTTCCTTTCTCCTTTACATCTCCTCTCATTCAAACTTCAATAACAAACAAATTATCTTATCTGGGACTCAAACTTATGTTTGTGGCATTTTGGGGGGTTTTTACTTCACCTTTTTAACTCACTAGCAGTGCACCCATCCCTGGCTGTCCATTTTATCTAGTTCTTCTTCCACTAAATACAATAGTAATTTTTTAATTTGTCCCTCCATTTTTCTATTTTCCTTTTATTCCTCTCATAACTCTTAGACAACCAACACCTAAAAGCAAATCATTTTATTCTTGACCCAAATTTTTTCCTTATTGGCTTTTTGTGGGTCCATACCCCTTTTTTTTTTTCTTTTTTGCCCCTTTATTACTTTTCCCCAATTCAGGCCCTCCATCACAGGCATTGTATGTTATAATTCACAGTTCACCACAAGATTTTCTCAAGAAAGAGGGGAGAGGAGAAGAGAGGAAAAAAGGAGGGGGGGAATAATTTCCTTTTGTTAAAATTTTTATTTTATTTTATTTTTCTTTATTTCATTATTAATTTTTTTTAAAAAAACAACTCTTTTCGATTTTTCATTTTTTTATTTTTTAAAACTTTTTATTCTATATTAAATCTCATTAATACTATCAACAAAACCACCCTCAGATGCCATTAAGGAAGAGAAAATCAAATATCATGGATACAAAAGAAAGCGAGGTAACACAGCTAGATGAGGAAAAATCTATGGAGAAAAAATTTAATATATTGGAAACCTTGGAGCTAAATGACAGAGAATTCAAGATAGAAATCCTAAAAATCCTCCGAGATATACAAGAAAACACAGAAAGGCAATTTAAGGAGCTCAGAAAACAACTCAATGAACACAAAGAATATATGTCCAAGGAAATTGAAACTATAAAAACAAATCAAACAGAGATGAAAAACTCAATTCACGAGCTGAAAAATGAAGTAACAAGCATAGCTAATAGAACAGGTCAGATAGAAGAGAGGATTAGTGAAATAGAAGACAAGCAACTTGAGGCACAACAGAGAGAAGAAGAAAGAGACTCAAAAATTAAAAAAAATGAGATAGCCCTACAAGAATTATCTGACACCATCAAAAAGAATAACATAAGAATAATAGGTATATCAGAGGGAGAAGAGAGAGAAAATAGAATGGAGAACATACTCAAACAAATAATAGATGAGAACTTCCCAAGCCTGTGGAAAGAACTAAAGCCTCAAGTTCAAGAAGCAAACAGAACTCCGAGTTTTCTTAACCCCAACAAACCTACTCCAAGGCATATCATTATAAAATTGACACAAACCAACAGCAAAGAAAAAATTTTCAAGGCAGCCAGGGAAAAGAAGAATACAACATATAAAGGAAGGCCCATTAGATTATCATCAGATTTCTCAGCAGAAACTCTACAATCTAGAAGAGAGTGGACCCCAATATTTAAAGTCCTGAAAGAGAGGAACTTTCAGCCACAAATACTATACCCATCAAAGCTATCCTTCAAATATGAAGGAGAAATAAAAACATTCACAGATACAGAAACGATGAGAGAATTTATCATCAGAAAACCCCCACTCCAGGAATTACTAAAGGGGGTTCTCCAATCAGATACAAAGAACAAAAAAAACAAAGCCACAAGTAAAAGCTCCAAGAAGAACACAATAAAACCAAATTTAAACTGTGACAACAACAAAAAGAAAGGGGGGGATAAGATGGAGATTAACAGTAGCAAAGGACGATGGAGTGCAAAAGTACTCACAAAATAGTTTGCAACAATGAACAGGGTAGGGACCTTTTTCATTACTCAAAGGTAATCACCATTGAAAAAACCACCACAGAAGCACATGAGATAAAAGAGATAGCAACAGAGGAAAGATGTATGGAATACAACCAAATAAAAACAAAAGATAGAAAAACGAAAGAGAGGGATCAAACAAGACACAAAACTAACAGAAAGCAAGATATAAAATGGCAATAGGGAACTCACAAGTGTCAATAATTACACTAAATATAAACAGATTAAACTCACCAATAAAAAGGCACAGAGTAGCAGAATGGATTAAAAAAGAAAATCCAACTGTATGCTGCCTACAGGAAACTCATCTAAGTAACAAGGATAAAAACAAATTCAAAATGAAAGGCTGGAAAACAATACTCCAAGCAAATAACATCCAAAAAAAAGCAGGTGTAGCAATACTCATATCAGATAATGCTGACTACAAGACAGGAAAAGTACTCAGAGACAAAAATGGCCATTTCATAATGGCTAAGGGGACACTGAATCAAGAAGACATAACAATTCTTAATATATACGCACCAAACCAAGGAGCACCAAAATATATAAGACAGCTACTTATTGATCTTAAAACAAAAACTGACAAAAACACAATCATACTTGGAGACCTCAATACACCGCTGACGGCTCTAGATCGGTCATCCAAACAGAGAATCAACAAAGACATAGTGGCCTTAACCAAAACACTAGAGCACCTGGATATGATAGACATCTACAGGACATTTCATCCCAAAGTGACTGAGTATACATTTTTCTCCAGTGTACATGGATCATTCTCAAGAATTGACCATATGTTGGGCCACAAAAACAACATCAGCAAATTCAGAAAAATTGAAGTTCTACCAAGCATATTTTCTGATCATAAAGCCTTGAAACTAGAATTCAACTGCAAAAAAGAGGAAAAAAATCCCACAAAAATGTGGAAACTAAACAACATACTTTTAAAAAATGAATGGGTCAAAGAAGAAATAAGTGCAGAGATCAAAAGATATATACAGACTAATGAAAATGACAATATGACATATCAGAATCTATGGGATGCAGCAAAAGCAGTGATAAGAGGGAAGTTCATATCACTTCAGGCATATATGAACAAACAAGAGAGAGCCCAAGGGAACCACTTAACTTCCCACCTTAAGGAACTAGAAAAAGAAGAACAAAGACAACCCAAAACCAGCCGAAGAACGCAGATAATAAAAATCAGAGCAGAAATAAATGAATTAGAGAACAGAAAAACTATAGAAAAAATTAATAGAACAAGAAACTGGTTCTTTGAAAAGATCAACGAAGTTGACAAACCTTTGGCAAGACTTACCAAGGAAAAAAGAGAAAGAACTCATATAAACAAAATCCAAAATGAAAGAGGAGAAATCACCACGGACACCGTAGATATACAAAGAATTATTGTAGAATACTATGAAAAACTTTATGCCACTAAATTCAACAACCTAGAAGAAATGGATAAATTCCTAGAACAATACAACCTTCCTAGACTGAGTCAAGAAGAAGCAGAAAGCCTAAACAGACCTATCAGTAGAGAAGAAATAGAAAAAACCATTAAAAACCTCCCCCAAAAAAAAGTCCAGGCCCTGACGGCTATACCAGTGAATTTTATCAAACATTCAAAGAAGACTTGGTTCCTATTCTACTCAAAGTCTTCCAAAAAATTGAAGAAGAAGCAATACTTCCAAACACATTTTATGAGGCCAACATAACCCTCATACCAAAACCAGGCAAGGATGGCACAAAAAAAGAAAACTACAGACCAATATCTCTAATGAATACAGATGCTAAAATACTAAACAAAATACTAGCAAATCGAATACAACAACATATTAAAAAAATTATACATCATGATCAAGTGGGATTCATCCCAGAATCTCAAGGATGGTTCAACATACGTAAAACGGTTAACGTGATACACCATATCAACAAAACAAAGAACAAAAACCACATGATCTTATCAATAGACGCAGAAAAGGCTTTTGATAAAATACAACACAATTTTATTTTTAAGACTCTCAACAAAATGGGTATAGAAGGAAAATATCTCAACATGATAAAGGCCTTATATGATAAACCATCAGCTAACATCATATTAAATGGCACTAAACTGAAGGCTTTCCCCCTTAAATCGGGAACAAGACAGGGTTGTCCACTCTCTTCACTCTTATTTAATGTGGTACTAGAGGTTCTAGCCAGAGCAATCAGACAAGACAAAGAAATAAAAGGCATCCATATCGGAAAAGAAGAAGTAAAGGTATCACTTTTTGCAGATGATATGATCCTATACATCGAAAACCCCAAAGAATCCACAAAAAGACTACTAGAAACAATAAGCCAATACAGTAAGGTCGCAGGATACAAAATTAACATAAAGAAGTCAATAGCCTTTCTATATGCCAACAATGAAACAACTGAGAAGGAACTCAAAAGAATAATCCCCTTCACGATTGCAACAAAAAAAATAAAATACTTAGGAATAAACATAACAAAGAATGTAAAGGACTTATATAATGAAAACTATAAACCATTGTTAAGGGAAATCAAAAAAGATATAATGAGATGGAAGAATATACCTTGTTCTTGGCTAGGAAGAATAAATATAATCAAGATGGCTATATTACCCAAAGCAATATACAAATTTAATGCAATTCCCATCAAACTTCCAATGACGTTTTTTAAAGAAATAGAGCAAAAAATCATCAGATTTATATGGAACTATAAAAAACCCTGAATAGCCAAAGCAATCCTAAAGAAAAAGAATGAAGCTGGGGGCATTACAATACCTGACTTTAAACTATATTATAGGGCCACAACAATCAAAACAGCATGGTATTGGCAGAAAAATAGACACTCAGACCAATGGAACAGAATAGAAAGTCCAGAAATAAAACCACATATATATAGTCAAATAATCTTTGATAAAGGGGCCAACAACACACAATGGAGAAAAGAAAGCCTCTTCAATAAATGGTGCTGGGAAAACTGGAAAGCCACATGCAAAAGAATGAAACTGGACTACAGTCTCTCCCCCTGTACAAAAATTAATTCAAAATGGATCAAAGATCTAAACATAAGACCTGAAACAATAAAGTACATAGAAGAAGACATAGGTACTCAACTCATGGACCTGGTTTTTAAAGAGCATTTTATGAATTTGACTCCACAGGCAAGAGAAGTGAAGGCAAAAATTAATGAATGGGACTACATCAGACTAAGTTTTTGCTCAGCAAGAGAAACTGATAGCAAAATAAACAGAAAGCCAACTAAATGGGAAATGATATTTTCAAACAACAGCTCAGATAAGGGCCTAATATCCAAAATATACAAAGAACTCATAAAACTCAACAACAAACAAACAAACAATCCAATAAAAAAATGGGAAGAGGATATGAACAGACACTTCTCCCAGGAAGAAATACAAATGGCCAACAGATATATGAAAAGATGCTCATCTTCTTTAGCTATTAGAGAAATGCAAATCAAAACAGCAATGAGATACCACCTCACACCTGTTCGATTAGCTATTATTAGCAAGACAGGTAATAGCAAATGTTGGAGAGGCTGTGGAGAAAAAGGAACCCTCTTACACTGTTGGTGGGAATGTAAAGTAGTACAACCATTATGGAAGAAAGTATGGTGGTTCCTCAAAAAACTGCAAATAGAACTACCTTATGACCCAGCAATCCCTCTACTGGGTATATACCCCAAAAACTCAGAAACATTGATACGTAAAGACACATGCAGCCCCATGTTTATTGCAGCATTGTTCACAGTGGCCAGGACATGGAAACAACCAAAAAGCCCGTCAATAGATGACTGGATAAAGAAGATGTGGCACATATACACTATGGAATACTACTCAGCCATAAGAAATGATGACATCGGAACATTTACAGCAAAATGGTGGGATCTCGATAACATGATACAAAGCAAAATAAGTAAATCAGAAAAAACCAGGAACTGCATTATTCCATACGTAGGTGGGACATGAAAGTGAAACTAAGAGACATTGATAAGAGTGTGGTGGTTACGGGGGGAAGGAGGGAATGGGTGAGGGAAAGGGGGAGGGGGAGGGGCACAAAGAAAACAAGATAGAAGGTGACAGAGGACAATCTGACTTTGGGTGATGGGTATGCAACATAATTGAACGACAAGATAACCTGGACTTGTTATCTTTGAATATATGTATCCTGATTTATTGATGTCACCCCATTAAAAAAATAAAATTAAAAAAAACAACAACAACCTAATCCTTCATCTAAAAGAACTAAAAAAAAAAAAAAAAAAAAAAAAAAAAAAAAAAAAAAAAAAAAAAAAAAAAGCAAGAAAAGCCCGTAGGTAGTAGAAGGAAGGAAATAATAAAGATCAGAGTGGAAATAAATGACATAAAGTCTAAAGAAACAATACAGAGGATCAATAAAACCAAGAGCTGGTTCTTTGTAAGGGTAAATAAGATCGATGAACCTTTTATGAGACTCACCAAGAAAGAAAAGAAAGGACGCAAATAAATAAAATTAGAAATAAGAGTGGAGAAATAACAACCGACACAATGGAAATACAAAATATTGTAAGAAAATACTATAAAAAACTGTATGCCAAAAAATTAAACAACCTAGGTGAAATGGACAAATTTCTTGAAACATAATCTTCCAAAAATCAATCTGGAAGAATCAGAAAACCTAAACAGACCGATTACAACAAAAGAGATTAAAATAGTTATCAAATGTTCCCAAAAAACAAAACCCCTGGGCGCAATGTCTTCACTGGTGAATTCTACCAAATATTCAAAGAAGAATGAACTCCTATCCTTCTCAAGCTATTTCAAAAAATTCAAGAGGAAGGAACACTTTCAAGTTCTTTATATGAGGCGAGCATAATTCTGATTCCAACACCTGGCAAAGACAACACAAAGAAAAAAAATTATAGGCCACTATCCCTGATGAATCTAGATGCTAAAATCCTCAACAAAATATTAGAAAACCGAATCCAGCAATACATGAAAAAAATCAGGCAATGGCACAGTGGATAGAGCATAGAACAGGGATGCAGAGGACTCAGGTTTGAGACACTGAGGTTGCCAGTTTGAGCACAGGCTCATCTGGTTTGAGCAAAAGCTCACCAGCTTGGACCCAAGGTTGCTGGCTCGAGCAAGGAGTTAGTCTGCTGAAGGCCCTTGGTAAGGCACATATAAGAAAGCAATCAATGAACAACTGAGGTATCAAAACAAAAAACTGATGATTGATGCTTCTCATCTCTCTTGTTTCTGTCTGTCTGTCCCTATCTATCCCTCTTACTGACTCTATCTCTGTCCCTAAAAATAAAAAAATCTAATTTGATAAATTCAACTTTTTCAAAATTAAAAAAGCTTCTTTAAAAAATCATACATCATGATCAAGTGGGATTTATTCTGGGGAGGCAAGGATGGTGCAACATTCATAAATCAATTAACGTGATTCACCACATAAACAAAAGGAAGGAGAAAAACCACATGATAATTTCAATAGATACAGAAAAAGCATTTGATAAAATTCAGCACCCATTTATGATCAAAACTCTTAGCAAAGTAGGAATACAGGGAACATACCTAAACATGATAAAGGACATCTGTGACAAACCCACAACCAACATCATAATTAATGGACAAAAACTAAAAGCAATTCCCCTAAAATCAGGAACAAGGCAGGGGTGCCTCCTTTCACCACTCTTATTCAACATAGTACTGAAAGTCCTAGCTACAGCAATCAGACAAGAAAAAGAAATAATAGTCATCCAAATTGGAAAAGAAGAAGTAAAACTATCATTATTTGCTGATGATATACTATATATAGAAAACCCCAAAGTCTCAGTCAAAAACCTACTGGACCTAATAAACATATTCAGCAAGGTGTCAGGATATAAAATTAATAAAAAGAAATCAGAGGCATTTTTATACACCAACAATGAAGTGTCAGAAAGAGAAATTAAGAAAACAATCTCTTGTACTATTGCAACAAAAAGAAATAAAGTACCTAGGAGTAAATTTAACCAAGGATTTGCATTTCTCTAATAACTAATGAAGCTGAGCATCTTTTCATATATCTGTTGGCCATTTGTATTTCTTCCTGGGAGAAGTGTCTGTTCATGTCCTCTTCCCATTTTTTTATTGGACTGTTTGTTTGTTTGTTGTTGAGTTTTATGAGTTCTTTGTAAATTTTGGATATTAGGCCCTTATCTGAGCTGTTGTTTGAAAATATCAGTTCCCATTTAGTTGGCTTTCTGTTTATTTTGATATCAGTTTCTCTTGCTGAGCAAAAACTTTTTATTCTGATGTAGTCCCATTCATTTATCTTTGCCTTCACTTCTCTTGCCATTGGAGTCAAGTTCATAAAATGTTCTTTAAAACCCAGGTCCATGATTTTAGTACCTATGTCTTCTTCTATGTACTTTATTGTTTCAGATCTTATATTTAGGTCTTTGATCCACTTTGAATTAATTTTAGTACACGGGGACAGGCTGTAGTCGAGTTTCATTCTTTTGCATGTGGCTTTCCAGTTTTCCCAACACCATTTGTTGAAGAGGCTTTCTTTTCTCCATTGTGTGTTGTTGGCCCCTTTATCAAAGATTATTTGACCATATATATGTGGTTTTATTTCTGGGCTTTCTATTCTGTTCCATTGGTCTGAGTGTCTATTTTTCTGCCAATACCATGCAGTTTTGATTATTGTGGCCCTATAATATTAGCTATTATCAACAAGACGGGTAATAGCAAATGTTGGAGAGGCTGTGGAGAAAAAGGAACCCTCATACACTGTTGGTGGGAATGTAAAGTAGTACAACCATTATGGAGGAAAGTATGGTGGTTCCTCAAAAAACTGCAAATAGAACTACCTTATGACCCAGCAATCCCTCTACTGGGTATATACCCCAAAACCTCAGAATCATTGATACGTAAAGACACATGTAGCCCCATGTTCATTGCAGCACTGTTCACAGTGGCCAAGACATGGAAACAACCAAAAAACCCTTCAATAGAAGACTGGATAAAGAAGATGTGGCACATATACACTATGGAATACTACTCAGCCATAAGAAATGATGACATCAGATCATTTACAGCAAAATGGTGGGATCTTGATAACATTATATGGAGTGAAATAAGTAAATCAGAAAAAAACAAGAACTACATGGTTCCATACATTGGTGGAACATAAAAACGAGACTAAGAGACATGGACAAGAGAGTGGTGGTTACCAGGGGTGGGGGGAGGGAGGATGCAGGAGGGAGGGAGGGAGAGAGTTAGGGGGAGGGGAGGGGCACAGAGAAAACTAGATAGAGGGTGACGGAGGACAATCTGACTCTGGGTGAGGGGTATGCAACATAATTTAATGACAAGATAACCTAGACATGTTTTCTTTGAATATATGTACCCTGAATTATTAATGTCATCCCATTAACATCAATAAAAATTTATAAAAAAAAAATTTAACCAAGGAGCTTAAAGACTTGTACTCAGAAAATTATAAAACATTGATAAAAGAAATCAAGGAAGACACAAACAAATGGAAGCATATACCGTGCTCATGGTTAGAAAGAATAAACATCATTAAAATGTCTATATTATCCAAAGCAATTTATAAATTCAATGCAATACCAACTAAAATATCAATGACAAGCTTCAAAGATATAGAACACATATTCCAAAAATTTATAGAGAACCAGAAAGAACACAAATAGCCTCAGCAATCTTGTAAAGGAAGAATAAAGTGGGATGTATCACACTTTCTGATATCAAGTTATACTACAAGGCCATTGTACTCAAAACAGCTTATGGTGCTGGCATAAGAACAGGCATATAGATCAATGGGACAGAACAGAGAATCCAGAAATAAACCCACACCTTTATGGACAATTGATATTTGACAAAGAAAGTAAGAGCAAACAATGGAGTAAAGACAGTCTCTTTAACAAATGGTGTTGGGAAAATTGGACAGCTACCTGCAAAAAAAATGAAACTAGCCCACCAACTTACACCATTCACAAAAATAAACTCAAAATGGATAAAGGACTTAAATGTAAATCGTGAAACCATAAGTATCCTAGAAGAAAACATAGGCAGTAAGCTCACTGATATTTATCACAGCAGTATATTTGCTGATTTATCTCCACAAGCAAATGAAATAAAAGACAGGATAAACAAATTGGAGTATATCAAACTAAAAAGGTTTTGCACAGCTAAAGACAATATGAACAGAATAAAAAGACAAACTACACAATGGGAGAACATATTCAACAATACGTCTGATAAGGGGTTAATAACCAAAATTTATAAAGAACTTGTAAAACAACACTAAGAAGACAAACAATCCAATCAAAAAATGGGCTAAAAAAATGAATAGACACTTCTCCAAAGAGGACATACAGATGGCCAATAGGCATATTAAAAAATGTTCAACATCACTAATCATTAGCGAAATGCAAATTAAAACCGCAATGAGATACCACCTCACACCAGTCAGAATGGCGCTCATTAACAACACAACACACGATAGGTGCTAGCGAGGATGTGGAGAAAGGGGAACCCTCCTGCACTGCTAGTGGGAATGCAGACTGGTACAGCCACTGTGGAAAACAGTATGGAGAATCCTCAAAAAATTAAAAATGGAACTGCCCTTTGACCCAGCTATTCCACTTATAGGAATATATCCCAAGGATATATTGCCAACTGAAAAAAATAAATCCACCCCCATGTTTATGGCATTGTTCACAATAGTGCAAATCTGGAAACAGCCCAAGTGTCCATCAGTGGACAAGTGGATTAAAAAGCAGTGGTACATATATACAATGGAATACTTTGGGGATATGAAAAAGAAGGAAATATTACCTTTTGCAACAATATGGAGGGACCTGGAAACTATTATATTGAGTAAAATAAGCCAGGCAGAGAAAGAAAAATATCATATGACCTCTCTCATTTGAGGAATCCAAGGAATAATGAGAACTGAAGAATGGAATTGAGGCAGAGGAGGGATCAAAGGGAGCAGAGGAAAAGAGGACAGAGGGAAAGAGGATGATAGGATGGGATAAACCTGAAGGGAAGGGGGGAGGGTGCTGTAGGGAGCGGGGCAAGGCAGATGTTGAGGGGAATAGGGGGGAGGGGGGATGCATTCAGGGTGACCCTAGAATCTATGTAAACACAATTAATTAAATAAAGAAAGAAAATATTAAAAAGACAAGTCCAAGCAAGTGAACCATGAGACTCAAACAGGGAGGAGGCTTAGGAGGGTGTAAGGATTTGGTGTTGTTGGTGTAGAGTCACTGCTGCCTCGTTTATGACCCTTAAGTCCTGTACTCGTCGATAACCATTAGTCCCCAGTTTTCTCACAGGAACCAAAGGAGTATTCCAGAATGATTGACACAGTATAATTATTTTATACTCTTTAAGCCTCTGTAAATGCACCTGGATTTTTTCTAAGGTCCCACTAGATATCGGATATTGTTTTTGGCTAACACGCATTGCCCAGGCTTTAACTCTATCTGCACTGGCACTTGGTTTATTGCCTACCCTGGGAGATTTTCTTCAGCCCAGACTCCAGAGTAGTTTTGAATTAGTTTTTGGCTCAGCCATTGCCCAGACTCGGTGTCAAAAATCCTCCATTCCTCCTCTCTAAGAACTGTTATAGTTAAGACAAGCCTAGGCTTAGGTACGTGCAAGTCCAGCTGACTATTGTCCGCAAAGGATATAGTAGCTCTTAATTTGCTCAGCAGATCACATCCTAATAAGGGCACTGGACTGTCAGTCATGTTTAAAAATTGATGCTTAATTTTATGACCTCCTATTGTACATTTAAGGGGCAGATAGAATGCCTGTTCAGCCTCTGTTCCTGTTGCTCTCATAATGTCCATTCTACGAGTGGAGAGTGGCGCTACTGGCCATGTCACCACCGAGTGTTCAGCCCCTGTATTAATCAGGAAGTCTAGCTTCTGACCCCCTACCTCCATATGAACCATAGACCCAGTGGGGTCTCCTGAGTCCAGTTGCTCTCAGTCCAAGAGGGACTCCCCAGTTATGTTGAACAGGGTGCCTTCTCCTTGGGAGGTGGCTGGCAGGCACGCATCCCCCTTGTCCCGATTAGGACATTAATTTTTTTTAATGACCGGTTCCCAGGCAGATGGCACACTGATCACGTCGCAGGGGAGCTCTGCCTGACTGCCTTTTCTTGCCCTTGCCTGTTTCCCCCCTGTTTTCAAAAGGTTTTCCTTTTCCCTTCTGTTGGAGGGCTGCTACTATAAATTCCACCTTTCTCTGCATTCAGCATTCATCTTCCTTTCTGCTTGTAGTCTCCCTGTTCACATAGACTTTATTGGCCATTTCTATGAGTTGGGTTATGTTCATTCCCACAAAGCCTTCTAATTTCTGAAGTTTCCTTTTTATATCTCCTGTACTCTGGCTGACAAAAGCCATATTAACCATTCTTTGGTTCTCTGGACTCTCTGAATCAAAAGGAGTATACATTCTTAAGTTTCACACAATCACTCATAAAAGTCACCCAGACTTTCATCCTTTCTCTGCAAAGCCTCTGCCACCTTGTTGATATTAGTAGCCTTCTGGCCCCCCTTCTGCAGGCCTTGAAGGAGAGCCTCTCTATATTTCCTCAGCCATCCCAAGCTCTCCTCTTCATTTGGGTTCTACTTAGGATCCTCTCCTGGCATCTGGACGCTTGCAAATTCCTGGGGATTCTGGTGTTCCTCAGGAGCATTATTCCCCAGCCATTTAATTGCTGCTTGTATTATTTGGCACCCAGAGTAAGGAGTAATTGCTAGCAATCTGCCCATTTAGGATTGTGGGTCTGAAATATGGATTGCATCAAATCTATTTGAGCCTGAGGCTTTTCTGTGTAAGAGGGGTTGTGGTGCATCCAATTGAGAAGGTCTGTGGTGGTGAATGATTAATACACCAGCACCTGCCATTTTACTATATTCCCCTGCTCATTTATTACTGTATTTCTTACTTCTCTCAGAGGCATCTGCATACCAGGCATTGTTTTTGAGTATAACCTCATGGCTAGGAAAGAAAAGCCAGGACCCAATTCTGATTGTGCACTGGGAGTTACCTCCAGCTCCAGTGAGCTTATGCTTGGATTTGATAAATCTGGCAATGACAGGCCTGATTCAGAAGCAGTCTCTGGGGTGGACAGAGAGTCTGGTATGGAAGGATAAATTCTTGTTGGTATGTAAGGTGGGTGATCCAGAGCTTCTGCTTCTTCTGGCCCACTAGAGGTTAAAATTTTTGGCACCCGTGGCTGCAGCAGCTCTCTGGGTCTGGCGGAATGCTTTTCTGCCTTAGCTACCAATACTGTAGAAGCCTGACCTCTAAGCCAAGTGAGTGGGTGCAGAACCAACATAAGCCAAGTGTCCATGTAGGGAAACTGATCTGGGTAGCCTGGATCTCCAGTGACTACCTGCCACACCTTCTGTACAACAGATCTATCCAAGCTTCCTTCTGTAGGCCAACCTACACCAAAAGCTGACCACTCTACTTCACACAAGGTCCTCAATTTCCATGGGGACATAGTAACTCCATAATCCCCTGAGAACCCTTTCTTAAAATTCTTAGCCATTGTGGCTAAAGGAGCAGGTTTCCCCTGTGAACCTCCCATGCTGCCCACAACAGACAACAAACACACCACACAAAGGATGTGGGGAAGGGTAGGGAAAATTTGGAGGGGATGTCACTCACTTCAGTCCATCAATGGCCGCTCCCCTCACAGGAATAGCAAGCCCTCTTGGCTTATGGCAGGCTGATATAAGCCGTCAGCATACAATTCTGCCTCCTAGCCGTATGAGGTGCTCTATAGAACCATGGTTTGGAACCCAACACTTGCTTCAACCCTGTGAGAGAGTCGGAACCCTCTCCCAGTATCTGTCTCATTCACTCTACACTCACTCTCTTCCACACAACCTCTCACACACCAGTAGAGGGTGACATGTCACCACTCCTAACACATGGAGCTCCTTCTCCACACTTGTAAAGAGTACACAGTTGCCACTCCTAACCTATGGAGGGAGATTAGTGACTCTTCCAAGGATGATCAGGCCTCCTTTCTGCCCAGTAGAACAGGACTTTAGCTAGCTTCCCTTGCCTGGTATACTTTACTGTGCTTTGGACATGTCCCCATTCTCATCCATCTGTTATCTGAATCTTGCTGGGACTAGTAGATGGAAACTCCATTCTCTGCCCTGTGAGGCACCCACATGGGGAAAATCCATGGTGAGTACTCAGTGAGCGCATCTACAGGACAGTTTAGGAGTCCCAAGTGGGATACTCGAAGTCCGCCAAACACAGGTGTCTTTTCCTACACACTTCCCAGCCAACAGACCAAAACCTGTTGCAAAAGAGTAAAACCTCAAAGGATTGACACTCAAATAACTATAAGAGAAAAAAAAGAATCTATTAATAAAAAGCCAGTGAAGCATGCAGGGCTATAGCTCCAAAGACTCATGCTCTCTGGAATTAGATTTCTGACATCTTATATACCCTTTACAGAACAGAAGTTCACATTCATGCATCTCGTGATTCCTTTTTCTTGAGGTATATTCATCAATCACACGATTTCAGGATGGGAAGGAGTTTACAGGATGCCAGAGGATAATCACTTGTAAATCGCTCATTAAGGAGAAAGAAAGGGAAGAGAAAAGAGCTACTCAACTCTCCCTTCTTTCTCCTACATTCCTGGCTGCTTTACCTTCTTTCACCTAGGTGTGGAGAAGGGAGGGGGTTCAAGTCTCCTACCTCCTTCTATTCAAAATCTTCAAAGTATGCAAACCTTTTCGTTTACAATATAACAACCCTTCCTAAGCAGGAATATAATCAGCCATCTTAGATGTTGTAAATTTCACATGAGTATAAAAATCATCTTTACAAACTCTCTCTGAACGCTTGGCCTAAATTATTAAATATTCTTGAAGCCTCTTATCTCAAGGGGAATTTCCTTCCTCAATATGACTCAGCAATTCCTCTTCTGGGTATATAACTGAAGAAATCCAAAACACTAATTCAAAAAGATATATGCACAGGAAGGTGATGACATTTGTGCCCTGTTGGAGAGGTGGTCATCAGTGGTATGTGGGGCTGGGCACATGTCCCAGAAGCAGAGCTTACATTTTCCATGATTGGAGGTCTTAGAATTTGAAATTGGGATGGGACATTGTATAGCCAGTAGCCACGGCCACCATCACTGCCACCTGGCCCATACAGGTTCGCATTTGATTCAGACAGATGGTAATGAAACAATGGAGCCAAGAACTGGTGGGCCATTAGCTTGCACCCAGTGGGCAAAAAATACACACAGTGGGAAAACACTTCCCTTTCCATTCAGGGCTCCCAAAGCCACTGACTTATCCAAGTTTCCTAGAATCACCAGCCTTATTCACTTCTGTTCCCCATCTCTCTCTCTGCACAAACTCTGCATACGCTGCTTCTCCTTCAGCACTTCACCATCTTGGCTGCTTCTCCTCTCTTCCATGTGGCCTTTCTCTGCTCTCTCCCTGCATGGGCTCCTCTGCCTCATTTTATAGTGTAGAAATCAAAACCTTTAATTCAATATACAAACAAGAAAGTCTCTGATACTGTTATAAAGTACTGCACCCCAGATTCTGAAAGGCACTGTACCTCATTTCATCAAGTTCATGTAGAGACACCCAGTCCAGATAAGTTTTCAAGAGTTTATTAAAGGAGAAAATTTATTAAATATGCCGGCCACATATAGCTTACACGGGACAACAGTCCCAAATCATGTGCATCTATAATAGTCTAGGGCAGGGGTCCCCAAAGTACGGCCCGCAGGCCGCATGCGGCCCCTTGAGGCCATTTATCTGGCCCCCGCCGCACTTCTGGAAGGGGCACCTCTTTCATTGGTAGTCAGTGAGAGGAGCACAGTTCCCATTGAAATACTGGTCAGTTTGTTGATTTAAATTTACTTGTTCTTTATTTTAAATATTGTATTTGTTCCCATTTTGTTTTTTTACTTTAAAATAAGATATGTGCAGTGTGCATAGGGATTTGTTCATAGTTTCTTTTTATAGTCCAGCCCTCCAATGGTCTGAGGGACAGTGAACTGGCCCCCTATGTAAAAAGTTTGGGGACCCCTGATCTAGGGGCTGGTTATATACCTTTAATTATACATGGGCAGGGGAAAAACCTGACATTACGGCATAAGTTTATAACCTTTGTTTTCACCTACTCAGGTTTGGGAAAAGGATGAAAGGGGGGATGGGACACAATCCATTAGCAAGTTTATAACATTTGTCTGTAGGATTCATAAAAAGATGTTTCTACACATTAAAACTTACAAGGTAACATAATGGCAAAAATGTCACTTTACATATTAAAAGACATTCCTATACACTGTGTTCTTAAAGTCATGGTGCACTTTTGACTAGTCACAGGAAAGCAACAAAAAACGATAGAAATGTGAAATCTGCACCAAATAAAAGGAAAACTCTCCCAGTTTCATACTTATTCAGTGCAGTTTGATGTGGGTTCATGCACAGAATTTTTAGGGCTCCTTAGGTAGCTATCATGTATAGCAGTGGTCCCCAACCTTTTTTGGGCCACGGACCAGTTTAATGTCAGAAAATATTTTCACAGACCGGCCTTTAGGGTGGGATGGATAAATGTATCACGTGACCAAGACAAGCGTCAAGAGTGAGTCTTAGATGATTGTAACAGAGGGAATCTGGTCATTTTTTAAAAATAAAATATCGTTCAGACTTAAATATAAATAAAATGGAAATAATGTAAGTTACTTATTCTTTCTCTGCAGACTGGTACCAAATGGCCCATGGACCGGTACCGGTCCGCAGCCTGGGGGTTGGGGACCACTGTCATATAGCAGACTTGTCACTTACTGATGGCCTACCAGAACAGGGTTTCTCCACCAAACTGCCGGTTTCCTTCAACTGCTTATCCTACCGAGTAATGTTATTCCTATATGGTGGTGCTTTGTTATAATGCGCCAATATTCATGTTGCACTTTGGTCATGGATTTGAATTTAGCGAGCCACAGAACACACTGAACTTTCCTCTGTACCTTCCACATCTCGACTGGCATGGCCGTGGGCTGCTCCGCTGTATACACGGTGTTACATCATCATCTGCACATGCGCACATGCTGCCACATCATCCTACAAAAACTGGGAGGGTTTTCTTTTATTTGGTGCATATTTCACATTTCTATCATCTTCTGTTGCTTTCCTGTGACTGATCAAAAGTGAGCCATGACTTTATGGACACACTGTATTTTCTAGTGTTCATTTGCTATTCCTTTGTCCAGAGATACATACATTAACTACAAGCTTTCAGGAGAGGAGAGGTAGTTTCCATGGGGACAAATGCCTATAAATGGCCCATTAATATAAGAAAAGGGCCCTGGCTGGTTGGCTCAGTGGTAGATCATTGGCCTGGTGTGCAGGAGTCCCGGGTGCGATTCCCGGCCAGGGTATACAGGAGAAGCACCCATTTGCTTCTCCACCCCTCCCCCTCTCCTTCCTCTCTGTCTCTCTCTTTCCCTCCTGCAGCCAGGGCTCCATTGGAGCAAAGTTGGCACAGGCGCTGGGGGTGGCTCTATGGCCTCTGCCTCAGGTGCTAGAATGGCTCTGGTTGCAACAGAGCAACGCCCCAGATGGGCAGAGCATCGCCCCCTGGTGGACATGCTGGGTGGGTCCCGGTCGGGTGCATGCGGGAGTCTGTCTGACTGTCTCCCCATTTCCAACTTCAGAAAAATACAAAAAAACACACATACACACACACAAACACACACACACACATACACACACACACACACACACACACACAAAGAAAAGGTTTAATTTAATCTTTCTCTTCCTACACCTGGCTAGCTGTTGTGGACCGTAAATGGCAAAAAGCCATTTTAGATTCGAGGTTTAGCAAAAGGCTAAGTTCTCCCCCCTCCATCTCTATATTTGGCTATGATGCTGAGTATTTGCACCCACTCCACTTGCTTCCTTGGGTTGCTGAAAGCAATATACATGCCCTTCTTCTGACTCTTTGTTTGTTTTTGGATGTTGGTAGATTTCACTAATGTATCCTGGTTATGCCTTGGGAGAGTTCTTGTTTTAGCCTTGGATGTGCAACTTTGTATCAAGGTCCTTGATTTGCATAGGTCTATATAATAAAGTGAAGTGGGGTTATGGGGCACTCAGATACTGCCAGGCATTTTGAAGGGTCCTCCCGGTCCCATCGTTTTTGTTTTAATAAGTGTGTTTCCTTAATTCCACACCGTTATTATGAGTGGCACTGGTCGGAGGCAGCTAGCTATTCCTTAGAGGTGTGGGGGAAGGTCAGAGAATCTTTCTCCTTCCCCTCTGCATTTACAATACAATACTATCGGCCATCTTGGTTTTATGCTAATCACACAAGTACAAAGACCATTTACAAAATCTCTCTGCAGCCTAGCCGAAATGAAATAAAATGTTCTTTAAGCTTCCTAAAATATTATTTATTCTGTAGCTTTTGGTATCTTACAACAATACAAAATCACTTATCTGAGTCATAATGGGATTCCTCATGAGAGTGCACCACCCCATATCATGCAACAGTCACAGGTGTGGGGAAAAGCTTAGTCTTAAAACTAAGACTTATGCTATAATGACTTTGCCAGCTTGCAGCCTGTCTCCCACACCCAATGCAAACTATAAGCGAGCAAACATATATATCATATTTACAATCTTATTTGACCAACACACATTTAACCTGAGCAGATTGTTGGGGGAGTTGGAGTCTGGGGTTTCATGTGCTGGGGCTGAAATGTGTGGGTGGGTGTTTAAGGTACTGACTTGGGCTTCCTATCCTGGGGAAAGGCATCTGGGTTTCTGACTTGGTGTTCTTGGAAAGTAAAGTTGTCTCAGAGAACACTGGGGTTAGCCCATGGGCTCCAGTTCTGGAGAAGGCTACTGAGAAGGGAAGTCTGACCTTGTGAAAGGGTGGGATGCCCAGAATGGGTTCCAGTTCACAGGGCACAGGAAGGAATCCTGGGGATGAGGTCTGGTTCTGGGTTCCAGAACCTTGGATGCTTGTTGCTATGGCTTAGTGTGCTCATAACTAGAGTACCAGAGGCTGGTTTCCAGGGCCCATGTGTTAGTTGCTAGGTTCTCAAGTGAAGGCTGGTGTGTGACATACCTTGGGCAGCAAGAAGCCACGTGGAATACTGTGTGTTGGGCTTTGCGAGCACTGAATGTGAGTGGGTTTTGGAGCCCAGTGTGTGTTTGTACTTGCCCACTGGGTGCAAGCTAGGATTAAAGATGATGGCCCACCAGTCTTGCTCCATTGTTTTATTACCAACTGTCCGAATCCAATGCTAACCTGCATGGGCCAGGTGGCTGTGATGTTGGCCGTGACAACTGGCTTTACATTTGGCATAGTTGGCAGGATTCGATAAAGATGAGTTTGGAGCCATCACCACTTTTGAGCAGTGGAGTAGAAGACTGGCTGCTGTTATGGTTTCCCACGTTTGTCCTTTTGGGGGTCGTAGACTGGCTGACTTTTACAGCCATGCGTGAAGAAACTGAGAGCTCTGTGGAAGAGGCTGCCTGAGACCTGCAAACTGAGCAGAGGAAGGAGCTGGAGCAAATGTGGGAGAAAGAGATGCCAACCCTGTAGCTGAAGCAAGCACCAGAGGAAGCCGACCAAGTTCACGAGATTCATTTGGAAATGGAACATATGCTGGAGAAGGAATCACAGGTTCATGAGTTGCAGCTTTCCCTGGACCTTGTGGAGAGCCAGCAGCAGCAGGAGCCTGGTGCTGAGGTTGAGGCTGAAGCTGAGGCCGGGTCCAGAGCTGCAAGGTCTGCGGAGAAGAAGGCTGCGGCAGCCCAGGGCTCGAGACCGGCAACAGGAGCTGGTGTTTTCAGTTTCTCTTTGGAGGATGAGGAGAATTGGGCTGGAGTTGCAATTTGCAGTCTCCAGAAGATGAGAGCCCAGCAGCAAGGAATACTTGCTATGTTCCTGGTAGGTCTGTGATTTGCGTACATAGGGGTGGATGCCATCATGCTCTCCAGAGCCAAGATGGAAATGCTGACTGCCATTGCCACATGCCCCTCTTTGGGACAGTGTAAGACCTGCCAGGATGGCAGAAATGAGGGGGGTTGGCTGATGCCCCATGTGTGTGGACTAGTTTCCTGGACTACGGCCGGAGTGGACACTGGCTTCTTTGTTGGATGAACTTATGGACTTTAGACAATGTGAAATACCCTGATGGGGGTGAAGGGTGGCTTTTCTGGAAGCACTCCCCTGCCCCAGGAAGCTTTTCCCATGGCTAGAAAGAAGGCCGAGGACATTTTGCACTTTTGGCAAAGTGCTCAGAGACTGGTAAAATGTACCTTTGTAATTGTTGAAATTGTATGATTTGTCATGTTGTTGTAATTTGTGTAATATGCCTAACTTCCTTGCACAGGGATGCCAGTGGTGTAGATTGTGGGTAGTGAAGTGAGCATGGGGGTGGATTGTTGGGCAGATAAAATATATTATGCTCACATTGTTAAAGATGGCACTGCCTATGTGGGGGCCCGTCGCCCTGGTGATATTAATGTGTTTTGGGGGCGGGCTGTGGGCAGGCAGGATCCTTGTAGCCTGGGGCTTGGTTTTAGGACTAAGCCTTTCCCACCCTTTTTGATGTGGGGTGGTGCAATCCCATCATTCCCTGGATAAATAACTTTGTATTAGTGACTTCCCTATTTTGTATATTGGATTAAAGGTTTTGATTTCTACACTATAAAATGGGGGCAGAATGGGAGCTTGCTCTCTCGGTTCCTGAGATTAGAATTAGAGAGGAGAGCAGAGAAAGGCCACGTGGAGGAGGCCAGGAAAAGCAGCCAAGATGGTGGAGTGCTGAAGGAAAAGCCAGTTTGTGCAGAGTTTGTGCAGGGAGAAGGAGGAGATGGGGAACAGAAGTGAATAAGTCTGGTGAGCTAGAAACCTTTGATTCTAGAAAACTCAGATAAGCCAGTAGCTTTGTTCACACTGAATGAGTGGGTTTTGGAGCCCAGTGTGTGTTTTTACTTGCCCGCCGGGTGCAAGCTAGGATAAAAGATGATGGTCCACCAGTTCTTGGCTCTGTTGTTTCATTACCAATCGTCCGAATCCAATGCAAACCTTCATGGGCCAGGCAACTGTGATGGTGGCCGTGGCAACTGGCTTTACAGATAGATTTCTCAAAAAATTAAAAATCAAAACTGCCTTATGACCCAGCTATCCTACATTTAGGAATATACCCTAAGAACACCATAGCACTGTTCCAAAAGGAGAAATGCACCCCCATGTTTATAGCAGCATTGTTCATAATAGTGAAGATCTGGAAGCAGCAGTCCAAGTGTCCCTCAGTGGATGAGTGGATTAAAAAGCTTTGGTACATATATACTATGGAATACTACTCAGCCATAAGAAATGATGACATTGGATCATTTACAATAACATGGATGGACCTTGATAACATTATACTGAGTGAAAGAAGTAAATCAGAAAAAACTAAGAACTATATGATTCCATACATAGATGGGACATAAAAATGAGACTCAGAGACATGAACAAGACTGTGATGGTTATGGGGGGAGGAGAGGGAGGGGGTGGGGGGAGGGGAGGGGCACAAAGAAAACCAGATAGAAGGTGATGGAAGACAATTTGACTTTGAGTGAGAGATATGCAACATAACCAAATGTCAAAGTAATCTGGAGATGTTTTCTCTGAACATATGTACCCTGATTTATCAATGTCACCTCATTAAAATTAATTAAAAAATAAAAAAATAATGGCAATAGGAAACCCTCTAGTGTCAATAATTACATTATCATTCTTGCCAGGGAAAGATTTGGTATTCTAGGAGCTAGACTGGTGCTTGGGTCAATTGAAAATTAGCTTTCTTCCTTATCTTTGCTCAGTTAATCTAATTTCTGCTAACCATTGAATTAGAATATAGGCTCAAGTTGGCACATAACTCAGCCTCCCTCTCTAAGGTAAGCTAACATTAATCAGAGCTGTGCTGCTTGTGTTGCATTGTTGAGTCCTATTGAGCTGTTATAGATTTGGCTGACCTAAGTTGAAAGTTTCACTAATTAATTGGCATTTAGGGATGGAACTGTGGGATTTGGGACCTCCTTAATGGGGCCATGGATCTTGTATCTCTGCCTGAATCTATTTGTGTCTCTTAGAATAAAGCTGTGGCTCATGCTATGCTAGAGGAAAGACTAGTCTCTGACCAATTAGCTGTGTGTTTCAAACAGGCTATAACCCCTTTAAGAAAAGAGAAGTCAGGCCCCCCACCTCTCTTCCCTGAGAAGGAATAAAAAAGAAGAATGCAAAGGAAAGGAACCTTCAGGAGTAACTAAGTCAACCAGTTATAGATTAACTACTTCCTATAGTTCTCTGAAAAGCTGCCTGGGGCCACTTGCTACACAAAGCAAGAAAGATAGAACTTGTACATAACTGAGTCTGAAAACCCCTTCCCCTTTTCTGACCCCACCTACACTCACCCTCCCATCCTGGAGTCATGACAGTGATGTATACCTCTAGACAAAGGGATCATGAGTGCCTTGCATGAAAACCTATGTTCTGTAAAAGGTATATAACCTGTAAGAAAATTAACTTCAGCGAGCACATGACTTTGGAGTTTTTAGTCCCGTGTGCTCTGCTGGCTTTTAATAAAGTCTCTTTCCTCTGATTGCTGTCTGATATGCTCCATTGGGTCACTTCCTGCTACAGATTTTGGTGCATTATCCAGGAAGCAAAGAGGAAAGATATCTGCATTTGGCAGACTTCAGGTACCCCACTGGGGGGTCACCAAAACATTCTATAGACATACCGGCTGAATGCCCACTGGGGATTTTCCCATGTGGATGCCTAACAGGGCAGAGAAGGGAATTCCCTTCTGCTGGTCCCAGTAAGATTTAGATAATGGAGGGACAAGAACAGGGGTGCATCTGAAGCACAGTAAGGCATACCGGGCAAGGGTAGCTAGCTGAGGTCTTGCCCTACTGGGCAGAAAGGAGGCCTGATTACCCTCTAGAGCAGTGGTAGTCAACCTGGTCCCTACCACCCACTAGTGGGCATTCCAGCTTTCATGTAGATGGCAGCGAAGCAACCAAAGTATAAATAAAAAGATAGATTTAACTATAGTAAGTTGTTTCACTTCATTCTGCCAAACTTAGTGAAAATCTGACATAAAATACTTGGTAAGTAATTATTATTACATGTTTAACTTGCTGTAACTCTGCTTTATAAACTTTATAAAGTAAAGTTACTTCCCTATTTTATAAATCACCATTACTGTGGAACTGGTGGGTGGTTAGAAAATTTTACTACTAACAGAGGTACAAAAGTAGGCAGTAGGTATAAAAAGATTGACTACCCCTGTTCTAGAGAGTTACTAATTGCCCTCCATAGGTTAGGAGCAGCAACAGTGCACTCTCCACTGGTTGTGAGAAGTGGTCTCATGGAGTGGTGACTCGTCAGCCTCCACTGGTGTGTGGGAGGTTGTGTAAAAGAGAGTGAGTGCAGAATGAATTAGACGGACACCAGGAGAGGGTTCCAACTCTCTCCCAAGGGCCAAAGTGAGTGCTGGGTCCTAAACCGGTTTCATAGGACGCCTCATGTGGCTAAGAGGCAGAATTGCATGCTGACAGTTTATATTGTAGTAAGGTACCAAAAAGATGCAAAATTAATATTGATATTCTAGGAGGAAAGGTCAGGCTTTCCTGTCCCACCCTTCCTTTTGGGAAGGGGGGAGAAGAATGTTGAAGTTTCTGGCTTGCAAGAACAATGGTCATTTAGTTTTAAATCTAAAATAAAGGTTAACTGAGGATTCTCTTCTTTTTCAATCGGAGACAGAATTTACATACCACCCTGCATTGATTGTAGTTCCTCCCCCCTTCATGGAATCCTGAGAGTAACATACCTCTAGGCAAAGGAGGGAAGATGAACACTGAAATATTGTAAATGTCTTTGATTGTGTTTCTTGAACGCCTTAATGTTTTTGCGTATCCCCTATACAAATGTTGTAAGTTTCTGTCATGATGTCATGCTCTCCCCAACCCATGTGTGATCAAGGGTATATAATCAGCCCCTGAGATGTATTTGATGCACATGATTTGGGTCTGCAAATGCCCCATGTCAGCCATATGAGGCCAGCATATTTAATAAATCTCCTCCTTTAATAAAATCCTTCAAAACTCATCTGGACTTGGTGTCTCTACGTAAACCCGCAGAAGTGAAGTATAGTACTTTTCAGCATCTGGATTACGGTACTTTACAACATCTGGCACCCAACGTGGGGCTCCAGTGTTTTGTGTCACTGGGTAGAGACACCCCAAATTGGATGGTCGCTCCAGAGAACTGCCTGACCCCGCTGGAATCTTTTTTTTTTTTATAAATAAATTTTTATTTTAATGGGGTGACATCAATAAATCAGGGTACATATATTCAAAGAAAACATTTCCAGATTATCTTGTCATTTAGTTCTGTTGCATACCCATCACCCAAAGAGAGATAGTCCTCCGTCACCCTCTATCCAGTTTTCTTGGTACCCCTCCCCCTCCCCCTCTCCCTCCTTCCCTCCCCCCACCCGCTGGAATCTTGAGGAGAGGGGTGCCACCTGAGACGTTTTCAGGACTCCCTGTCTTCCTGTAGGGTCCAGACAGTCTTCAGCAGATGCCTCCCAGTTCCCAAATTCAACAACTTGGACAATTCAGCAGAGAAATCAAGGAGGTAGGTAAAGCAATTCTTCTTGCTTTACTGAATTCTAGCTTTTGTCTGAATTCTTGCTTTACTGAATTCTGTTTGAATCTGGTACTGGTCAATTTGTTTAGGACTAGGATGTAGGTAAGGTAGATTTGTGGCTTTGCTGAGTTGTAACTCTGGAGATATGTAGGTGAGGTAGATCTTTTGTTTTGCTGAGTTGTAATTCTAGTAATTTGTAGGTAAAGCAAATTATTTGCTTCACTGAGTTGGAACTCTGGAGGTATAGGTAGAGCCAATCTTCATTGCTGAGCTGAAACTAGTCTGTCTGTCTAAATCTGCTGTGTTTAGAGGATCAGACGTGGTCACACTCTCGCAGTGGACTTTCCAAAGACTGAGACATCGATGGAGAGTTTTGGGTCCTGCCTTAGGATTATCTGGGCTGCATCTGGTTGTACTCTGGAAAGCAGGCTTCCAGAGGTGTCCATTTGTATTTGCACATTTAGTCATACTCTAGAAAGACAATTAGTGGGAAGTGAATTGACTAGGTTGACCAGTTCTGCCTTGGGCTTTTGAAGACATCTATTTTTGTTTGCACATTTGTTCATGCTCTAGGAAGGCAATTAGTGGGGACTGAGTTGAGACCCTGAAATTCTGGAGTCATCTAGTTGTGCTCTCAGAGGAAGACCTGAGTGGGGACATTTGGTGGTGCTCTCGGGAAGAGACCTGGGTAGAGACTGAGTTTATACTGAGCTGATCAGTTCCATCTCAGGATTTTCAGGGACACCTTTGTGTTTGTCGAGATCTCAGTCTTTGTTTTCAATGTTTCTGTTTAAAACCCCTAAGTGAATTAGTATGTAAGAGACACGGCCTGCGTGCAACCGAAAGGCCACTAGGGGAAACCCCTTCCTTGTCTATTGAGTTGTGCAAATAGTAAGTAATATGTTTTGTCTCTTTGTCAGAAAAATTAGAATAAATAAAGCATGCTCACTTAAATTTCTTGATTTGTGATTTGTGTATGTAAAGTCTTTGTTTAATGTTTAAATGTGTCTGTTTTTAAGACCTGGCTTGAGTTTTTGTGTCAAAAATTGAAGGTTTCGGGCTTAAAACTAGAAAGCAATCTTAAATGGTGAATTTTTTATACTGTAAATCTCTTTGTTCTTGGATCCAAGACCTTTACCTTGAGGGTGCTCTGTCTGATTTCTCCCCTGAAGAAATTATTCTCTTCTGTTTGTTCCTACTTCTTGTCTTGTGTCCTCTATACTCAAACATCCTTTTACTCCAGGTGCTAGTTAATTATCTGTCTTATCTTTTTGCTTTTATTAGTGTGCTAATTCCTGGATTTTCCTCAAACAGTTTCAATTTTGTAATAGGTGGCCTTAGCTATTAAATATGGGAGGAGGGTCCAGTACACAGAAGATCCCCTTAGGTTGTCTTCTAAAGCACTTTCAAGGAGCTTATGGAGACAGCCATGAATATGGAATTAAATAGTCCAAGAGAAGTCTTCACACTCTCTGTGAATCAGAATAGCCCACCTTTGGGGTTGGGTGGCCAGCAGCTGGAACTAGAAATCTCCAGCTAGTAAGGGCAGTTTGGAACATCATAACTGAAGATCCAGGCCACGCTGATCAGCTTCCATATATTGATCAATGGCTGAATTTAACAATAAATTTTCCACAATGGCTAAAAGCTTGCTCCATACAGAGAGGGTGCCACGTCTTCTTAGTCAGGCCAGATTTGAGTCTGAAACAGAATAAAAGAATAACTAAAGTGACAGTAATAGCAATTCAAGAAATGAATTCTTTTAAGGCAAGGGGCCCCCAAGAGAGCAAAATATAAAAAAAGGGAAAGAAAGAGATTTTCTTAAAAATAAGACTCTAAGAAAGAATCAATGTGCATATTGTAAGGAAGAGGGGCATTGGAAAAATAAATGTCACATATTACAAGCAGCCAGGGGAAGTGTTTCTCCAACCTTGGTGGGGAGAGGGCTGGCAAGTAAGCGATTTGGGTGAGAGAAAAGTGGAAGTCAGGGCCTGGACGTGCTGTGTGCGGAGTGGCAGGGGGAAGGGCAATAGAGTAAGGGTGAGGTGACTAGAGGAAATATAGAATAGAAACTAGTTTCAAATAATCAGATATCCACCTACTGACCAGAAAAGGTTTTGCCCATTTGAAAAATACAGGGTAAGAATAGTATTAAAAATTGGAACTTTGCTTTAGAAAAATCTTAAAGAAAATAAAAAATATTCAAAACTTAACAAACCATGGGTGTGGACCTTACTAGTTATCAGTTCCTTGAAATAAATTACAACTCCAAAATGAGTGATAGAATCATTAGTAATAGGATTATCAGAGACAGGCACCCTGCTGCCTCTCCCCTTCCTCTCCCTAGGACTTAGGGGTCACGTAGGCCCTCTATGGGTTGGGGATGGTGACTTGTTACCCTCCACTGGTGTAAAAAATTATAGAAAAATTCCAACTCTCTCCCGTGGGACCATGGCAGATGTTGGGTCCTCTCCAAGTCTCTCAGTTCCTTCGTGTGACATGATTGATATCTGATGTGGATGTGGAAGCATGGGATTCACAGGAAAGACCCACTGCTTTAGCCATAATAGTAAAAATTGTAAAAAGAATTTTCAGGAAATTGAGGGGAAATTGGAAACTTCATATAGAATAAAGCAACCCACTATTAGAAAAATAATTTTGTAAAATTTGTATTTTAATTAGTTGCTCAAAGCAAGGCAGTTAGTCACAAGTAATGGATTGAATTATGCAGGAAAAATGGCAGAAAATAAAAAAAAAGTAAAAGTGGCAGGCTCCTTTCCCAGTTCCTGGAGTCTTCTTCCCCCTTGGCACCCTGACCCTCATATTGACTTAATAGTGTAAATTACTGTGGGTCAAAAAGAGAAATAGTATCTCTTTGCCGGCTGGGTAGTTTGTACCAAGGATTTCTTATTGTGTAAAAGTATGTTCCATGTTAGGGATGCATGCGTTATTTCAAAAGTCTTTTGTTAATTCTTTTTATTTGCTTTTTTATAGACCTGTGATATTGAAATCTTGGTTTAGAAATAAGAAAATATGTAATGATTGTTAATAATGTCTTTTATGTAATGTTTAGTTTATTATCATTTTGAAACAGTATTGTTAAAATTTCTTTTGAATACTAATGTACTGAGTTATTCAGCAGCGGAGAGACTCTGGAATCCTAAAGAAGGCGCCAAACCTGTTTCTCTTGCAAACCTCTACCCTCTTTTATTTTATCCAGCTAATAACCCTGCTTTTGTCTTTTTCCAAAAGTTTATATAGACAGAAAAGGGCCCTCAAGCCCCTCATTGAGATCTTCTGAGCATGGCTTTTAAGGTCTATAATGACCAAGAAAGGATCAGAAAAGGCAAATAGAGCCTGAAAGAGATCAGGAAAAATACCAGCTTTTGGCATACACCCTTAAAGGCTCCAGTGCCCTGAAGGGGCTCCATAAGATTCCATCAGGGCCCTGCTTCAAGAGTGGAAAGAAAGGTTATTAAGCTAAGGCCTGCCAGGCTTCTCGACCCCCCACCAGGGACATGCCTTTGCTGTAGATAAAAGAGACACAAGAAGGTAAGCTTCCCCCTCACTCCATGGAGGGAGGGTTCATTCTCCTCCAGCTACCTGTGACCTGACTTCGCCCAGCCTACTAGGACTCACCACTGAACATTAAAGATGCCCAGGGCCGTCAGCCCCATTTCACGTCACTGTGTATGAGCCTAGGGTGTTTATTCCAAGTAGCAGGTAAACTGATCTTATTTCTGTAAACACAAGGGCTATTTACTATACCTTGCCTAATATTCAGGTTTTATTTATCCCTCAAAGATCTCTACTGTGGGTATTGACAGTCTTATTTTCTGTTGTTCTGTTTAATGTGTAGTGTCTCCTTTATTCCTCTTGTCTCAATGCCCCATGCCTATTTTAGGCTGGGACCTGCTCCTAATTCTAGCTAGAAGTGGTCATTAGGACTTGGACTCTAGTTGTAGAGTGTGGAATGTGACCACAACTCCAGTGCCTTGTGAACTTTTACTGAATATGCATGACTCCTGCTCTTTAGGACAATTCTCAGACTGAAGTGGGAATCGGGTTACATTTGTAAATAATATAAAGCAGTGATGGTGTCAACATGGACTTAGTAAAATTACGTTAACATGTTAAGGACATTCAAGACTGTAAGAATTTTATTTTGAATCCTGTTACATTGGTTAAAACTTTGTTTGATAATCTAGTGGGCTTTGGTCACTTTATTGTATTAGGACACTTGTTATAGTATTTGTTAACATTAGCTGTTTGAATTTTATTGTTTATTTTATATATTTTCAGTCTGCCTCAAAATCGGAACATAGGAATTCAAATGAGTAGAAAGATGCTACCCAAAACCAATGAGGTTTTTTAGGACCCTTATTACCAAATATTTATTCAAAACCAATTAGAAAAAAGATTTTGCCAACAGAAAGGGAATAATTAGAAAGGCCAGACTTACAATCTATTACAGAAGGCATAATATCTGAGTGTTTGGTTTGTGTCCAAGTGAATACCAAGCAAAATAAAAAAAAATTATGGAAAAAATGGCTTTCCCAGGTAAACATTTAGAAATAAACTTTAATAAAATAATTGACAGGTAAATAAAAGCTTTTTTTCTAAAAATGGGTCACAGTGAGAGTTGTTAAGAAATTGCTATATAGAATTCTGTCCAGGTTTAACTTTCCCATTCTAATGTTAGGCCTGCATTTATATCCAAAGTCTCACAGCTAGTAAGAAAGAAAACCAATATTAATTAGAAGCTAATTTGAAGTTACATTGTGCCCACAGGCCCCAAAAGGTTCAAGGCAAGTAAAATGCATAAATAAAATTATAAAGGAAATGTGACCACTCCTTCCTTAAGTACTTGTGGGGTTTGCAGGTTACACAGCAGGCTGTTCAAAAAAACTGTCTGAGAGTCACTTATAGCATTGCCAGGAGAGCCAGTACAATCTTTTCAGCCTGGGAACTCAGTCTAGGTAAAGAAGTACATCACCCAGTGCATGTGGCACCTGGGGGTTGGCATCCGGGATGCCTCACTCAGGAGAGCTGAAACCAGGAAGAGCATCACACACTGAGAGAGACCCAGCAAGAACAGCATCCATCGGGAGCTCCTGCCCATTGCCCAAGTCATTTGGTTCCTAAGGGCAATAAGCCCATCCTAGTTACAAAGATAGATTTTGACTTTTAATGTGTTCTGTATTTCATCTCATGAGCATGTTTCCTTTTCTGTAAAATTGGGAGCAATCACTAATATTTACTAACTGCTTTCCACCAGTGCCTCCCAAGGCCTCTCTTTCAATCTTTGACTCTCACATGAACTAGTCCACATACCATGATCCTGATCACTCCCACTGCCACCAAGGTAAAGGCATGCCCTACTCCAACCACAAACCGGAAACTGGTTGGTCTACATATGGCAAATGCATGAAGAAACACACTAAGGACTTCCTTTTTAATCAGACTTTGGGGAAAAGAAAACCTCTGGTAAAACAAAGCCAGTTAATTTTATATAAGTTGCAAAAGGTTTGCAGTATATAAGAAACTGATCAGTACATTTCTTTCTTTAGTGAACTATATTGCTATTGATACCGTCTGTTAAATATTTGTTACAGAAGTGAAAACTGGAGGCAGACAACACCAAGCCTAGACTCAACCAGCTCTACAAACAAAACACCCAAACACACAGACAAAAGACGGAGAAGTGCAATACAAATGAAACCACAAGAGAAACATTCAGATGAACTGAGTGATATAAAAATAATCAAGCTTCCAGATGCGGACTTCAAAATAATGATTGTAAGGATGCTTAGGGATCTTAAAACAACAATGGATGGTCATCACAAACACCTAAATAAAAAAATAGCAAGTATAAAAAAGGATATTGAAATATTAAAAAGAATAAGTCAGAGATGACAAATAAAATATCAGAAATGAAGACCACAATGGAAGGAATTAAAAACAGGATGGATAGAGCAGAGGATCAAATCAGTGAGTTGGAGGACAACTGGAATGAATGCATGAAAGCAGAGAAGAAAAAAAAGAGAGACTCAAAATGTCTGAGAAAACTCTTAGAGAGCTCTGTGACACCATAAAGAGAAATAACATCCACATTATAGGGGTTCCTGAAGAAGGAGAGAAAGAACAAGGGATAGAGACTTTGTTCAATCATATAATAGCTGAAAACTTCCCTAAATTAATGCAGGAGAAACTCTCAAAAGTTCAAGAAGCACAGACAACTCCAATAAAGAGAAACCCAAAGAAACCTACACCAAGACACATCATAATTAAAATACCAAAGCTAAGTGATAAAGAGAAAATATTAAAAGCTGCTAGAGGAAAAAAGGCTATCATCTACAAAGGAGCCCCCATAAGGATGACATCAGACTTCTCAATAGAAATACATGAGGCCAGAAGGGAATGGCAAGAAATATTCAAAGTAATGCAGAACAAGGACCTAAAACCAAGACTACTTTATGCAGCAAGGATATAATTTAAAATTGAAGAAAAAATAAAAAGTTTCCCAGACAAAAAAAAACTCAAGGAATTCATTACAACCAAACCAATGCTGCAGGAAATGTTAAGGGGCCTGTTGTAAACAGATCAAAGTGGAAGAAGATTATAGCAAAAGAGGAATACAGCTTTAAAGAATAAAATGGCGGCCCTGGCCGGTTGGCTCAGCGGTAGAGCGTCGGCCTAGCGTGCGGAGGACCCGGGTTCAATTCCCGGCCAGGGCACACAGGAGAAGCGCCCATTTGCTTCTCCACCCCTCCGCCGCACTTTCCTCTCTGTCTCTCTCTTCCCCTCCCGCAGCCAAGGCTCCATTGGAGCAAAGATGGCCCAGGCGCTGGGGATGGCTCTGTGGCCTCTGCCCCAGGCGCTAGAGTGGCTCTGGTCGCAATATGGCGACGCCCAATATGGGCAGAGCATCGCCCCCTGGTGGGCAGAGCGTTGCCCCATGGTGGGCGTGCCGGGTGGATCCCGGTCGGGCGCATGCGGGAGTCTGTCTGACTGTCTCTCCCCGTTTCCAGCTTCAGAAAAATGAAAAAAAAAAAAAAAAAAAAAAAAAGAATAAAATGGCAATAAACAACTACATATCAATAATAACCTTAAATGTAAATGAATTAAATGATCCAATCAAAAGACATAGGGTAGCTGCATGGTTAAGGAAACAGGACCTGTACATGTGCTGTCTACAAGAGACACACCTTAAAACAAAAGATACACATAGATTGAAGGTAAAAGAATGGAAAAAAAACATTTCATGCAAACGGAAAAGAAAAAAAAGCTGGGGTAGCAATACTTATATCAGACAAAATGGACTTTAAAACAAAGAATATAGTAAGAGTAAAGAAGGCAACTACATGATGATAAAGGGAGCAATCCAACAGAAAGATATAACTATTATAAATATCTACGCACCTAATATAGGAGCACCTAAATATATAAAGCAGACTTTGATGGATATAAAGGGTGAGATGAACAGCAATACTATAATAGTAGGGAATTTTAATACCCCACTAACATCACTAGATAGATCCTCAATAAAGAAAATTAACAAAGAAACAGCAGACGTAAAGGAAACACTAGACCAACTCGTTTTAATAAATATCTTCAGAACCTTTCACCCTAAAGCAGCAGAATATACATTCTTTTCAAGTGCTCATAGTACATTCTCTAGGATAGACCACATGTTAGGGCACAAAAGTGGTCTCAACAAATTTAAAAAGATTGAAATTATATCAAGCACTTTCTCTGATCACAATGGCATGAAACTAGAAATCAACCACAACAGAAAAGCTCAAAAATTCTCAAACACATGGAAACTAAATAGCAGGTTGTTAAATAATGAATGGATTAAGAATGAGATCAAAAAAGAAATAAAAAAATTCCTAGAAACGAATGATAATGAGCATACAACAACTCAAAATTTATGGAACACAGCAAAAGCAGTACTGAGAGGGAAGTTCATAGCACTACAGGCACACTTTAAGAAGCTAGAAAAAGCTCAAATAGACAACTTAACGCTACATCTAAAAGGACTAAAAAAACCCAGCAAGTAAAGCCCAAATGTAGTAGAAGGAAGGAAATAATAAAGATCAGAGCAGAAATAAATGACATAGAAACTAAAGAAACAATACAGAGAATCAATGAAACTAGGAGCTGGTTCTTTGAAAAGGTAAACAAGATCGATGAACCTTTAACTAGACTCACCAAGAAAAAGAGAGAGAGGACTCAAATAAGTAAAATTAGAAATGAGAGTGAAGAAATAACAACTGACACAACAGAAATACAAAATATTGTAAGAAAATATTATGAAGAACTGTGTGCCAAAAACTAGACAACCTAGATGAAATGGACAAATTCCTTGAAACATACAATCTTCCAAAAATCAATATGGAAGAATCAGAAAACCTAAACAGACTGATTACACCAAATGAGATCAAAACAGTTATCAAAAAACTCCCAACAAAAAAAAGTCCTGGGCCAGATGGCTTCACAAGTGAATTCTACCAAATATTCAAAAAAGAACTAACTCCTATTTTTCTCAAGCTATTTCAAAAAATTCAAGAGAAAGAAATACTTCCAAGCTCCTTTTATGAGGCAAGCATAATTCTGATTCCAAAACCAGGCAAAGACATCACAAAGAAAGAAAACTATAGGCCAATATCCCTGATGAATATAGATGCTAAAATTCTCAACAAAATATTAGCAAACCGGATCCAACAATATATGGAAAAAATCATATACCATGATCAAGTGGGATTTATTCTTGGGGAGGCAAGGCTGGTACAATATTCGCATATCAATCAATGTGACTCATCACATAAACAAAAGGAAGGACAAAAACCACATGATAATTTCAATAGATGCAGAAAAAGCATTTGATAAAATTCAGCACCCATTTATGATCAAAACTGTCAACAAAATGAGAATACAGGGAACATACCTCAACATGATAAAGGCCATCTATGACAAACTCACAGCCAACATCATACTCAATGGGCAAAAATTAAAAGCAATCCCTTTAAGATCAGGAACAAGGCAGGGTTGCCCCTTTTCACCACTCTTATTCAACATAGTCCTGGAAATCCTAGCCACAGCAATCAAACAATAAATAAATAAATAAATAAAAGGCATTCAAGTTGGAAAAAAAGAAGTAAAGCTATCATTATTTGCAGATGATATTGTATTGTATATAGAAAAGCCTAAAGACTCAGTTAAAAAACTACTGGACCTGATAAATGAATTCAGCAAAGTGGCAGGATATAAAAGTAATACTCAGAAATCAGAGGCATATTTATACACCAACAATGAACAGTCAGAAAGAGAAATTAAGGAAACAATCCCCTTCACTATTACAACCAAAAAAAATAAAGTACCTAGGAGTACATTTAACCAAGGAGACTAAAGACTTGTACTCAGAAAATTATAAAACATTGATAAAAGAAATAAAGGAAGATACAAACAAGTGGAAGCATATACCGTGCTCATGGTTAGAAAGAATAAACATCATTAAAATGTCTATATTACCCAAAGCAATTTATAAATTCAATGCAATACCAATTAAAATACCAATGACATACTTTAAAAATAGAGATCACATATTCCAAAAATTTATTTGGAACCAAAAGAGAACACAAATAGCCTCAGCAATCTTAAAAAAGAAGAATAAAGGGGGAGGTATCACACTTTCTGATATCAAGCTATACTACAAGGCCACTGTAGTCAAAATAGCCTGGTACTGGTATAAGAACAGGCATATAGATCAATGGAACAGAACAGAGAACCAAGAAATAAACCTACAGCTCTATGGACAACTGATATTTGACAAAGGAGGTAAGGGCATACAATGGAGTAAAGACAGCCTCTTCAACAAATGGTGTTGGGAAAATTGGACAGCTACCTGAAAAAAAATGAAACTAGACCACCAACTTACACCATTCACAAAAATAAACTCAAAATGGATAAAAGACTTAAATGTAAGCCGTGAAACCATAAGCATCTTAGAAGAAAACATAGGCAGTAAGCTCTCTGACATCTCTCGCAGCGATATATTTGCTGATTTATCTCCACGGGCAAAGGAAATAAAAGACAGGATAAACAAATGGGACTATATCAAACTAAAAAGCTTTTGCACAGCCAAAGACAATAAGAACAGAATAAAAGGACAAACTACACAATGGGAGAACATATTTGACAGTACGTCTGATAAGGGGTTAATAACTAAAATTTATAAAGAACTTGCAAATCTTAACACCAGAAAGACAAACAATCCAATCAAAAAATGGAAAAAAGAAATGAATAGTCACTTCTCCAAAGAGGACATACAGATGGCCAATAGGCATATGAAAAATTGCTCAACATCACTAATCATTAAAAAAAATGCAAATTTAAACCAGAATGAGATATCACCTAACACTGGTCAGAATGGCGCTCATCAACAAAACAACACAGAATAAGTGCTGGCGAGGATGTGGAGAAAAGGGAACCCTCCTACACTGCTGGTAGGAATGCAGACTGGTGCAGCCTCTGTGGGAAACAGTATGGAGATTCCTCAAAAAATTGAAAATCAAACTGCCTTTTGACCCTGCCATCCCACTTTTAGGAATATACCCTAAGAACACCATAGAACGGTTCCAGAAGGTGAAATGCACCCCTATGTTTATGGCAGCATTGTTCACAATAGCAAAGATCTGGAAACAGCTCAAGTGTCTGTCAGAGGACGAGTGGATTAAAAAGCCCTGGTACATATATACTATGGAATACTACTCAGCCATAAGAAATGATGACATTGAATCATTTACAATAACATGGATGGACCTTGATAACATTATATGGAGTGAAATAAGTAAATCAGAAAAAAAACTAAGAACTCTATGAACCCATACATAGATGGGACATAAAAATGAGACTCAGAGACATGGATAAGAATGTGATGGTAACAGGGGGTGGAGTGGAGGGGTGGGGTGGTGGCGAGTAAGGAGAGGGAGGGGGTAGGGGAGTGGAGGGACACAAAGAAAACCAGATAGAAGGTGACGGATGACAATTTGACTTTGGGTGAGGGGTATGCAGCATAATCAAATGTCAAAATAATCTGGAGATGTTTTCTCGAAACATATGTACCCTGATTTATCTATTTCTGTGCATTAAAATTAATAAAAATAAGATAAAAAAATATTTGTTACATGTTATAAGTTAAATTTTCTACACAACAGCCTCATGTTCTTCAGTAAATTAAGTCAAGAATTTGACTTAGGATATAAAACCAGCAGGGATTTTAGTAAGTTACCAAAAAGCTGCAAAATTAATATTGATATTCTAGAAGGAAAGGTCAGGCTTTCCTGTCCTTTCCTTCCTTTGGGGAGGGGAGGAAGAAGAATGTAGAAGTTTTTGGCTTGCAAGAACAATGAGTCATTTAGTTTTAAATCTAAAATAAAGGTTAACTGAGGAACTTCTTCTCTTTCAATGGGAGACAGAAATTACGTACCACCATGCATTGATTACACTGGGGAACAAAATTTTTGTTGCATTCACAAAATCACTTGTTCTTACCTAATTCAAGTGTGCTGATCTCAAATCTGACATTAGTTTTTCTCTGAAAGCTACAGTTTTTTTGCAATTCAAGATTTTATGTTTTCATCTTATTGTAAAATTTTCAACATTTAGTTTAGCATAATGAAGTAGAATGTCTTCTTGGGCATCAACTTTGTGAAAATATAATAATTTATATAATGCAGTAAATACACTAATACACTAAAAGATATGATTGCATCAGAATTTGTCTACAATTTTGAAATAGAACATATTAAAATACTTATTTTATTTATAAAATTTGTGCAAAACTTATTTAAATTCTATTCAGGTAACAATTTGTGTTTGTAGCTCTTGTGTTTGTGTACTTGTTGAAGACAATCTCGTTTGATGCTCCAGCAGTAGTCTTCCATCATATTTCTGTCAAGAAATAGCTGCCATTCTGTTGGACTGTAAATGGTAACACCTAGCTGGCTGAGAAGATTACTGATATCATGACAGTAAATAAAGTGTTTGTCTTCAGAAAAAAAGTCCACAAAAATTTGTTCATGCTTCCAGAAACTGGATACTTTAGCTGACTAGTGAAATACATTCTTTTCTTGAAGCCTGGAAGCTAATAACTGAGCCTCTTTCTTTGATAGGCCCAAATCTCTTACTAAGTCATTCAATTTGGGTTGGCTAAACCAGTGTTTTTCAACCAGTGTGCCGTGAGACATGGTCAGGTGTGCCATGGGGAAATTAAACATGGGTCCCCAAACTATAGCCCACATGCCGCATATGGCCCATGGAGGCTATTTATCTGGCCCGCCACCAGCCACCTTCATCTGAACATAAACATTCCCCTCACAATCCCTCCAGCTATCAGCGAGAGGAAGAGTGGAGGCACAGGGAATGCTCACTGACCAATCATCTTCTAGGATTCATCCTGACCACTAATGATGAACCAATAGTAGGTCACCTCTCATCCACACCCAGGAAGGTCCCCGCTGGGACTGCCGTGCACTTATCATTGTGTGGCCGCGGCAAGTAGTTGAAGCTGCTACTCCTCCCCATGGTCCTGATTTCTAATCTTGGTCAGGACTGGAGGTAAATGTTGCCACCACTAGATGAAGCCTCAGCCTCAGCTGGTTATGTCTATCTTGATGGTGTATATAGATAATTGACCTTTCTCTTTTTAAAAGAGGCCCCCACAGAGGGTGATATACAATGCATCTCAATGTTATCTATATTGTATATGGCCTCCTGAAGGGTCATCTTCTTAAAGAGCTCAAATCTATATATACACCATCAAAACAGACAGAACCAAGGCCCCTGCACCCAGCTGACCATGGGATTTGAACCCACAACCTCAGGGAGAACGCTAGTACTTATCAGAATCCTTACTTAGAAAGCAAACTTCTCAATCTGACAGTAGAGATGCTCTGAGGATTTATGATGTTACACAAGTACCCAACATTTTCTAAAATTGATTTTGTCCAGTCTCTATATAGAGAGAGTATATGCCGAATTGATTTGAACCCACAACCTTGATGAAAGCTCCAGTATTTATTAGCAGGACTGTATATATGAGGGATGTTACATGGAACTGTATATATGAGGGGGTTATCCTTTTTTATTTAACTTTTTTTTAATAAATGTAATTTATTTAAACTTTAAATAAATTCTAACAGTTAGAGTGTCATTTTGGTAGGTGGTGTGCCCCAGAATTTTGTAAATGTAAAAAATGTGCCACGGCTCAAAAAGTTAAAAATCACTGGTCTAGAGGTATATGTAAAGCCAGTAGCTGCGGCCACCATTACAGCTGCCTGGACCGTGAAGGTTCACATTGGATTCGGACAGTTGGTAAAGAAACAACAGAGCCAAAAACTGGTGGGCCATCATCTGTAATCCTAGCTTGCACCCGGCGGGCAAGTAAAAACACACACTGGGCTCCAAAACCCACTCCTTCAGTGCTCACAAAGCTACTGACTTATCCAAGTTTTCCTAGAATCAAAGGTTTCTAGCTCACCAGACTTATTCACCTCTGTTCCCCATCTCCTTCCTTCTCCCTGCACAAACTGTGCACAAACTGACTTCTCACTCAACACTCCGCCATCTTGGCTGCTTCTCCTGGCCTCCTCCACGTGGCCTTTTCTGCTCTCTGCTCTCTAATGATAATCTCAGGAACCAAGGGAGCAAGCTCCCATTCTGCCCCCATTTTATAGTGTAGAAATCAAAACCTTTAATCCAATATACAAAATAGGGAAGTCTCTAATACAAAGTCACTTATCTGGGGCATGATGGGATTGTACCACCCCACATCAAAAAGGGTGAGAAAGGCTTAGTCCTAAAACCAAGCCCCAGGCTACAAGAATCCTGCCTGCCCACAGCCCACCCCCAACACACATTAATATCACCTGGGTGACAGGCTTCCATGTGGGCAGCGCCATCTTTAACAAAGTGAGCATAATATATTTTATCTGCCCAACAGTATACATTACTCTCATGACTTTAGGATGGGAGGGTGAGTCGGAGAGAAGAGATAGGAGCTAAAAGAAAAAGCAATTTCCTCTGGGGGAAAGTCAGACAGAGAGCCTTGAAACTAGAGGTCTTGGATCCTAGAAAAGAGATCTAGCAATTTCGAGTTAGGTGGCTTCAAACCAGAAAATGTCACGAGAGATTTCTCTGACAAACAAAGAGAAACTTCAGAACAATTTACCATTTACATTTACACTTGACTTTTAGGCACAATTTAATGAACAAGGGAAGGGGGTGCCCCATCAGGAGCCTCTCAGGTGCTTGCCTGGCCACGTCCCTCATGGGAAACTCAGGTTCAGGCACCAGAGATTCCCACTCACACACCAATCACTCAGGGGTTTTCAGACGGAAAAAACAAAAGCAAAGAATGAGATCTTGACATGGACAGAGAGCACAAAGGTGTCCCTGGAAGTCCAAGGCAGGACTGATTAATTCAGTCCCCACTAATTGTCTTTCCTGAGATCACAAACAAATGTGTGCCAGAAAGGCCTGAGGCAGGACCTAATTCTTCACCAACGTCTTGGTCTTGAAGAGCTTATACATGAGTTTGATTGCATCTGACCCGCCACCACAATAGTTTCAAATTGACTAGTCAGAAACAGAAAAGCTAGAATCCAAAACAGACAGAAAGCTAGAATTCAGTAAAGCAAAAAGATTTTCCCTACTGTAAGGCCAGTAGCCACAGCCACCATCACAGCCGCCTGGCCTGTGCAGGTTCAAATTTGATTCAGACAGACAGTAATGAAACAATGGAGCCAAAAACTGGTGGACCGTTACCTTTCATCCTAGCTTGCACCCGGTGGGTGAGAAATACACACAGTGGAAAAACACTTTCCTTTTCATTCAGGGCTCCCAAAGCCACTGACTTATCCGAGTATTCCTAGAATCAAAGGTTTCTACCTCACCAGCCTTATTCATCTCTATTCACCATCTCCTTCTCTCTGCACAAAATAGCTTCTCTTTTAGTACTCTGCCATCTTGGCTGCTTCTACTCTGTAATGCTAATAGCAGGAACTGAGAGAGAGTGAGAGCCCCCGGTCTGCCCCATTTTATAGTGTAGAAATCAAAACCTTTAAGTCAATATACAAATAAGAAAGTCTCTGATACAAAGCCACTTATCTGAAGCATAAATGGGGTTCCTCATAAGAGTGCACCACCTCACATCATGCAACAGTCAAGGGTGTGAGGAAAAGCTTAGTTTTGAAAAGATCTTAGTATTAAAAGGGAGGGAAAGGCTTTGTCTTAAAAACTAAACCTTGGGCTATAATGACTTTACTGGCTTACAGCCTGTCCCCCACACCCTATGCAAACTATAAGCAAACATATATATCATAGTTACAAACTTATTTGACTGACACCTACTTACCTCCAGAGGTTAGAATTTACACTCCTAGATTTCTCTGCCAAATCATTGAATTTTAGGGACTGGGAGTGTCTGCCAAAAAGTTTTACGAGACCCACAGGAAAACTAGAGCCCTGGAACATCTCAGGGGGTCCCCCTCCTAGAGATCCAGCAGAGTCAGGCATCCTTCCAGAGAGGCCAGCTGGTCCAGGTGTCTCTGCCCAGTGATGTGGAACACTAGAATCCCAGATGAGCCCCCAAGTGTTATAAAGTGCTGCAATCCAAGGGTTACATAGAGACACCAAGTCCAAATAAATTTTTGAGGAGTTTATTAATTAGCCAGCTAGCTACATGGGGCATGGTCCCAAATCATGTAGAAAGTCCCTATCATTCTGTGGCTGATTTTATAGAACAAATCACATTCTGGTTGGGGTGGGTAAGAAGGGGCTTGTGATCCCTTTGTCTAGAGGTATACATTACTCTCATGACTTTAGGATGGGAGGGTGAGTCAGAGTGTAATAATTCTTAATTAAGGTACATAAACATTTTTTTTCTAAAGGCTTTTAAGAGAACTGAAAAGATTCTTAGATAAGCTCTATCTTCCTTGCTCTGTAGTTAAATTATGACTTATCTGACCCAGTTGCCCTTGCAAACCAGGAAGCTCCTGCATTCTTCTCCCTCCATTCTCCACAGAAAAGAGGGGGCAAGAAGCCTGACCTTTCCTCTTTTAAATGGAATTGCCAATACTAAGTTTTACAGTTCTTTGGCACCTTATCACATATCAAGGACATATTTTTATATGGTGTATAAATGTTCAGCTTAATATTATTTTTGAAGCAGTTAAAGGGGTAAGGTCCAGTCTGCTCATGAGCATGTAGACCGTGGAAACAGTCAATATTTGGTGATTAATATTACTATTGATTAGCTTAATGGTAGAATTCTCAACATAATATGTGTGAGGTCGGTTAGCAATGGGGGAAGGTCACATGAGGAACCACCCACACCCATGCCCACCAAAAGAAATGGCAGGAACATTTGGAAAAGAACAACTGTCTGTCAGCCAGTAATATTTCACCACGACATATCAACCCGCCATAACCCTACCGACGCTATAAATTGCCATGGACCAGTGCGGCTCCTAATTCTGAGTTTTGAGTGAGAACGGTGCAGAATTAAGAAAACAGACTTATTAAGAAAAAAGGATGAGATCGGGAGGACTCTTCAATGCTGATGGCAATATCCGAGTGCCCCATAGTTCCAGTTTGCTTTATTATATAGTCATATGCAAATCAAGGAAGTCCTTGATACAAAGTTACACATCCGAGGCTAAAACAGGAACTCTCCCAAGGCATAAACAGGAATCCCCCTACCATGCATAAGCGAAATCAACCAACATCTGAACAAACAAAGAGTAAGAGGAAGGGCATGTAAATTGCTTCCAGCAATTTAAGGAAGCAAGTGTAGTGGGTGCAAATACTCAGCATCATAGCCAATATGGAGATGGTGGGGGGGGGGAGAACTTAGCCTTTTGCTAAACCTCAAATCTACAATGGCTTTTTGCCATTTATGGTCCACAACAATAAATTAACCCCCAGGCAAGGAAAGCTGCATGATGTCCCTGGCCCCTGTCTTGCGGACCAGTGAACTTCACCTAGGATGCACTCTAAATAAAGCTTTTGCTTGTCCACACTTGGTGGCTATGTCCTACTTTCTTCCTTGGCAGAAAATACTTTACATTTGGTGCCGAAAACCAGGAAGAGCTTGAAGCCCGCAAGAGCCACTCCTCTCCCCTTCCCTTCCAAGGAAGACTGGGACCTCCAACCTCCCACCCACTTTTCAACTCCGAGACTCCCTGTCCATAATCACAGCTGTCAGGGACCTCCTACCTGTTCCGAGCATGTGTGTGCCCATGGAGACATCCTGGACACTCCCACTCTACCTGACCATCCGGTGGCCAGAGATTGAGTTGCAGGATGCCAATTCTCATCTCTGATTACCTGAGGCTGAGGGCGGCCATGTGGGCACAGAAATCTAAACCTGGCTCAAAAACACCCCTGGGTTGCCTTATCCAGAATCTCTTAGACATTGATCCCTCCCTAAAGAAGAAGAAACTGATCTTCTCCACTGTGGCTGTGCTACAGTACCCACAAACCAGGTGGCCTCCTGAAGGGACTTTCAATTTTAACACCCTTACTGATTTACAGAACTATTGCCAGAAAACTCGGAAATGGTCAGAGATCCCTTACATTCAGGACTTCTAGTATTTGTGCTCTGGTCCTAATCTTTATGCTGCCTGCTCTACAGCACAGGTTTTTTTAGCCAGAGAAACCTCAGCTAAACCCTTCGCTCCTGATCTTTCCTTCTTCGCCGACCCTTTTGAGGAACTCTCTCCCTCTCTTGCACGACTCCCTCTGTCCTTTCAGTGTCCTCCTCTCCCTTCACCAGATCCTGTTTCTCATTCATCTGCAGATACCAGACCCTCTTTCTCCTCTGTCAGTGCTCACACCAGATCCTGCTCCGAGCCACAAGAGGGAAACAACCTTCTCTGCCCTCTCCGTGAGGTGGCTGGAATGGAAGGAGTTGTTAGGGTTCATGTTCCTTTTTTCCTCTCTGATCTGTCTGCAATCAAAAAGCGTTTAGGCTCCTACTCTTCTAATCTTACCACCTATACCAAGAAATTCCAATATTTCACTCAGGCATATGGCCTCACTTGGCATGATCTCTATGTTATTATGTCTTCTACCCTTACCACCAACGAACGGGACTGGATCTGGATGGCGGCACGGACTAATGCCAATCAGATTCATCTCACAAATGACCAAATGCCAGTTGGGAAACAGGCAGTTCCTGACCTGGACCCCAACTGGGATTACCAGACAGGACAAACAGGTAGGAGACAATGAAACCAAATGATTGACTGTCTCATAGCTGGCATGCAGAGTGCAGCACAAAAGGTAGTTAACTATGACAAATTAAGGAAAATTACTCAAGGACCTGAGGAAAATCTGGCCCTCTTTTTAAACCACCTCACTGACACTATGTTTCTCCATACCCATCTAGACCCTACCTCCAATGCCAGGGCCACTGTATTAGCTACTCACTTTGTTTCCCAATCAGCCCTGGACATTTGGAATAAACTTAAAAAGGCAGAAGAGGGCCCCCAAACCCCTATCTGAGACCTGATGAACATGACATTTAAAGTTTTTAATGGTCAGGAGGAAAAGGCTGAGGCTACTCACCAGGCCTGCAGAAAGCAAAAGGTAACGCTTCAAACCCAGGCTCTCGTGGCAGCCCTGAGGCCGGCAGATCAACAGGAGCGAGGCATAGAAGGTGCCCTATCCAAGTGCAGGCCGCAAAGAGGAAACCCACCAGGAGCTTGCTTTAAGTGTGGCAAAGAGGGTCACTGGGCCCAGCAGTGCCTCTGCCTGAGGCTGCCTACTAAGCCTTGCCCTGACAGCAAGCAACCCGGTCACTGGCGGAGCAATTGCCCCCTTTGGGTAACAGGCTTTTCCTTGGCACCTCTACGTGGAGGACAAGCCACCCAAATGGGAGGCCAAACCAGCCAGGTGGGCCCATTGTTTGAACTCATCAGCCTCATGGACAACTGACGTGGCCTGGACTCAGAGACCCCCATCACCCTTGCTGAGCCCAGGGTAATGTTACAGGTAGCGGGTAAGTCCATCTCATTTTTTTGTGGACACGGGGGCTACCTTCTTCATTTTGCCATCATGCTCTGGACCTCTAGTTCCCTCACAAGTCTTGGTTATGGGAGTTGATGGGACCCCTTTTTTTCCCTTTCGCATGCCACCCCTGACATGTAGTTTGAATGGATTCCCCTTTTTGCACTCCTTCTTAGTTGTGCCATTATTCCCTGTACCCCTTCTGGGTCAGGACATTCTACAAACTCTCGGAGCCGCTATCCAGCTGACAACATCTTCCCACTTATTTCTACCACTCCTTACTGAAGGCTCTCCCACTACCACAGATTGCACTAACTGGTCACACCCCCTATTCCACCAGATATTGTCAACCTTCAAGTCTGGGACACTTCTAACCCTGTAGTAGCTACCCATCACCCACCTGTTTACATCCACTTGAAGAATCCCTCCCAATTCCCATCTAGGCCCCAATTCCTTATTTCAGCAAGTCACTGCCAGGGCCTTAAACCAATAATTGCCCGCCTCTTGAACCAAGGTTTACTAATCCCCACGGACTTTCCCTGTAATACCCCCATCCTTCCTGTTTGAAAACCTTTAGGGGCTTATTGCCTTGTACAAGACTTACAGCTAATCAATGAGGCGGTAGTTCCCCTCCATCCAGTAGTCCCTAATCCCTACACATGACTGTCACACATTCCTTCAGACACCACTTATTCATGGTCCTAGACCTCAAGGATGCCTTCTTTGCTATTCCTCTAAACCCTGACTCTTACCTTCTATTTACCTTTACTTGGACTGACCCAGACACTAATGCAGCCCAACAGCCTACGTGAACTGTCCTACCCCAGGGGTTCAGGGCCAGCCTACACCTGTTTGGGAAGGCACTAGCTTGGAATCTAGCTGCATGCAGTCTCAAAACTATACTCTCTTACAATGTGTAGATGACCTACTCCTCTGCAGCCCCTCCCTGTCTGCCTCAAGGAAACACACTGCCACCCTTCTTAACTTCCTGATCATGAAGGGGTATCATGTCTCCTCTACTAAGGCTTAACTTCACTCTCAGTCTGTAGTCTATCTGGGCATTGCCTTAACCCCCACCACCTGAGGTCTCACTGTAGATTGAACTCAGACCCTCCACAGTCTCCAGCCACCTACCAACATAGATCAAATCCTTTCTTTTCTCGGTCTAATAGGCTTCTTTCAATACTGAATTTCCAATTTTGCTCTCTTAGCCAAACCCCTCTATGAGGTTGCAAAAGAGACTGCCACGGGACCTCTCACATTCCCCAACTCTGTCAAAAGGGCTTTCTCTACCCTTCGAGATGCCCTCATCTCCTCTCCCCTTCTTGGTTACCTGACCCCAGACACCCCTTTCACCTTTTCACTAATGAAATGCACGGTAATGCAGTTAGAGTACTGACTCAACCTGTGAGGCCTACATACCTTCCCATAGCATACCTCTCTAAACAATTGGACACCACCATCAAAGGCTGGCAGCCCTGCCTCTGGGCACTGGGCATGGCAGCCGAACTCACCAAGGAGGCTATTAAGCTCACCCTTTCCCAACCCATCACTGTCTTCTTCTCCCACAGGCTCACCGACCTCCTTTTGCACAAATCTCTTTCTCTATTGGGTCCTTCCTAACTACAAGAATTTCACATTCTATTCATTGAAACTCTTCAGTCACTCTTTTGCCCTCTCCCTGACTCAACCTAGCCACTCTACTGCCAGCTCCAAAGACACTTCCGGAACCCACCCACTCTTGTACAGAGCTAATAGATTTCCTCAACAGACCTCGAGATGGATTATCAGATTCTTCTTTAAAAGATCCAAATCTGATACTCTTTGTAGATGGAAGTTCTGTACAGGGACCTGACAGACAATGACAGGTGGCCTATGCGGTGGTCACCACCTCCTCCTCCCTAGAAGCCCAACAGCTGCCAGAGGGCACCACTTCCCAGAAAGCAGAGCTAATTGCCCTCATGTGGGCACTCACTCTGGCCCAGGGAAAATGCATATATATTGACTCTAAATATGCTTTTCTTATCACCCACAGCCACTCTGCCCTCTGGAAGGAAAGGGGCTTCCTCACTACCAAGGGCTCCCCAATAATCATTGCTACCCTCATTTCTAAACTTTTGCAGGCATTACAGCTACCCGCTGAGGTGGTCATGGTACATTGTAGAAGCTATCAAACCTCTCAGGACCCGGTGGCCTTGGGAAATGCTCAGGCTGATGCAGCAGCTCGAAACCTCACCACAGAGACCTTCCCCACTTCTCTCATGTTTTTTTTCACCTCCTTGAAACCTTCCTACACTCCTGAGGAAGAACTGGCCCTCCAGAAAAGGTGGAGACGTGTGCAACCAGGGATGGATATTTCTCAGAGATAGATTTGCCTTACCAAAAGGCTGAAACTCTCCTTTCTGATATCCACTGTTCCTTACATATAGGGCCAAAAGCTCTCTATAAGTTCTTGCAACCACTCTTTTTCTTCCCAGGCCTCCAGCAGACTATCAAAAAGGTACACACAGCATGCACTTTTTGTTCCAAAGCCTCTACACAAGGGGACTCTACCCCCGCTTCCCTACTCATCAACTGAGGGGGCACATGCCAGGCCAGGATTGGCAAATTGACTTCACTCACAGGCCCCTTCACAAAAAACTCCATTATCTCTTAACTTTTGTTGATACCTTTTCAGGGTGGATAGAAGCCTTTTCCACCTCTTGAGAGATGGCAGACACCGTTGCCTCCATTCTCATTGAAAACATCATCCCTCAGTTTGGACTGCCAACTACCATCCAGTCAGACAATGGCCCGGCCTTCACTACCCAAATAGTCCAGCAGGTTGCCACCTCTCTCAACATTACCTGGAGACTCCATATACCCTATCACCCTCAATCATCGGGGAAGGTGGAAAGGGCCCACGGCATCCTGAAGGGTCAACTAACTAAACTTTCCATCAAGACCAGACTCTCCTGGCCAAACCTCCTCCCCCTGGCACTCTCCAGAATCAAGCAACCCCATGAAACCCCACTGGACTCAGCCCCTTTGAGCTGGCTTATGGTAGACCATTCCTAATTAATCACAACTTACCTATTAACCCCGCTCCTCTTGCCACATACCTCCCCTTTTTATCCTTACTCTGCCATCTTCTCAGGGAACACACGGACTGGACCCTTCCTCCCATAGGGGGTCCAGATGAAGCACACTCAGAAGTCCCCCTCCAGCCAAGAGACAGGGTTCTTCTGAGGGAGCACCAGCCCGGCTCCCTACAGCCCAGGTAGAAGGGACCCCATATGGTAGTATTGACTAGCTCCTAGGGCAAACACATTGGTACCATGTCTCTCACCTCAAGCTTGCCCCCATGGAGAATCACTGGCAGTCAGAACCACTGGGCCCCATCTGTCTTTGACTCACCAAGAGGTTGGGCCCTGCAGATCCTCCTGTTACTCCCATCCCTCCCACCAGGAGCCTGCCACCAAAGTGAATTAAAGCAGGGAGCAATGCTGTTACTATGACATATCAATCAGACTGGCCTGATGGAAGAAAACATCAATGTCCTCAACCATCTGCAAGAAAAACTGCACAAGGATCTCCCTTCCTACAACCCGCTTAACTCCTGGTGGCAGTCATGCATCCTCACCTGAGCTGCCCCTATCCTAGGTCCTCTTCTAATTATCAGCATATTACACATGTTTGCTCCTCTTTTTCTTAGATTCTTATGAGATCACATCCACGAGGTTTCACAAGTCACAGTCTACCAGATCCTTCTACACTCGTATACGTGACTCCCCTCAGAGTCACCACCTTCTGACCTCCCTTCCTCATGACACCCCTAACCAGCAGAAAGTAGCCAGATGAACAGTGACACCCCTGTTTAACAGAAAAGGTCAGATTGTGAGGTCAGTTGGCAATGGGGGAAGGTCAGATAAGGAACCACCCACACCCATGCCCACCAAAAGAAACAGCCCAGGAGCATTTTGAAAAAGAATGACTGTCTGTCAGCCAATAAAATTTTGCCATGACATATCAACCTGCCACCACCCTACCGAAGCTATAAATTACCCCTGGGTGAGGGAAGCTGCGTGACTTCCCTGGCCCCTGTCTTATGAACAAGGCCCAGGATGCACTCAAAATAAAGCTTTTGCTTATCCACACTTGGTGACTAAGTCCTGCTTTCTTCCTCGGCAGAAAATACCTTAGAATAGGTGGAAAGGAGAAAATAGATGACTAATTGTGGTAGTAGGAAACATTTAAATTTTGAGCCCAGATAAAAAGGGCTAAAGGATGTGAACAGAAATCTGTTTCTCTTGAGCTTTTTAGACATTATCTGTTTGGGTGCATAAAGTTACAGCATAAAGAAGGTATGTTTTCTTAGAATGTAAAAGGGATTTATAATTAAGTAGAGTATAAGATTTGTTTTATGAAGTATTGGTCATTTCAGTTGGTGTTTTTAACTAGATCTTTAGAATTTGAGGCATAAATGTAATAGGAAATAGTTTAAATCCTTTTTTCTCAAGCAACCTATGGAATTAGAAAGCTCAGAATTTCCTTTCTTGGGAAGCCTCAAGCCCCAACAGCAGGACTGTTAGAATCTGTAGTGTACATACGCTGCCCCACTTAGGACAACAAAGACCACCTCAAGAAAATGTTTTTGGTTGCCTAGCTTAAGCGGGACCCTAAGACTCATGCAAGTGAAAAAATTTTGGACACTTTACACTAGTTTCAGTTAGCCAGGATGAGGGAAGATACTAAGAAAAAGAACCATAAAGTGTAAGGTGTCAGAAGTTATTCAGGATCCTCAGAAGACCCTCACAGCTTTCTTAGACTATGGAAAGCTTACAGAGTCTATGCACCTCTAGACCTAGAGGCACCAGAAGATACTAAGGCAGTCAACTTAGCCTTTACATAGCATTCAGCTCTAGAAATTAGAAAGGAAATGCATTATAAGTATTTTTAAAAGGTAGAAACATCAGCTGCTAAAAAAAAACAACTAAGCATTTTGGAAGGGACATTGCTCCTCCCTCACTCACATAACTCTGTTCGGCCCCTAAGATGGCTGGCTAGCCAAAGATGGGTAAGATTTCTGAAGGTAGGAACAAACTAAGACAGGCACAATCAAAGAGGGGCCATCAGGAGAAAGCTGAAAAACAAAGGTGAGGCTCAAAACCTCACCTCAACAATGCAGGAGCCTGCTCCCCTAAAATAGCGGCCATCATCCGCTGTCCAGGGCACCAAAAGAGGGGAAACTCCTTTGAAACTCAAGAAAAATCAAGCATCTGATGATACTACCAATAAGGTAGCCCTAAAACCAGTGAGGTTTTAAGAAATTTTAGTAACTTTACTGGAACCCTTGTTGCCAAAGTTTTTTTTAATTTGCAACCAATTAGAAAAATATTTTGCCACCAGGAAATAAATGACTAAGAATAAGAAGAAATAATTAGAATAGCCAGACATAGAATCTATTGCAAAAGGCATAATGTCTGAGCCTGACCAGGTGGTGGCGCAGTGGATAGAGCGTCGGACTGGGATGCGGAAGGACCCAGGTTCGAGACCCCGAGGTCGCCAGCTTGAGCGCGGGCTCATCTGGCTTGAGCAAAGAGCTCACCAGCTTGGACCCAAGGTCGCTGGCTCCAGCAGGGAGTTACTCGGTCTGCTGAAGGCCCACGGTCAAGGCATATGTGAGAAAGCAATCAATGAACAACTAAGAAGTCGCAACGCGCAACGAGAAACTGATGATTGATGCTTCTCATCTCTCTCCATTCCTGTCTGTCTGTCCCTGTCTATCACCGCCTCTGTAAAAAAAAAAAGTCATAATGTCTGAGTGTTTAGTCTGTGCCCAAAGAAATACTAAGCAAAGTAAAGAAATTATAAAGAGAAACAGAAAGAGAGGAACTTTCCCAGGTAAACATTTAGAAATAGATTTTACTAAAGTAATTGACAGCTTTCTAGGATAGGTAGAAGTTTTTCCTACTAGAAATGAGACCACAGTAACAGCTGTTAAGAAATTGCTATATGATATTATTTCCAGATTTAGCTTGCCCATTAATATTGGGTCTAATGATAGGCCTGTATTTTTATCCAAGATCTCACAGGTAGTAGGAAAGGCACTCAATATTAATTGGAAATTACATTGTGCCTATATGCCCCAAAAGTTCAGGGCAAATAGAATGCATGAATCGGATCTTAAAGGAAACAGTAACCAAATTTGTTTTTGAAACTGGTGAAAAGTGGCCCACCTTACTCCCCTTAGCCCTCTTTAGGGTGAGGTACACTCCCTATAGGGAAGGATTTACTCCTTTTGAAATAATGTTTAGGAGACCCCCCTCCCTTACTACCAAAACTCAGAGAAGAAATAAAAGCTGAGTTAAGTAACCACTCATTCCTTAAGCACTTACAGGGTCTACAGATTACTCAGCAGGCTGTCCAAAAGACTACCCAAAAGGTGCTTCCAGCACTGCCAGGAGATCTGGTACATCCCTACCAGCCTGGGAACTCAGTCTGGGTAAATAAGTACACCACCCAAGGACTGACTCCCACGTGGACGGGTCCACACTCCATGATCCTGACCATGCCCACTAGAAGGCATACCCACCTGGATCCATTACAGCCAGTTGAAGCCTGCAATCCCAGCAGAGACACCTTTGTGGACAGCAGAGACTGTCCCCACCATCCCTTGTAAGTTGACCCAGAGAAGGACAACATGCCCTGCTCCAGCCACAAACCGGAAGGTGGCTGGTCTATGCATGGCCGAGGCCTGAGGAAACTCACTGAGGACCTCCTTTTAATTAGACTTTGGGGAGAGAGGGAAACTGAGGTCAAAGAAAAGCCAGAACAAGCTGTCTTAAGTTTTGATGCATGTACTGCTATGAGTCATACAGAAGGGAGATATAATTTTCTTTGCTAGAAGGGAAGCTATAAGGTAAATGAAAAATATATATGTGTTTATAGCTACCCCTATAAAGTAATCTATAAATGTTAGCTACTTAGAGGGAGAACACCACTAAAAGAAAATGTACTTTAAAGAAAAATTACTTATTTCCAGCTTGGTTGTCACTAAAGGTTAAGATTTTTAAAATTAAGACTTCTGACTAGAAAGGAATTGTATATGGTTTTGATAATAAAAGGTATAAGGTATAGAAATACTTTTGAAAGAAAAAGGAAGAAAGTAAGTTGTTATAAAAGCCAGTTATTGCCTGACCAGGTGGTGGTGCAGTGGATAGAGCATCAGACTGGGATGAGGAAGGACCCAGGTTCGAGACCCCAGGGTTGCCAGCTTGAGCGCAGGCTCATCTGGCTTGAGCAAAAAGCTCACTAGCATGAACCCAAGGTCACTGGCTTGAGCGGGGGATTACTCAGTCTGCTGAAGGCTCACAGTCATGGCACATATGAGAAAGCAATCAATGAACAACTATGGTGTCGCAATGAAAAACTGATGATTGATGCTTTTCATCTCTCTCCATTCCTGTCTGTCTGTCCCTATCTATCCCTCTATCTGACTCTCTCTCTGTACCTGTAAAAAAACATTTTTAAAAAGCCAGTTATTTCTGAATAGATAAGAAAGTTCATAAAAATTAAGGGTTTATGTAAGTTGCAGAAGGTTTGCACAGGTTGTAAGATATTAATCAGTAGCATTTGTTTCTTCCGTAGACTGTATTACTGTTAATGAAAACATCAGGTCTACCTGTTAAATATGAACAAAAGGCATCACCCTTTCTGTTGCATGTTATAGGCTACTTACAAGATCTGCAGATCACTAATTCTAGCCTTAACTTTAGGCCCCTGCCTACTCAACATCCTCATGCACCTCATGTGATAAGTTGCCAAGGAACTTTAAAACTTAGTATTAGCAATGCCATTTTAAAGAGAAAAAGTCAGTCCTCTTACCCCCTTCTTTTTGTGGAGAAAGAGAAGAGAAGAATACAAGAACTTCCTGGCTTGCAAGGGCAACTGGGTCAGATAAGTCATAATTTAACTACAGAGCAAGGAAGATAGAACTTATCTAAGAATCCCTTCACTTCTCTTTTCTTAAAAGCCTTTAGAAAGAATATTTATGTACCTTAATCAAGAATTTCTATACTCTATAATCATGAGAGTAACGTATACATCTAAACAAAGGGATCATGAGCTCCTCTTTACTCTCCCCAACTGAAATGTGATTTGGTCTATAATATCAGCCACAGAATTGTAGGGACTCTCTACATGATTTGGGATTGTGCCTCGTGAAACCAGCCAGCTAATTAATAAACTCCTCAAAAATTCATTTGGACTTGTGTCTTTATGTAACCCATAGATTAAGGTACAATACTTTAAAACAATATCCTGTTTGGTTGCTTTCTGCTACACCTTATCTATAGAACACTCAGAGGAAAGACTATTTCCTGTGTAATATATGGATACATGGGGTGCTTGCTTATAAAAGAGCATTCTTTAGGGAACTGAGAGAGAGAAAGAAAGAACAAAGCAACTTGAGTTGTCATGCTGAGGTCTATACTCCTAGAATGGACTGCTCACAGGACCCCCATATACTCCTTTTGCCACTCTGGCTGTTCATGTTTTTGTTACAGCAAAATATTAAAAATAAAAATACACTTTTTTTTTTGCCTTTAAGCAGTGGTTACATGCCAACTGCTGTTGTTATTTTTATTATTTTTTAAATTTTTATTGATTTTAATTTATTGTGTTTACATAGATTCAAGTGTCCCACTGAATATATCCCCCCACCCCCATATTTCCCTTGATATCCCTTTAGTTCCCTCCCCCCAATGCCTCCCCCCTTCCCTCCAGGGTTTGCTGCCCTGCTCTCTATAACTCTGTGTTATGTATATATAATTTCACTAATCTCTTTCCCTTTTTTTTTTTTTTTTTTTTTTCATTTCTGAAGCTGAAAACGGGGAGAGACAGTCAGACAGACTCCCGCAAGCGCCCGACCGGGAACCACCCGGCACGCCCACCAGGGGTGATGCTCTGCCCACCAGGGGGCGATGCTCTGCCCATCCTGGGCGTCGCCATATTGCGACCAGAGCCACTCTAGCACCTGAGGCAGAGGCCAAGGAGCCATCCCCAGCACCCGGGCCATCTTTGCTCCAATGGAGCCTTGGCTGCGGGAGGGGAAGAGAGAGACAGAGAGGAAAGCGCGGCGGAGGGGTGGAGAAGCAAATGGGCGCTTCTCCTGTGTGCCCTGGCCGGGAATCGAACCCGGGTCCTCCGCACGCTAGGCCGACGCTCTACCACTGAGCCAACCGGCCAGGGCCTCTTTCCCTTCTTTAATACCATTCTCTCATCCCCTTTTTCTCTGTCTGCTGTCCCTCTGGTCCCTTTGATCCCGCCTCTGCCTCTATTTTGTTCCTCAGTTCACGTTATTCATTAGATTTCTCATATGAGTGAGGTCATATGATATTATTATTGTCATTTTAACTCACTCTTAGGACCTTACAACTTATGTAGCACTTTCACTCCCATTACCTCTGTTATCCTCAGTGACTATGGGACAGACCAGGCAGGACAGGACATGGCCAGATGTCTACACACAACACATAAGAAAAAAAAGAGGCAAAAGACTAACAACTAGGAAGTGGCCAAACTGAGACCAGAAACCAAGTCCTAGTATGTTTTATCCCTATTTTACATTTATTTGCATTACTCCCTGATGACAGAGGCTAGATCTGATCTATTGTGCCTTGTATGCCCTTGGCCCAGGCCAGACATTTTGTAAATGTTTGTTCAACTGGGCTGAGCTGGCCTGATGTGAGATTAGTAGAAGCCCTGTGCTGAGTGAGGTGACGCCCGAGAGACTCAGGCCCCACATGGAGCCTGCCCAGGGTGTGGTCATGGCTGCCCTGCTCCCAGTGTGGCTGGGCTGCTCTCAATAACCATTTAGCCCTCTTTTAATGCTGGAGACAGCTTACTTCCTCCAACAGCCACAGTCTCAGGTGTCTCTTTCTCCCCTCTTGAGAGCTTAGCTCAGGTTGCTCTCAGGAAGCCCCATTACTGGTCATCTCCCAGTCCCATTCCACACAAGGGCACTCCAGCTGGCACCAGACCCCTTCCCACCATGCCCTCCATTCACCCAGGGTCCTGAAACTAAAGGGTGCTACTGCTCTGCCAACCTCTCAGCACCCATTGCTATACAGCTCCCTAGGTCAGGATTTAGCATCATGCAATCTCAAAACTAGTACCCTCTTACAATATGTAGATAACCTACTCCTCTGCTTCCCCTCAAGGAGACACACCACCACCCTTCTTAACTTCCTCACTATGAAGTGATATCGTGTCTTCTCTGCTAAGGCTTAACTTCACTCCTAGTCTGTAGTCTATCTGGGCATCACCTTAACCCCCACCACCTGAGGTCTCACCCTAGATTGAACTCAGATCCTCCACAGTCCCCAACCGCCTACCACCACATATCAAATCCTTTCTTTCCTTGATCTAATAGACTCCTTTAAACACTGGGTTCCCAATTTTGCTCTCTTAGTCAAGCTTCTCAGTGAGATCTTCTGAGCATGGCTTTTAAGGTCTATAATGGCCAAGGAAGTAACAGAAAAGGCCCAAAAGAAGTCAGAAAATACCACCTTTTGGCATATGCTCTAAAGGCTCCAGCACCCTAAAGGGCTTCATAGAATTCCATCAGGGCCCTGCTTCAAGAGTGGAAAGAAAAGTCATTGAACTGAAGCCTGCCAGGCTTCCCGGCCCCACCAGTTGACAAGTCTGTGCTGTGGAAGAGGGACATGAGAAGGTAAGCTGCCCCCTTGCTCCATGGAGGGAGGGTTCAGTCTCTTCTAGCCCTGCTCCAGCTACCTGTGACGTGATGTAGGGCAGGTAAAATATATTATGCTCACTTTGTTAAAGATGGTGCTACCTACATGGAAGCCTGTTGCCCAGGTGATATTATGTGTGTTGGGGGCTGGCTGTGGGAAGGCAGGATCCTTGTAACCTGGGGCTTGGTTTTAGGTCTAAGCCTTTCCCACCCTTTTTGATGTGGGGTGGTACAATCCCATCATGTCTCTGATAAGTGACTTTGTATTAGAGACTTCCCTATTTTGTATATTGGATTAAAGGTTTTAATTTCTACACTATAAAATGGGGCAGAACGGGAGCTTGCTCTCTTGGTTCCTGAGATTAGCATTACAGGAGACAGCAGAGAGCAGAGAGAAAATAAAGGCCACATGGAGGAGGCCATGAGAAGTAGCCAAGTTGATGGAGTGTTGAGTGCGAAGCCAGTTTGTGCAGGGAGAAGGAAGGAGATGGGGTACAGAGGTGAATAAGTCTGGTGAGCTAGAAACCTTTGATTCTAGGAAACTCGGATAAGTCAGTAGCTTTGTGAGCACTGAATGTGAGTGGGTTTTGAAGCCCAGTGTGTGTTTTTACTTGCCTGCTGGGTGCAAGCTAGAATTAAAAATGATGGCCCACCAGTTTTTGGCTCCATTGTTTCTTTACCGACTGTCCAAATCCAATGCAAACCTGCATGTGAATGGCCACAATGATGGCTCCTGGCCTTACACCTGACCTTGCCCAGCATGCTGGGAATTGCCACTGAAGGCCCAAGAACATCGTTCATGAGCCTAAGATATTTCTTCCAAGTAGCAGATAAACTGATCTCATTTCTTGTGAACACAAGGGCCATCTACTATACCTTGCCTGAATATTTGAATTTTATTTATCCCTCAAAGATCTCTACTGTGGGTACTGACAGTCTGATTTTGCTGCTTTATTTAATGTATAGTATCTCTTTTATTCCTCTTGTCTCAATGCCTCATGACTATTGTAAGCTGGGACCTGCTGCTAATTCCAGCTAGAAGCAGTGGTCACTAGGACTTAAACTCTAACTGCAAAGTGTAGAAATGTAACCACCCTTTCCCTAAGTACTTTCAGGATTTACAGATTACTCAGCAAACTGTTCAAAGACTGTCCAAGAGATGCTTCCAACATTACATCACCCAAGGACTGACTTTCACTTGTACAGGTTCACACACTGTGATCCTGACAACTCCCACTGCTACTAAAGTAGAAAAATGGCATGCCTTATTCCAACCACAAACCAGAAGCTGGTTGGTCTACATATGGTGAATATGTGAAAAACTAAGGACTCTTTTAATCAGACTTTGGGAAAAGAGAAACTAGGATAAAAAGAAAGTCAACTTAATTGTCACTAAAGGTTAAAGATTTTTTAAGTAAATCATAAAAAACCAGGAACTGCATTATTCCATACGTAGGTGGGACATAAAACTGAAACTAAGAGACATTAATAAGAGTGTGGTGGTGACGGGGGGAGGGGAGAGAGAAAGAGGGAAAGGGGAGGGGGAGGGGCACAAAGAAAACTAGATAGAAGGTGACAGAGGACAATCTGACTTTGGGTGATGGGTATGCAACATAATTGAACGACAAGATAACCTGGACTTGTTATTTTTGAATATATGTATCCTGATTTATTGATGTCGCCCCATTAAAAAAATAAAATTACTTTAAAAAAATTGGGGAAAAAAATAAAGGTTAAAGATTTTTAAATCAAGAGTTCTGACTAGAAAGGATTTGTATGGTTTTGATAATAGAAGGTATAAGGTATGGAAATACTTTTAAAAGAAAAGGAAAAAGCAAGTTGTTATGAAAGCCAGTTATTTTTGGATAAGAAAGTTTATGAAAGTTGAAGGTTTATGTAAGTTGTAGAAGGTTTGTGCAGGTTGTAGGAGGTTTGTACAGAGAAAAAAAATTGAACAGTCAGAAAACTGGTTTTCAAAGAATGTTTAAGTAGTCACCCTAGCTAACAATACACTATCCATCAATCTAAAGACCAAACGAGCTATATGGGTAATTCCTCTCCCTGTTGCTTTAAAATTTTCTATAAAAATAGGTCTAAGGGCAGGAGGACTGGCCATTTCCCTGTCTTATTCCTACTCTTTCTCTCTCTGAAGCCCAGCAAACTTGTAAAAAGCAAACCAAGTCATGGAATCAGTGGTTTCACACAAACTGGGTGTCTTGACTATTGCCTTTCATTGGTCCACTCACTCTCCTGTTTATTTTTCTAACTTTTGGACCCTGCCTCTTACATTTATTTGTTCACTAGTTTCTTACAGAACCGCATGCAGACCTTTGCCAATAAGAAAATTGGAAAAATCTACCTAACCCTACACACCAACCCTGAAACCTGCCCTCACGAAACAGAAAAATCTGGAACCCTATAAATACACCCCTACTCCAAACAATGGTGGAAAAACCCCTTGTTCTTCATGCTAGCACCAATTATAGGACCAATCCTAATTTTGTGCCTAATATTAATGCTTGCCCCCTTTTTTATCAAGTTCCTATAGGCTCAAATGAGAGAAATCTCCAGAATTACCTACAATCAAGTGCTTTTACAACTCCTACTCCAACTGCCCCAGGGGGGTTACGAAGGAGGCCCCAGTAGGGATAACAGCAGGAAGTAGCTCCAGAAGATGGCCGGTCCAAGACAAACCTCCTTTCTGAACCCCATACACTCTTCTTCCCCCCACCTCTTTCCCTTTTTATCATATCACAGAGTTGAGAAATGATAGATAATATGAATTTACCAGAAATTCCAACTGCCCTTTGGTTGTTCTGCCTGACTGCCTAACCTCACCCTTACTTACTGGATATTTGCCCCTGAGGCAGAAGAATTCCAAGAAGCTGGTCAACTGCCCTAAGGAGGAGCATTCCAGAAAGCCGAAACCGTAAATCCACAGTAGGGAACATACCAGAACTTCTGATTCAGTACCTCCTCAGGCTCTCCCAAACCCTATAAAAATTCACCCCTTAGTCTGTACCAATGCCCCTCTCCCCAGAGAAGTGCCCAGCAGGGTTTCTTTCTTCCTTTCAATAAAGCCTGTTACTCTGGTCTTTTCAGACTCCCATGGATTCCAACAGGGACGAAAGTGGACTGTGAAGACACCATTGTATTTCTCTCACAGGTGTGGGGGCAGAGTCAAGATCTCACTCCCTGACTCAAGAGAAGAGTCTTCACACTCACACCTGCATCACACTTCCAGTGCAGCCTAAACCTCACTGGCTGCAGCCCCATCAGGAATAAGGCACACTTGCACTCCATGGCTCCCTTCCTCCTACTCAGGCCTCACCCCAAGTGTCCTCCTCTTGGCTTTTCCAAGAACCCTCACAACTTCTATTTTAAGAATTGCTGAGGCTCCCCACATTTCAGCTCTAGTACTTCCCAAAGCAGAAGAACCACAGCACAAAGTCTCCAGTGTGTCAGAACTTCACCCTTCAGTCTCCCTTTCCCATACTGATGCTCACAGGAATTCCAGAACCTTTTCTGTGGACATATTGACCTAAGAAGTCCCACCCTAAATTTGACCACCAACTGCTTTGCTGCCTGTGAGTTTTTCCTGTCTACCTAACTTCTAATTTCCACCCCTTTTTTCCTGCATATCTCCCCTCTGACACCAATCAGTGTATCTGTTTCTGTTGTTTATTATCTCAGCTTCAAGAAAAAAAAAAACACATATTGTACATAAATTTGTGAATGGGAGTTATGCATATGAGAAGCATCTATATCTTCCATCAGATTCTTAGCAGTGTAAAGCACCCTGCCAATAGGTTATAAACCACTGACTTGGAGAGAAATGAGGACAAAGGGATCCAGAAAGGTCATGAAGAGACACCAAGAGTCTCTCCTCCATTACTTCCTTGGCTCCTAACCTGCAAATTGACCACCTTAGAAAGGCAATTTTAAAAATGGGTTTTCAGGCATTTCCTAAATTTTTCAAGTTGTTAGACACTGTGCTATGTGAAGGTATCTGAGAAAGGGTTCACAATTTTTGCAGACCCAGAGACATGAGCTAGAAATCCTTGGGGTAGGGCTTTGGCATGGTTCTTCTCCTGGAACTGGTTCCATGACCCATCTCTTTTGAGAAAAGCTAGTTATCTCCCTCCCACTCTGTCTTCCTCATTTTGGGGGCTGTCTTTTGAACAACATTTGGTAGACCTTTAAATCTAACACCTTTATGGCTAGGTTTGTTCTTTCTACTCAAGCAATTTGGCCTCAGTCTTTTTCTTTTTCTGTCTTCACCTCATGACAGGCATTGCTCCTCTTTCTTCTAATATTTAACTTCTTTTTTCTGCTTTTTTTTAAATCCTATTTTACTCCCTGTCTCTATTTGGATCGATTGTGTCTGCAGCTCGCTCCCTTTTATTTTTATTTCCCTCTACAGATCTTTCTTCTTTTTCTCACTGTTTCTTCCTCTCTACTCATGTCACTTTCTTTCTTTCCTCTATCTCTTATTCTGCTTTTCTCTCTTTCTTCCTCCTTTCCTCTCACCTCCTCCTTTATTGTCTATTTACTTTCTATTTCTGCCACTATCTGCCTGTATCTTTCTTTCTCTGTATGTCTTTGTCCCACTCTGTTTCTCACTCACTCTGTCCTTAGCAATCTGTCTCTGTTGTTATTTCTCTGCATCTCTGCCTCTCTCTGAATGTAGGACAACTATTGAATGTGAGAATCGACCCTCACCACACTCATATGTCCCCAACTCTCACTTTAGATGAAATGAGAGAGGAAGCCACTGCACCGGGCAGAGACAGGAGCACTAAGCTAGGCTGCTAAAGTTGCTGACAGAACTCAACACCAGGAACTTAATTCTGGAGCCTTCCATTATCTCCTCAAATTAAGAATCTGTCCTTGAGTTTTTTCTCAATGGGGCCAAAGAGCACACAATAAAGTTAGAGACAAGTCAAAGCATGTCAAGACCCTCACAATCTAATTGGTGCCAAGAAAATAAATCCAAACACCACCCCACTTTCAAGGCCCTCCAGCTGAGCTCCTCACCCTTGTCTCCTTCTGTAATCTACAGCATAGACTCCCCGACTTCCCCAAGTTCCTCTTATGTGTCATCTCTTCTTTCAAACTTTTTTTTTTTTTGGTGAGAGAGACAGGGACAGATAGAGTCAGACAGAGAAGAACAGAGAGAGCTGAAAAGCATCAAATCTTCGTTGCAGCATCTTAGTTGTTCATTGATTGCTTTCTCATATGTGCTTTAACTGGGGGGTTTCAGCTGAGCCAGTGACTCATTGTTTAAGCCAACAACCTTGGGCTCTAGCCAGCAACCATGGGCTTCAAGCCAGCAAACTTGGACTCAATCCAGCAACCTTGGGCTTCAAGCCAGTGACCCTTGGGCTCAAGCCACTGACCATGGGATTATGCCTATGATCCCACACGCAAGTCAGTGACCCCACACTCAAGCTGGTGAGCCTGTGCTCAAGCCAGTAACCTTGGAATTTTGAAGCTGGGTCTTCTGAATTCCAGGCCAATGCTTTATCTACTGCAACACCACCTGGTCAGGCTCTTCTTTCAAACTTTGCCCTTACTGTTCCTTCTTTCTGGAACACTCCAGGAGCTGGTTGAGATCTTAGCATACAAGCTAAGTTTTTCCTCACTGACACAATTTTCTACTTCCAATTTTGCACTCCCAAAGCCCTCTTCAGAGCAGTTATCACATTTATGATTAATTATGATAATAATTGCCCTATGAGCACTTATTTTGTGCCATGCGGTTCTATGCACATTGCAGACATTAATTCCTATGACTAGATATCACATGATATCTAATGGCCATATGATGTGGCCATATGATTAATGTCTATCTCTCCTGCCGAAATGTATATTTCCTGAGGCATGATTTGTGTCTCTATGTGACTTTTTTGGACACATTATATTCAGCCCCCAGTGAAACATTGGGCTGAGTAGTGCTCAACAGAGATCTTATACTAAGATATAGGGAGGTTAACATATTCTTCCAAGGTCCAGCATACCAACATGTCCCATTGAGTTATAATCTCACTTATTAAACCCTTTCTAGGACTGTAGTGCATATGGAGTGGGATAATGAAAGTACAGCAACTGGCATGTACCAACTACTCAGTAAACAAAAATCTGTCCTTTCTGGCCTAAGGAGAGAAAAACACATGTACTCTGGTGTCTGGGGAAGTGAGTGTAGATTCAGCTTTGCTATGGTAAAGGGGATAAAGCACCATTATTCTTTAGTGCCCCACTAGCATCCAGAAAGTTGTCAGGATTAAAGGTGTCTGGTGTGTCAAAGTAGCATGGGTCAAAGAGAACAGAGTGCAAGACGGGAAATATTTCAGTGCTCTGAGAGATGATCACAAAATCAAAAATACTGCCATTCCCTTCCCCATCCCACCCTTAAAATACAAGATGAAACAAGAGGCCCTGGTGATTAAAAATAATAATAATAATAATAATAAAAACAAGAGGACAAGTTTGGAGATTAAAAGGACCCAGGATCCCACACAGGAGAGGTGATGACCACGCAGGGCACACCAATGGGGAGGAGGTCTTCAAATCTCTGAATCTTGTGGATGACACCTTCAGTGTATGACATTTTAGCTCTGTTATCAAGGGCTAGAAGATGACATGAGCCAATCACCTGATCAATCTACTTGTAGACTTTATCTGCTCAGAAGCATAGAACCAGTGAACCTCACTGAAGGGGCATTTCAGCAGGGACACTATTTTCTATAGGCCAATGAACCAGGAAAAACCTGTACTAAAGTGTTACATTATTGATACTCTTCAGAACAACCAGCTTGGGATGGGCAGAGCAGAAGGAAGAAACAAGAATTCTCATTCTTTGAAATCTAATGAATGTTATAGATTCCTTCCCCACATGCACAAGAAAACACACACATTAGCATGTGAGTGCATGTGCACATACATCACAGATTTTGCAAAATTTTTCAGATTGAGAACTTGAGGCTATGAACCTGTCAAAATACCTTCTGCAAGATGAATGGAAAATAAAGAAATATTTATTGTGTGCGCATTACAAATGAGGCACTGTGCTAGGTCCTCAAGAATATAACAGTGAAATAGATCAATAGAGTAATCCGTGAACAATTGAATAAATAAATGAATATATCACTCAATCAATTCATAAATAAAAAGACTAATGAATAGAAGAACATTAATTAATGGATGTGTGTATTTACTTATCAATCAATAGATGAGGTAATAAATCATTAATTAATAAATGATTCATGGACAAATGAATGAACCTAATGAATCAATAAATCACATAAATAAATGGATGGTTGGATCTAAGGAAGGATGTAGCAAACAAATAAATTAGTGGAGATATATATATATAAAATAATAAATGAATGATAATTTGATGACAGATGAATAATTAAAGATGAGTCAGTGAGTACATTATTACATTAATAAATAAAGTGGTAAAAAGGTTAAATATGATTGAAAGACCAAATGATAAAAAGGTTAAGTAATGAAATCTAGTTTATAGAAGGGATAGCTGGATGCTTAAATAAATAAGTGGATGAGCCAATAAACCCATGACAAATAGTTCATTCAATTAACCAGTGTTTAAAAGGATCAATAGATGAATCTATTAATCTAAATTTTATAAATGGAAGTGTATGTTCTTGAGTTTATCATAGATAAAAGAACCTAAGTATATCAATTAATGGATAGAAGTACAGACAGAACAATGAATGGGTGGGTGAGTGGATAGATGGGATGAATAAATCTTTAAGTGATCAGTAAAAACAGGCAGGCAGATTAACAGATCCTTTATTCATCCATCCACCACCAACAGAGCTGGCTTAGTTGGCAGCTCATTCAAACCTGTAGTATTTCTGATTTAAGATGGAAATACTGCCTTTCTCATTTAAGTAGGATCCCTACTTTACTTCTGCAGCCAAAAGTGGATCAGAGGATGTCCCTCGACTGGCTGCCCCTAGCCCGCACACCTGCAATGTGAGGTAATTTGAGCATGAGCAGGAATCCACAGCAGAGAATGATGCTGGAGCAAAGAAGACAGAGAGAACACAGTGTTGATAAGGTTCTGAAGGTGGAACTTGCTTTCTGGGTCGGACCTCTCGTGAGTCCAGAGGAGCAGGGTTCATGTCAGGGAAAACTGGAACCTTGCTGCATGCATGTATGGAGGGTCCACCTACCTGTTTCTGGGTCTCTCATACCATCTGGTCCATATAACTTGCTTCTGTTCTCTGTATATTCACCCATATATCTCAATCTCTGTCATTCTGTCTCTCTTCACTCTGGCTCTGTCTCAAAATATCTCATCATCTCTGGCGTGGTTGTCTCACTTTCTCTCCCAACCTCTTTCTGTCTCTGTGGGTCTTTTCAACTGTCACTGTAGTTTTGTTGCTTGTCTTGTATTTCTTCTCTCTCTCTCTCTCTCTCTCTCTCTCTCATTCTCTCCCTCTCTGTATCCGCCCTATATTCCCCTTCTCTAATCTCCCCTACATTCCCTTCTACATCTCCTCTCTTTTTCCTAATCTCCCTTCTGCATTTGTTCTTCCATTCTCATACACTCTCTCTTCTTCTCACTGCCTTCTCATCTTTTCCTGTCTTCCCTCTCATTTCATTCCCCTCTCTCGAACCCCACTTTGTCCATAGGAGCACATAGGTATCAATGAGGTCCCGGGGTGAGGGGGGGGGGTGCTACAGTTCAGGATCTCCCTGTGTTTCTCCACATTACAGCCAATGAAGTCTTTGACTTCCTGCAGGTTTCTGTAGACTTCTCTGCGTGTGCCAGGAAAGTACTTTAAGATGTCAGAGAAGAGCTGAAACACCTGTGGGAGACAAGGGGCTGTGAGGTCCCCCTGGGACTGAGCCAGAAGGATACAGGAAGGAAATGCTCTCCAGAGCCTAATACCTCTGATAGAGGAAAATCTCTTTCACCCTCTTCTCTCTCTCTCTCTCTCTCTCTCTCTCTCTCTCTCTCTCTCTCTCTCTCTCTCTCACACACACACACACACACACACACACACACACAACACATACACACATTCTTTTCAACTCTGTCTATCAAGATCTCTGTATTTCTACACTTTTCTTTCTTGTTTTCTTTCTTCTTTATTTCCTCTCCTCTCTCTCTCTCTCTCTCTAGTGCTCTGACTGTTTCTGCCCCTTCTGTCACTCCACTTTCTTTCTCTTAGTCACTCAGTGCCTATCTCACCATCTCTCTCTCTCCCTCCAGGTTCCTGTACCCCTGTCTCTCCTTGTTCTCCCTGGCCCTCTTCCATCCCTAAGCTGCATTTCTTCAGCCCCAAAATAGATCACACTCCTTTCCCCTTCCCTGGATGTCCACCCTCTCTGTGACCTGGCTGGAGAATGTGCTGATGAGTGTGGTGGACTGGTAGAACATGCCCAGAAGCTTCAGAAACTCAGGGTCTCTTTAGACAAAGCACTTTCCAAAGATAATGGAGCAGATGATGTTGGCAGAAATGAAGTGAAAAATAAGGGTGGAGTCTTGGAAGGCTCCTGGAAGAAGGAAGAGAAGGCAGGTCAGGAGACAAAGACTCAAATGCATGGAGAGTGTTTGCTGCCTCATCTCTGTGTAACTGTCCTCCATTGCTCACTAATAACAAGAAAACAGGAATGGTAACAGCTACACATGACTAGCTTGTATGATGTGACAGGCCTTAGTCTAAGCACTTTACATATTATTTTATTAAATTCCCACCTCAACTCTGTGAGAAAGGATCCCAGCAGGTGCAGTTTGGTTATTATTCACATTTCAGAGGTTAAGCAATTTGACAGGCGTTACCTAGCAATTCATCACTAGGGCCAAGATTCAGACCCAAGTAGTCCAGCTATAGAAACTGTGTAGTTGGTCTCCTTTGAGGCCCAGATCTGAATGGAGGAGCAGGTACAGCTAATTCCCAGGGACAGGGGGAATGCAGTGCAGGTGCTCAACCAATTGCATGTACAGATTTAAAATTCTGATATTCCTGCCCCTTTTCTGCCAATCTTCTTACATCTTTGTTCACCCCTCGGGTTCTATGGTCTTCAGGTTTGTTTTGTAGTTGTTAACTGCTCTCTCCCATTGCACCTGCAGTAATGGGTTTCCCATAGAGCCTCACTGTGCCCAGTTTACAGGTGTTTCCCATCCCTCAATGGATATCCATCAACTTTGTAAATGGTCCTTTTATTAAACTCTCAATTATCCTATTTATGTGCAACTTACCTTTTCTGCTGGGATTCTGACAGCATTTCACTGTATGGATGTATCACAATTTATTAGTCAGTCATCTAATGGTGAACACTTGGTTACTTTCAATCTTTCACTGATAAGAAAAAGCTGAAACAAATAATTTGCATAGTTATTTTGCACAAAGTTAAGTACATTTCTAGGATAAATTAATTGCTTGAAATTGATGAGTCAAATGGTACATTCTGACTCAAAACACATTAGCCTGGATCTCAAGCTACCCACATTCAACTCCTCTTTAATTTCCTAGAGTTGTGGCCTCTGGCCTCAGACTTCTCCCTGGTGCTACCACAGCTGAGTGTGCATCTAATCTGAAGAAAATCTATGTGGTAAAAACAATACAGGGGCTAGGAAATGAGAGATATCTGCCTGTTGTACTGCATTGTACCATACAAAGGGATGGACAAAGTATGTCAAAATTTGGTGCAGAGAAGAATCACAGATGATGTCAGAGTAACGGTGGCATGAAAGATACCTTTGATCTCTCCCCTTGAAACCTCAACAAATTGACAGTTTAACAAAGCAAAAGAACCCCAGCTGGGCCCGCTGGAATGCCTGAAAAGATCTGCAGAGTCAGGTGTGGAGTCAACTAAAGGTGGGAAGGGTTGGGGGTGCAGATAAAATGCACTTGGGGTCAGCTTGGGAGAGGAGAGAGGCCTAGACTCACAGGGCTTTTGTCTTCCAAGGTTCCGCAGAGGAAGGAAGCTCAACTGTCTGGATTTTTGTCCACAGGGGCTCCAAAGAGGACAGAAGCTTGGACTGTCTGGAATTTTTTCTGTCAGGACTCTGGAGATAGGAGAAACCTGGACTGACTGGATCATCTGCTGGGAGGAGTAGTGAGATTGAAGGGCAGTGGGGGAGATACTACACCAAAGCAGTGGAAGAATAAGCAGTCACAGCCAGAGTGCCTGCAGTCTGCCTGCAGCCTGCACTCAGTGCAAAGACAGAGAAAAACAAAGTGCGGCTCCCAAGGCTTCCAGATTGTGCTTCCCTCAACTCATGAGTACAGAAAATGGCAGAGACTTACCCACAGCTAGCTCTCCAGAACCACTCTCTTCTCTGAAGAACAGAGGTGCTGATCTGTTTAGACATGGGGAGGAGTGCCTTGAGACCTGAGATTGCAATTACTAAAACAGTAAAGCCTTAACAACATACCCCACCTGACATCACAATGAGAGCCCTGCCTTCATCATTGTGACAGGAACATCTCAGTGGAGGACAGCACAGAAATTTCACAGAGCCGAAACTTGTAATACAATGCCACCTACTAGAAGAAAACAGAAAAACCTCTCACTACTGAACTGTTATTTTTTCCTTTTGAATTTAATTTTCTTTAAGTGTTATATTGTTATTCTTACTTTTGGGGATGTTTTGTTTTTGATTATTTAATATTTGTTTTTGTTCTTTCTTGGCTTTTTCTTTTTAGTTCTCATTATTGTTAAATTTTTTTATTATTTATTGTATTTTTTTCTTTTTTTTAGTTGTCATTTGTTAAATTTCTTAACAATACCATTCTTGAAGGAATCAAGAAAAAAGAAAAAAAGAAGAAATACCATGCCTACAAAGAAAAAGATGTAGTTCAAAAAGAAAGTGAAAAATATCCAGAAATCAATCCCAGTCACATGGAAACTTTGGAAAAAAATGATAAAAAATTAAAAATTGAAGTTCTGAAATCACTCAATTAGATGCAAGAAAACATTGAAATAGACAATTAAATGAGCTCCAGAAACAAATTAAGGACAAAATGAGGACTTCATCAAGAAAATTAAACCATAAAAAACACAGACAAAAAACTCAATATATAAAATGAATAATGAGTTGCCAACTTTAGCTAATATAACAGTACAAATGCAGGAGAAAATTAGTGACAGCAAAGACAGGCAACTAGAGATACTACAGAGAGAAGAAAAGAAAGACTCACAAATTTAAAAAAAGATAGAGCTCTACAAAAAATTGTCTGATTCCATCAAAAAGAGCAATATAAGAATAATGAATATATCAGAAGAAGAGGAGAGGAGGAAGAAAATGGAGAATCTATTCAAACAAATAATTGGTGAGAACTTTCCAAACCTATGGAAAGACTTAGGTCTTGAAACCCAAAAAGCAAACAGAACACTGAGTTACATCAACCGAAACAGGCCTTCTCCAAAACATATTGTAATGAAAATGTCAAAAATCAATTACAAAGAAAAATCCTTAAGGCAGTTAGGGAAAAGAAAAACTGAACATATAAGGAAAAGTCCATCATGTTATTATCAGATTTCTCAGTAGAAACTTTACAAGCCAGAAGAGGTAAACCCAATCTTTTAAAGTACTGGAAGGGAGAAATTACCAGCCAAGAATACTATATCAGTCAAAGTAGTCCTTCAAATATAAAGAAGAAATAAAAACTTTTGCAGACATACAAAAGCTGAAGGAATTTATCACCAGAAAACTCCCACTACAGAAAATACTCAAGGAGGTTATTCTACCAAATACAAAGAACAAAATTATAAATGATTCAGCAAGGTTACAATAAAACAAGGATAATAACAACAATAACATAAAAGAGGATAAATGTCTAAAGTAGCAAGGGAGGATGAAGTACAAAACCACCCATAAGACAAAGAACTCATACATATGAAACTTTTTACTCAATAACTTAATTGTAACCACCCATGAAAAACACAATATCAGCCCTGGCCGGTTGGCTCAGTGGTAGAGCGTCAGCCTGGCATGCGGGGGACCCGGGTTCGATTCCTGGCCAGGGCACATAGGAGAAGCGCCCATTTGCTTCTCCACCCCCCCTTCCTCTCTGTCTCTCTCTTCCCCTCCTGCAGCCAAGGCTCCATTGGAGCAAAGATGGCCCGGGCGCTGGGGATGGCTCCTTGGCCTCTGCCCCAGGCGCTAGAGTGGCTCTGGTCGCGGCAGAGCAACGCCCCAGAGGGGCAGAGCATCGCCCCCTGGTGGGCAGAGCGTCGCCCCTGGTGGGTGTACCGGGTGGATCCCGGTCAGGCACATGCGGGAGTCTGTATGACTGTCTCTCCCCGTTTCCAGCTTCAGAAAAATACAAAAAAAAAAACAAACAAAAAAAACACAATATGAAATACATAACTTTGAAAAAGATAAAATAGAGAAAAGAAACATGGCATACAACAACAAAAACAAAAACCCACTGACAGAAACACAGAGGAAAAGAACCAAAAAAACACAGAGCTATCAGAAAACAAAACAAAGTGGCTGTAGAAAATCCTCATATTTCAATAATTACCCTAAATGTGAATGTACTGAATTAACCAAGAAAGAGGCACAGAGTAGCAGATTGTATCAAACAGCAAAACCCAACTGTATGCTGCCTTCAGGAGACATATCTAAGCTTCAGGAACTAAAGCAGAGGCAGATTAAGGTTGGTTGAGGCCCTAGGTGCAGAAGAAAATATTGGACCCCTTACATTATAAAAAAGTGTAAACTTGGGGTCTTGCAAAGCCCTTCAGAAGTCAGGGCCCAGGGCACATGCTGAGTGAACCCACCATTAAATCTGCCTCTGGACAAAAGTAAACTCAAAGTAAAAGATTGGAAAATCATTCTCCAAAAAAAATTAATAATACCCAAAGAAAAGAACATGTAACCATACTCATATCTGACAATGCTGACTTCAAGACAACAAAAATAACAAGAGACAAAGATAGACGTTTTATAATAATAAAAGGGACATTGCATCAAAAAGATATAACACTTCTTAATATATATGCACCAAATCAGGGAGCACCAATATGTATAACATCTAAAAATAGAAACAGACAAAAACACAATCATACTTGGAGATCTTAACACACCATTGACAGTCTAGATAAATTGTCCAAACAGAAAATCAATAAACAAATATCAGCCTTGAATGACACACTAGACCAAATGGACATAATAGACAGGGGCAGAGCATCGCCCCCTGGCGGGCAGAGAGTCGCCCCTGGTGGGCGTGCCAGGTGGATCCCGGTCGGGTGCATGCGGGAGTCTGACTGTCTCTCCCTGTTTCCAGCTTCAGAAAAATACAAAAAAAAAAAAAAAAAGAAAACTATATGACCCAGAAATCCCTCTTATGTGTATCTACCTTTAAAATCGAAAACATTGCTGCCTGACCAGGTAATGGTGCAGTGGATAGAGTGTTGGACTAAGATGCAGAGGACCCAGGTTTGAGACCCCGAGCTTGCCAGGTTGAGCACGGTTTCATCAGCTTTGAGCAAGGCTCACCAGCTTGAGCCCAAGGTCGCTGGCTCAAGCAAGGAGTCACTCGGTCTGCTGTAGCCCTCCCCCCCCCCCAGTCTAAGCACATATGAGAAATCAATCAATGGACAACTAAGGAACCACATCAAAGAATTGATGTTTCTCTTCTCTCTCCCTTCCTGTCTGTCTATCCCTATCTGTCCCTCTCTCTGACTCTCTCTGTCTCTGCCACAAAAAATAAATAAATAAAATAAAATGAAATTGAAAACATTGCTACATAAAGACATATGTACCTCCATATTCATTGCAGCATTATTCACAGTGGCCAAGACATGGAAACAACCAAACTGTCCCTCAATAGAGGACTGACTAAAAAAGAAGTGGTACATATAAATATATACAGTGGAATACTACTCAGCCATAAGAAATGATGACATATTGCCATTTACAACAACAACATGGATAGACCTTGAGAACATTATCCTGGGTGAAATAAATAAATCAGAAAAAGCTAAGAACTATGTGATTTTACAAATAGATGGGATATAAAACCAATATTCATGGACATAGATAAAAGTGAAGTGGTTACCAAGGGGAGGTAGTTGTGGGGAAGGGGATTAGGAAGGGGAGTATAGAGAAACAAATATGTAGTGACAAAGAGTGATTTGACATGAGTGGTGAGTACACAACACAATCAACAGATCAAATGCTATAAAGATGTTTAGCTGAAACCTATGTATTTTTATTGATCAATGTCACCTCATTAAATTTAATTTTCTAAATTAAAGAATGTAAAAAATTTAAAAATAATGACAAGCAAAAAATAAAAACCAGAAAAAACAAGCATCAAAAACCAAAGCAATAATCAAAAGCAAACAAAAACCCACAGAAATAAGAAAAGTATAGAAATTAAAGAAAATGAAATTCAAGAGGAAAAATATTTAAGTTTTGTGAGGTTGTTCCATTCTTTTCCATTAGGTGGCACTGTATTACAAGTTTTAGCTCTGTGAAATTCCAGGACTGGCCTCCACGGAGATGTTGCTGTAGCAATGGTGTAGGTGGAGCTGCAGTCGCATTGGTGGGTGGGGCTTGTTGTGAGGGCTTTATGCCTTTGGTAATGGTGATCTTAGGCTCCTGGGCACTCCTCCCCATGTCTCAACAGAGTAGGGGAACAGGCACAGAGCACCTCTGTTCTTCAGGGGAGAGAGTGGCTCTGGAGAGTTAGCTGTGGAGTTTGTCTCTGCTACTCTTTGTACCCCGTAAGGTGAGGGAGGTAGGATCTTGAAGGCAAGGAGGCCACACTTTGAATTTCTCTCTGTGTGCTGGTTCACAGCAGACCACAGGAACACTGTCTGTGACTCCTCCTTCTGCCACCATTTTGGTTTAGTGTCTCCCTCTCTGCTCCTCAATCTTACCATTCCTCCTGGAGGAAGGAGATCCAGTCATCTGGGTTTCTCCCCTCTTTGGAACCCCTGCAGACAACAACCAAGACAATCAGGGCTTCCTTACTCTCAGTAGCTTCAGCAGACAAACACCCAGACAGTCCAAGCCTTCTTCCTTTTAGGAGCCCAAGCAGACAAAAATCTGAAAAATCTGGGCTTTCCTCCTCTCCACAGCCCCATTGAACAAAAACCCAGAGAGTCTAGGCCTCTCTCCTCTCCAGAGCTGACCATGAGTACGTTTTATCTTATCTTGCACCCCTCAACCCTTACCACCTTTAGTCTATTCAGTGTACGGATCCTTCAGGCAAAACAGCAAGCTCAGCTGGTGTTCTTTTGCTATGTTATAACTGTTCAATTTTTTAAAATTTCAAGGGGAGAGATCAAAAGTATCTCTCATGCAGCCATTACTCTGATGTCATCAATGTGTCTTTTTTTAGACAAATAAAAATTTATTTATCATTGCTTTTTCCATGGGAATAAACTCCATTTGGTGTATTACCTTTATATGTATCTTGCAGGATGCAATTGCTAATATTGAGAATGTTTGTATTTGCATTTATGAGAGATATTGGTCTGTAGCTTTGTTTTTTGTGCTATCATTGTTTTATTTTGGCATTAGGAAAATACTGGCCTCTTAAAATAAGATAAGAAGTGTTTTCTTATTTTCTATTTCCTGGAAGAGATTCTGAAGAGGTTGCTAAGTAGCCAGTATACACTGTGTTAGGTATTAAGCTTTGAAGTGAACTTTCTGTTAGTTTGCTTTGTGATACTTTTAGAGGAACTCTGCAAACCATTTTTCTCCATTTCTTGCTGGATCTTGCTGGACTATTAAAGGGAAATGAAATGCTTATAAAAGGACAAAAAACTTTCCTTTTTGTTTGCTTGTTATTTTCGTCAGTATTGCCATCACAACAGTCCTTCATCTCAGCAAAAAGGGCAGGAAAGACATTCTAGACAACGTTAACAGCACTTTTATAAATCATGGTGCAACTCAGTGAGTCACAACTAGCTTTTTTTTTTAAAGGAATAAAAAGAAGAGAATAAAAAAATATTAGAGTGCTTCTAATGAGGTACAAAAAGCACTGCTTCACCATACATGTACAGTATTTGTGTGTATGTGTGCATGCACAGATTTGCACAAGTCCTGAAAGCAACCAGACTTGGAACATTATGAATTTGAGTCAGTGGTGTTAGGGCATCTGAATTTCCATTCTTCTACCTCCTTTCTCCAAAATGCTGCTTCTGAAAATCACCATCTCCTTCAGAGTTCTTCTGGGGGCAGAGGCTCCATCTAATTTAGCCCTGAAACTTCAATAGAGGCACAAATGTTCTGCATCTAAGGATCACTGTTTCAAAATACTATGTATGTATAAATTGAATTTTACTGGGGTGTATACAGGAATGTGTTGTAGAATTGGGCACTTGAGGTTTCTTTTTTTTTTTTTTTTTTTTTTTTTTCATTTTTCTGAAGCTGGAAACAGGGAGAGACAGTCAGACAGACTCCCGCATGCGCCCGACCGGGATCCACCCGGCACGCCCACCATGGGGCGACGCTCTGCCCCCCAGGGGGGGGTGCTCTGCCCATCCTGGGTGTCGCCATGTTGCGACCAGAGCCACTCTAGCGCCTGAGGTAGCGGCCACAGAGCCATCCCCGGCGCCCGGGCCATGTTTGCTCCAATGGAGCCCCGGCTGCGGGAGGGGAAGAGAGAGACAGAGAGGAAAGCGCGGCAGAGGGGTGGAGAAGCAAATGGGCGCTTCTCCTGTTGTGCCCTGGCCGGGAATCGAACCCGGGTCCTCCGCACGCTAGGCCGACGCTCTACCGCTGAGCCAACCGGCCAGGGCCGGGCACTTGAGGTTTCTAGATGCCTCTTAAAGTGACATGCATATGGAAGGAGGAAGTTTGGTTTTGACACTGGATTGTTAAAAAGTGTGTTTATAATAATAGAGGGTGTGATCCCATAGATCTATTCCTATCCTTTTCCAATAAGCAAGAAACAGCCAGCTCACAAAACCAAAGGTGTTAAACTTAGGACAATGGAAATTGAGAAACAAGAATCATAGCCTGTTACAAAAGTCTCAGGATACAGAGGACCAGATTTTTTCCCTCACTTGATCTCAATCACTGGTCCTCCAAGTGTAGCAATTTTTTTGGTAGGTGGAGGGGGTCTGTGTAGCACCAGAAACACAAATCTAAGACTGATGTGTCTGAATGGTCAGATTGTGCACTGCTTGAGGATGCCCATCTAAATGGTAATATACTGACTTATCTGAGAGTAAGCAGGTGATTCTGAGACTCTCAGCTGGGTCTTACAGAAAACCTCTGATTCACCAGACAGAGACAAACCTTTAGAAATTCATAGTAACTGATTTCATGCATACACTCAAAAGGACATACAATCACAATCATGTACTTGCATGTGCACACACACACTTGTACATGGCTGTGACACGACCAAAGTTCTCCCAGTATTCACTGAAGTGTTTCTCTCCCATGCCCAGTTCACTAAAAGGTCTGACTACTCTTCTCCCTCTCATTCTGATCAGATCCCATCTTATTTGGTGGGGACATGATGGATGCCCTGGCATTTGAAGTGTGAATGAATGGGCAAGTGTATGTAGTGAAGCCACCTCAGCTACCTGCCATGACTCTGGAAAAATCCTCAGACAGCGCTGTTCATATTGAATAATAATATAATATGTTTTTCCCTTGAGGAATGGATGCCTTATGAATCTACTCAAAAGACAATGGGCTAAGTACAGCCATCCCTGTGTTCAGTACATGATGAGCTTTTTTTTTTCCTTTTAAGTGAGAGGAGGGAAGATAGTGAGACAAACTCATGCATACATCCAGACTGGGGTCAACCAGGTAATCCCTGTGTGAGGCCATGCTGAATGGAGCTATTTTTAGTGACTGAGGCTGACACTCAGAACAACCCAGCTATCCTCAGAGCCCGGGGCCAACTCTTGAACAAATCCATCTACTGGCTGTGGGAAGAGAAGAGGGAGAGAAGGAGAAGAGAAAGTGGGATAGAAGCGATGGTTGTCTCTCTTGTGTGTCCTGACAGGAAATCCAACTCCGGACATCCATAGGCTGAGCTGATGCTCTATCCACTGAGCAAGCCAGCCATGGTGGTGGTGTTACTGTGTTCTGTGGGATCTCAGTAGAGACTTAAACTTTCTGACATTCAGCTGTGTAACCAGTAAAATGCATATGAACACAATTCTGGTCGCATAGGTTGTAAGCATTACGGGAGGCGAAAGTGCAACGCTTTTAGCAAAAAGCTGACACAGAGTATTTTCTCAATAAAAAAATGGCTTCTGTTATTATTATCATTCACAGTATAGTGTAAGGTTTCCCTTTCCCTCCTCCCAGCACTGAAGGATTTATCTCTCTAATAAGGTGAACACAGCCCACTGTTTCTCCTTCTTTTTCTATTCACCTTGCACTTTTCTTTCCTCCAACCCAGCCCCATCCTTAGCTCCACCGCTCCGCCTAGCCTCTCCCTCCTGCCCCTCTAAGGCCCCGCCCTCCCCATTTGCTCCTCCCACTAACTCTGCGCTGTGGCAGCTCTGGTTCAGCGGGGCAGGAATCTCATGGTGTAGGTTGGTGGAATGGTGGCAAAGCCCACGTGTTTGGGAGACACATCGATGTCCTGGGGTGACTGTGGGGACTTGAAGCGGAAGTTCTGCATGATGATGGTGAAGAAGAGAAAGAGTTCCATTCTAGCCAGGCCTTCTGCCAAGCAGTACCGCTTTCCTGAAAAGACAGGGAAAGAAAGACAGGAATGAGGCTTGCTCCCACCGCCACCTGTCTCCTCTCTCGATGCCCAGCTGTATTCTCCCAGGGAGGAGGGGATAGAATAACGTGGCTTGAGCCTCACTTTCCCATGTACATGGGATGGAGGGGAATACCATACCAAGCTGTAGTAATGGGAATGTTAGATGACCCTTTCTCCCAAGCACCCCAATACGGCCACTGTGCTATCATCTCCTTCTCAGGAATGAGGAATTTAAGTGACCTTTGACAAGTCTCTGACTCACTATGAGTCTTGATTTTTACCATCCCTGAAATGGGTACAGTCATCACTCTTCTTTTTTTTTTCTAGGCTTAAGACCTTAGTAGTTGTGGGAATTGCAGTTGGTTGGCTGTAGAGAGGATCGTTAGAGGGACTTTCAAACAGAAGAAGATACTATGCTACAACTCAGAGAAAAGAGCTGGGATGATAGAGGTCCTTGTTGGTGTAACTGGTGACTTGGCAACAGACAGTGGTCTCTTACCAATGGAGAAGGGCACAAAAGCATCATTCTTCTTAAACTGCCCCTTTTCGTCTAGGAAATGCTGGGGGTTGAAATCTCTAGGACTGGAGAATAACTTGGGGTCTTTTAGCACAGAGCCCAGCATAGGAAACACTTCAATGCCCTGTTGGGGAGAAGAAAGGGCATTTGATACAGTGGAGGGAGAAAGGGTATGCTGAAAGTGCACAGGTTTAAAGGGAGGATTTGGATGCTCTAGGTGAGGAGAAGTGGGAGGCAGGAGAGGCAGGGTCCTCTCTGAGGGAGGAATGTACAGGGGCATGACATCTACATTCCTGAGACAGGAAGTTTGGGGAACATGGGGTCTGTGTCTCCTCAGGCAGAAGGCTTGAGGAACAAGGGGTTCATGTCTCTAAAGAAGGATGTTTGGGGGACTTGTGAACTGTGTCCCTGAGGCAGGAAGTCTTGAGGAAGTGAGGTTCATGTCTCTTGAGACAGGAGATTTGGGAGACATGGGGTTCATATTCCCTGAGGCAAGAGGCCTTGGGAAGGTATGAATTTTGAGTGTCTCTGAAGGGACACATAATGGAGTAAGTCTTTGGTTGGGGTAGTGGGACGGGCTGGGAAGATTCTCAGGAAGATGGGATGCTGGGTAACAGGGAGCAGGTTAGAGGTCCAGCTAAGTTGAGCAAAAGCAGAACCTTGGGGAGGAGGAAATCCCGAAACCTGGTGTCCTTGGTGACTCTGCGGGCGAATCCCATGGGGATCATGTCTCCGAATCTTTGGATCTCGTGGATCACCGCCTCTGTGTAGGGCATCATGGCCCGGTCTTTAAACTTGGGCTGACGGTTCTTGCCAATCACCCAGTCAATCTCCTCATGGACCTTGGCTGGGGAATAAGGGGGAATATTTTTAGGTATGTAGGGGTCTTGGCACACGGATGATATTTCAAATATGTATAACTGGATGTACTACATGCATGACATCCATGTGTGACATACTGTCGGTCATTCAAAACAGTTTGGTCCTAAGCATTGTTGGTGCAGGGTACTGTTAACCTGGTTGCACCAGATTTGGGGGGAAGTTCTGAGGGAGGAGTGGAGGGGCAGGTAATAGGCACTCAGTGGGCTCAATGCAACAGTCATTTATCAGTCAGTTCAGATATCTTCAATATTTTAACAGCTGATGAATCTTGGCAGGTTCCTATTAGCTGAATATCATCACCTCAGCTCTGGTTAGCAGTGTGTGTCTGAGGGTCCAGGGATTTGAGAGAAGTGCGAACATTGCAGTGGCTCAGAGAAATTTTGAGGGTCTGTGGCCCTCACTTTTTTTCTCCCTCTAGCCTTACCCTCCACATCTGGGTGCTTCATGAGCAGCAGCAACCATAACGCAGGGTTGTGCTGACTGTCTCGGTACCCGCAAAGAAAAGGTTAAGTGCTGTCATCACCAGGTTCTTCACATTGAACTCTGTGTTGGGATTCTTCTGTTACTGCAAGGAGAGATTGCTTCAGCCAAGCCCACTCCCCCATGCTCTCAGGGTCTTTCTGGGATTTTCACTTTGGACCCATCTCTTGTAGACCAGACCAAAAGTAGGAAGAGGTCCCTAATTCTGTCAGCCTTTGCCGAGGCTTCTGGCTCTGCACCAAATGGTCTTTTCACGTTCTTTACCCAGCAGATTATCTGTTCTTTAATTATCAGCTTAGTTGTCACTTTTTAATTGTGGAAATACTTAGAAGTGGAGGAACAGAGAGAGATACAGTGAGTGTGAAGGACAAAGAGAACATGATAGAATATGTCAGAAAACTGAGGAGACATTTTCTGACACAGAGACAGAATTTTAAGTAACAGCATCCTATTCTTTCAGTAAAAATCTTGTTGAAGCCACTTCATGATTCTTTTACCTTGAACTTCATATTCCGTAAAGTCCCATCTCCTTTCTTCACAGAAAGGAGATCCACATCCAGATTTGGGCAGGGATCCTCCAAGTTCATATAGTAAAGTTAGGTCACCTGTTCACACCGGCATTTCTGATATGAAAGGTAAGAGCATGGAGGCTGAATGTACTGGCCTTAGATTCTGAGAGACCTGTGTCTGAGCTAGGATCAACTGCTTTCTCACTGTGTGACCTCAGGCATAGCTGTTATACACTCTTGGCCTCAGTTACCTCGTTGCTATAATTGAAGTCATAGTAGAGCCTCCTCCAAGAACTGATGTGAGTGTTAAAAGAGTGATTATGGTAAAGTTCCTAAAACAGAGCCTAGTGCTCAATACTGTTATAGATGTGCTTGTTATTATATATAATTTGTACACACAGTCCTGCCCATGGATAAGGGCTTAGTAGAGACAACACTGACGGTCAATTATAATTTAGGTTGTGATGATTAATATGATGGAAGGGAGTAATCTGAATGAGCCTCTGTTCTTCCCTACTTCCAGCAGGATTTCCCTCTTCTTGGCCTGGGAGCTCTCTGCACTGGCTGCTGACATGTACCTTCTGCATGTGGATGAGGAAGGAGTCAATGAAGTTCCGAGGGGAGTTGGGATCCAGTGTACATTGATTCTGCTCCACCTTCTTGGTTATAAATTCCTCCAGTGCCTTCAGCTCCTTAAATTCCTGTTGCTGTGGTCCTGGCAAGTGTTTCATCACATAGTAGAATATCTCATAGAGCTGAGGGTGGGAAAGAAGAAGGGAAGAGGACAGCTGTTGGTGCACATCATCTGATGGGAGTTGGACCTGTCTTGGGCAAGGGAAGCACTGGTTAAAGGCACCTGTCCAGGTCTTAGTTTTCATGAGTTAAGTATGAGGGCCCCAGTCCAAGAAATTGGATGAGATGGATGGGACACCTATCTAGGTTTCTTTCTTTCTTTCTTTTCCTTTTCCTTCCTTTTTCTTCCCTTCTTTTTTCATTCTTTCTCTTCCTTTCCTTTACTTTCCCTTTCTTTTCTTTCCCTTCCTTCCCTTTCTTTTTCTGTAGTGGGAGTATTAGTTGAGATATTTACGTATTGAAGCCTGGATATTGGGCACCTATCTTGGGTTCCTGCACAACTAATGAGTTGCCCAAATGAGAAAGCTGGTTTTGAGGAGACTCTGTCTGGAGGAAAATAGGAGTTTGGGCCACCTGTGTCGTTGCAGGGGAGCAGTTGTGTCAAAGTAACAATAGAGCCAAGTTGGGACCGGTTACCTGTCCTGTGGGTGTAGCTGTGAACTGGAAGCTTCCCAGCATCATGCTTAGCTGTGACAGCAACTCTTTGTCCTCATAGTCAAAGCGATCTCCAAACACAATGGAGTTGATAACATTGGAGATGGTTCAGCTCAAGAAGAAGGTAGGATCGATGAAGTCACCTGGGTGGTGGGGTGGGTGGGGGGGAGAAAGGATTTAAGGGAGATACCACTTGCTGATCTGATGCCAGTCAGAAAATCCTAGAAAACCCTCCCACAGCCTAGTTCCCTTCCAAACCAGAATGCGTGTTTCAGTGTAGGGTGTTTTACTGCTCTCTACTCGGGGGTCCCCAGCTCACCACATGTGCTCTGAAGGGCCTCGATGAGGAAGCCTGCTTCCTCCTGGATGCACTCCTGGATGCCTAGCTTGCCAATGCCGAAGTCCCGCAGCGTGGTGATGGAGAACCGACAGAGCTGCTTAGCGCGTTCTCCATTGCTGAACACCACACCTGAGGGAGGCATGCAGGATTTGAGAGTGAGCAGAGAGGGGCCTGTTAAAAGGGAGTGGAGGTAAAGAGAGAGAGAGAGAGAGAAAGAAAACACTTAGAATCAGAGAAATACATAAAGAGATAGAAAACACTTGGAAGAAAATCAGAAGAAAAGGGGCAAGACAGATGAACAAAGAAACAGAGATGCAGGAACACTCACATGAAGAGAGAGAGAAAGAGATAGAGGAGGGAGAGAGAGAGATGTGAAGATCTAGGAGGTAGAAGTAAAAATTGGAAAGGATTTTTAAACAGAGCAGGAGAAAAGAGAAAAATACATACAGAGACACAAAGAGGGTCTGTAGAGAGGGGCACTGTTACCAGGAGATGGTGGCATAGGGATTTTGAAGCAGAAACAATGTGAGATTCTAAGGCAGAGGAAAAAGAAAAGCAGGGAAAGGGAGAGAGAAACATGGAAGTACAGAAGCTGAGAAAGAGAAAAAGACACATGGAGATAGAGAAAAGGGGCACCAAAACAAAAATCCCAAGAGCTTCTAAGAGATACAGAGAAAGAAGAGATGTCTAGCGAGAGAGAACTGGGTGATGGGCAGAGTGAAGCAGGGAGATGCAGAAACACTAAGACAAGCTAAAGAGGACAAGGGGTAAACAGGGATGGGGACAGAGGAGACCGAGGAAGGACCCCTCCACAACCTTGAGTGAGTGGGTGAGTTGGGAGATGAATGCTGGGGAAACTGAGGCCATCAAGTATGCTGACAACATTTCCCTACCCAGGGTCCTCCTCACCATATCCTTTGAAGAGCCAGTCAAAGGTGGCCTGCATGCCTCGCCCACTGAATTCCTCTGCCTGGTCCAACAGAGCCTCCTTCACAACCTCATATCCACACAGCACCACAACTGGCCGTCGGCCCAGGTAAACCGTGAACACTGGACCATAGCATTCACTGATCTGATGGAGGAGGTCGAGGTGGTTAGAGGGAGCAACCCCAACTCTGAACTGGCTCTGTACTCAGACCTCTCGGACTGGGATTCACTTTTCCCAGACTCTGACAATCAAGGGACTGAACATCCTAAGATCTGATTTTTCTTAACTAAGAGCCTGACGCTAAAACTTCAATTCTCCCCCTACCTAAGATTTTCATCCAACCTTGCCAACACCTTGCCACAATGATCTAGAGCCACCTTACCACCCATCTCTATGCTTTGTATTACCTTCATGAGGGAGTTGTACATCTGCTCTGTGTTCAGCTGCAGGTAGTTCCCGATAAAGGGCAATGCAGGGGGACCGGGAGGCAGCTTTCCCCAGAACGTCCTTTGCCGCCAGACAGACATCAAGACCATTATAGTCAGGCAGGCCAGCAAAGCTACCAGAAGCAGCCCTGAGACCATCATGATGGTACTAACAGTGACGGTCAAATGCTGATTGCTGGAATGGTTTGCCTTTATACTACTTGGAAGGGAAGGGCAGATTTTGTAACTGTCTCATTTCACCTGATTATGTAACAGTCCTGATTATATAAGAGTCTCATTTCACCTCCCAATTACATCCTCAGCCTTGCTCACACCCACCTTGGGATGTAGCCAGCAACAGAGGAAAAAGAGACTCCAGGGCAGATGAGTAGGAAGTGGGCCCAGGACTGAATTTGTGGCCTCTCCCGAGGAGCTAGTTCAGGGCTGTGGACATGAAAGGACAGTAGACAAATTTCAGAACTGAAGATTCTGGAATATTTCTAGAAGTGAGCCCCTGAGCTTGGGATTTGGTGTCTTCTTAGACAGCAAATTTCTGGATTTTAGGGTTTCAGTAGAGAAGAATCAAAGATTTAGGGGCATTGAAATGAGGTTGTGAAGCTGTGGATTTGGAGGTCTTTTACTTAAGAGAGACATAGGTTTCAAGGTCTCAGAATGGAAGATTCCAGGGAACACATTTGAGGGGCTTGAAGTAAAAAGTACCCCCGTAGTGGATATAGGCTTCCTAGGGAGGAGAAATATATGAAAAGTTAAGCTGGATTGTAAAATTAGCTCATGACTTCATACCTTGATTTGCTTTTGTTGTGGACGCAGTACTGCTTCTTGATTCCCAGAATCTTCATTGGAATGTCAAAGCAAGGTCGTGCTGAGAAGTCAACAACTGTCTATTGTACAGAATAGAATAGAAAACCAGAGTCGAATTTCAGTGCAACCTGCCACAGGACTGGAGAAGCGTAACTCATGGTCTAGACCAGTCGTCCCCAACACCCAGGCCGTGAATCAGTACCGGTCCATGGGCCATTTGGTACCAGTCTGCAGAGAAAGAATAAATAACTTTCATTATCTCTATTTTATTTATATTTAAGTCTGAACAATGTTTTATTTTAAAAAATGACCAGATTCCCTCTGTTACGTCCGTCTAAGACTCACTCTTGATGCTTGTCTTGGTCACATGATACATTTATCAGTCCCACCCTAAAGGCCGTTCCGTGAAAATATTTTCTGACATTAAACCGGTCCGTGGCCCAAAATAGGTTGGGGACCACTGATCTAGGGCATTTTAAGTTATATTCTTAAGGTCATCAATAAAAAATACATTTGGGGTTACACAATTCTATGCATTTACTAAAAGTCATAGAACAAGCTTTGGCTGGATAGCTTGGTTGGTTAGAGCAATGGTCCCCAACCCCCAGGCCACAGACTGGTACCGGTCCGTGGGCCATTTGGTACCAGTCCACAGAGAAAGAATAAATAACTTACATTATTTCCGTTTTATTTATACTTAAGTCGGAATGATGTTTTGTTTTTAAAAAATGACCAGATTCCCTCTGTTACATCAATCTAAGACTCACTCTTGACAATTGTCTTGGTCACGTGATACATTTATCTGTCCCACACTAAAGGCCAGTCCATGAAAATATTTTCTGACATTAAACCGGTCCATGGCCTGAAAAACTTTGGGGACCACTGGTCTAGATGACAGGAGGATGGACCTGGACCTGAGAAATTGTAATGACAACCAACATATAGTACAAAAATATATCCCAATGGTCTGAGGGGTTATAATTTACAGAAAGCCACACTGGTTCTCTACCCAGATCCTTAGGGAATCCCATTAAGTTGACTGTATCATTTCTATTGTTATTGTGATAAGGTTTCTCATTTTATATATGGGTAAACTGAGGACAGAAAACAGAGAGTGGGCAGGGGATATGCATGTCTCTCCAGCTCTGTATTTTTATTTGCCCTTTCTGGGATTGAGTTACCCACCAATAGAAAGGTCATATGCAAAGATGCATGAAATTCCCTTTTGGGGCAATTCCTGGCTTGTCAGGGCTGCTATTAGCAGGCAGAGGGAACTATAACAGGAGAGATTTGGGTAAGCTCCAGTGTGGGAATGGAAGTGGGTCTTGAGGTGCTATGGGAGGAAGTAGAGAAAGGATGCATGAGTCTGCTGTCATTCCCTCACTGACATTCTTAATAATAAAGACAGCTACCCGTGGTGAATACTATTTGTGGAGACTGAGTCTGTATGCAAGATTTTACCAATCTGTTTAAGAATAAAACTGGGTCATTATCATCCTTGCTTTGCAGTTAAGAAGACTAAGACTCCATAAAGCAACTTGTTGGAGGTCACAGGTAATAGGTGATGAAGCTGGACTTTGAATCCTCCCTCCTTCTTTCTCCATTGACTAGCCTATCCCACCATGGCCGCCAAGTGGAGACCAAGTTTAGCAGCAGCTGGGTGCTGAGATTGTCATCAGCATCGGCAGATTTTGCTATTGGCATCAGATAGCCCTAGGGAGAGAGGTGTGTTACGTGGGCATTAAGCTTGTCTCCAGGTAAACACTATGATTCAAAATAAGTTGACAATGAGCTTGATACCATGATAACAGTAATAGAGCCACATCTGTATCAACAGGTCTCTGAGAGTAAGTCCAGGCACCCCTTGAGGCCAGCTTCCAGAAGGCATAAGGCAGGCACCATGTAGGCTCTGAAGTTGGTCCCAGCAGGCTCTAGCATGAGCACCAGGTGAGTGTTGGGATTGACCCTATGTGGGCCTGAGAGGGGCCCCAGCTAGGCACTGGGCAGGCTCTGACATTTGGGTCATCCTGCTCTAGTGCCATCTCTAATCTTTGGTGAGTGCATTTGGGTGAGGTTGGCACAACCAAGATTGGCATCTTTCTCAGAGCACTCAAGGTTTCTGACCTCTGAGACCTGTGGGGAGAGTGAAAAGGATAGAAAACAAAGCAGAGAGAAAAAAAGCCATTTGTTGGTTTTGGGAGGGAAAGAGGAGGGAAGGAGGATTAGCACAGGCTTGGCCGGTAGCTTTCCGGTAATCTCTCTATTTTCTTTTTAATGAGGTAACCCTGGCTAACAACATTATATAACTTTCATGTGTACAACATTATAATTAAGTATTTGTATACCCTATTGCATGTTTACCACCATAAGTCTAGTTTCCATCCCTACACCTGGGCTGCCTGCAAGCCTAGACCCTTCCTTTTTCCATTTGTTCTTTGAAAAGAAGGCAGGTAGGACTTTGGTAGTTTGTTTCTCAGTGAAGTTGGCATCAGGATGGTCCCTGAAGGTTTATACAACCTGACATGAGGGGGTGGGGAGGGTGGAGGGGCTAAGACTGGGAGAATTACTTGAGGTCAAGTTTGGCCTGGTCTCTGACCCAGGAATATGGAATGAGAGATCACATGCCTTACCTCCCTGAGGCAGGACACACACCAGTGGCAGTGGCCCAGGATAGGCTTCAGGAAAGTGCTAGTGCTGAATCCAGACAAATCTCTTCCCCTCGCTGGCTCTCAGTTTCCCTGTCTGAGGATGGTTCAAGGTAAGAGCAAGATTAACACATGGATTGGAATTCTTGCCTCTTAACTTTTCTTTGTTGTGTGACCTTGAACAGGTAACCTAATCTCTGCGTTTATGAGGTCAATGACCACCACCTCTCTGGTGATTTTGGTGAGGAGTCAATGGGTTAATGCATGTAATATTACATGTATAATCAGTAAATATTAGTTGTTCTTGTTATTAATCCATGAGATGAAGAAGATAGGGGAGAGCTTTGCTAATCCCCCTTCCTGCTTTTACATTATCTGGTCTAAAATTATCCCAGCTTTTCCTTTGGTAAAGGAGGCAGAGAGAGAAAGTTGTGTGGGAACCTCTTTCCCATTTTTTATCTCAATGCAGCTGAGTCTGAATAAGAAACTGATCTTCTGGGTGGCCTCCTGGAGGGATTGTAGATCAGGCAGTTTCTGAAGAAGTGTGGGTCATGGGTAGGGCCTCGGAGTGTCCTGGATGGGCACAGAGTCCTGCACAAAACATTGTCCCTCTCTCCTTCTCTATCTCAATCCCCTTGTTTATTTCTCTTTCTTCTTCTCTGCAAGTCAGCCTGCCCTTCTACCGTATTGTGTGCTCCTGGTTCTCTTTTTTTTTTTCTATCTTTATTAGTGAAAGAGACAGAGACAGAGAGGTACAGACAGACAGGAAGGGAAAGAGATGAGAAGCATCATTTCTTTGTTACATCACCTTACTTCTTCATTGATTGCTTTCTCACATGTGCCTTGATCAGGGAGTTACAGCCCAGCCAACGACCCCTTGCTCAAGCCAACAAGCGACCTTGGGCTTCAATTCAGCAACCGTGTACTCAAGTTGATGAGCCAGATGAGCACACACTCAAGCCAGTACTCAAGTTGATGAGCCAGATGAGCACGCACTCAAGCCGACAAACATGAGGCTTCAAACCTGGGTCCTTAGCATCTCAGGTTGATGCTCTATCCACTGTGTTACCCTTGATCAGCCTGTTTCTGGTTCTCATTATGCCTTTGTCATTGTATCCAGTGGCTTCTCCTAGATACCCCTGTCATGTTTATCCTATTTATACATCTGTATACTTGTGTCATTCTGGGTACATGCTTGGGATGTCTGTGCATGTATGTGTGCATGTATGTTAGTGCATCCACATTGCTATATGAATTCATGTCTGAACTTGTCTTTGTGGAGTGTGACTTAGTGCATAAGTGGGTATCCATACCTGTTTATGCTTCTCCATACATATCTGTGTGAATGTATATCAGGCTCTGTCTGTGTGTGTCCTTGCTAGTGTGCCTGAGTGCACACCAATCTCTGTGTATGTCTGTGGGTGACCAGAATACATGCTTTGGGATATGCCTGTTGGGCACCACCTGCATATATCCAAACTGATGTGTGATGGTGTATTCAGATATGTGTGTATATATGTACAATGGGTGACTGTATATGAGTGCATGGATGTTTTTGTGTGCATCTGGTGTAGTCTGGAAGAAAATGGGCCACATTATATACATGTGAGCATCTGAGCTCTGCTTGAGCTGTTTATGTTTGGATTCAATCACAGTCCTGATGCAACTCTTCTCCTTCTTACAAAAACAAGTAGTTCCCGTATTTTTCAGAATATTTATTTCCTTCAGTTTTAAAGGTTCACACTAACTAGAAAAAGACTCCGTAAAACATTTTGAGGTAAGTCACTCCCATTAGATCAATATAAACATTCTCTCAGAAGGTTCTCTTTGACATAGTATCACTTCCACCCACTACCAGACTCCTAAGCCACTCAACAAATTTAACAGTCATTCAACTAGTGTTCACAGAACCCAATAATTTGCCAGCTAGGTGATAGTGAGGACAGAGAGGTCATCAAGACAGCGCTGGGCCCTGATCTCATGGAGCTTTCACTCCAGAAGGGAGACAGAATTGTTACAAGACAGTGACAGCTCAGAATGAACACTGCTGGGGTGAGAAGAAACAGACAAAGGGTCAGAGTGGGATGTAGGACACCAGCAGAGGGGTCATGGTGGAATAGGGAGACACAAGAAGATGGGTGAGGGCCTGAAAGGGGGCCTAGGGAGCTATAGGAGCCCAGACATGGCACCTAGTCAACCCTGTAGGTTCAGGGTAAGCCACAAATAGGCAAAGAAGGATTTTCCATGGAAAAAAAGAGAGTGCCATAAAGGAGAGTTTTTAGCAGAAGAATGGCATGTATAAAGCTGAGAGCCCCAAATAGCTCATATAGTGTAGAGAGCTGTGGACATGTTAACCCATGAACTGGAGCCATCAGCAGGAGTCAGACCATATGAAGCCTTCCTTATGTGACTTGGTGGAGTGTTGGATTTTGTCTGGAGCAATAGAAAGCTATAGAGGGTTTTAAGCAGAGTGAAAAATTAGTCTGATTAGTGTTTCTGGATTATTTATCAGATTTTTGTAGAACATGAGACTATAAACTGAGATTTGAGGCAGTGGCTGCTCTAGGCATCCAGGTAAGAGAGGAGATGAGGCCATGAGGATGGGGAGGAGTAGGTGAGGTGGAGAATGATGTGGAGCAGTGGTCCTCAACCTTTTGGGGGCCATGGATAGGTTTAATGTCAGAAAATATTTTCACGAACCGGCCTTTAGGGTGGGACAGATAAACATATCACGTGACCGAGGCAAGCATCAAAATGGAGTCTTAGACAAATGTAACAGAGGGAGTCTGGTCATTTTTTAAAAATAAAACATCATTCAGACTTAAATATAAATAAAAAGTAAATAATGTAAGTTATTTATTCTTTCTCTGCAGACCAGTACCAAATGTCTCACAGACTGGTACCAGTCCACAGCCCGGAGTTTGGTGACCACTGATGTAGAGGGAAGAATGAACTCTTACTGGGTTATATGTTGGCTGTATGGAAGTAAGGGTGAAGGAGCAGTCCAGTATGGAGGATAGATGATAGTGTCATTTCCTAGTTTGGGGACACAAATCAGGAGCAGGTTTCAGGGAAGAAATAATGAGTTCAGCTTTGGTCATGGGGAACAAGGCACAGTTCTTGTTCCTAGGAATTTCTAGTGGGAGAGTCCTCAACAGTAGTATTAGTATTAATTAGTAATTATTAGTAATAATATACTACTAAGTTTGAGGATTGGGAAGACTTTGTAGAGGAGGTTTCATTTGAACTGGGTCTCATGGGATGAGTTCACCAGGTAGGGAAAGAGAGAAGGGCAGTCCAGCAGAGGGAAACACATGAGCCAAGTCCTAGACATGAGAGATGTATGAAACAGACCCAATGGATTCGACAGCTACATTTTGTACCTTCCACCAACTTCATCAATCACCATTCGATCTTCTAGTGCCCAGCCTGACTCAAAAATCTCAGGATAAACCTGGCTCATGTCCACAAGTGTGCCGGAAATTTATGACTCCACTCCAAATTAGAACCTTTCTAATTGTTGAAAGTCATGTAACATAAAATCAAGCACTTTAAAGAAAACAGTTCAGTTACATTTAGTATATTCACAGTGTTGTGAAACTACCAGCCCTAACTATACTGCTCACAAAATTAGGGGATATTTCAAAATGAATATGAAGTGATAAAATATCCCCTAACTTTTGTGAGCAATATAGTTTCAAAACATTTCCAAATAAAGATCTTAAGTGAGCTTCCCTGTTTTAAACTTAAGTATATAAAACACTTATTAGTACTATTAGTGATGTTATTCATTTAACATATTATCTTATGTGAAGCTTTTAATGAACACGATCTTATTAAATGCGTCACAGCAAATCTATGAGGCTGGTTTTATCATTTCTATTTTCCAAAAGAGTTACATAAGGCCCAAGGAATGGGAAATGAGTTGCTTTGGGTTCCACAGCTAAAGCTAGAGCCTGAAAATGTACTTGTGTGACTGAATTTCATGCTTTTCACACCATGCACTCCCAATACTCATTTTTCTTCTTCATGAAACATTGGGAAACTGTCCCTGACATTCTGTTGTTTTTGCAAAGCTTCCCATAAGCCTGAAGCAAAAGATTACAAAATGTTTTTCTTTAAGTTTTAAGCAGACTTGACCTTCTATCATTTCTGCATTTTTTGGCACATTCATTAAGGACTTGGTTAAACAGTGCTAATACCCAGGCTGCTGGCAGTGAGGTGATGAGTAATCTTGGAGAATGAGAGATTGAGAGATCTTGATCATAGTGAAAAGTGTGTCTTTCAGATTTCAGGATGAATGGGATTAGGGTGGGACTATTGGAGTGGTGGCTGAAATGGAGTGAAGGAGAAAGCCAAAGAAGAGAAGAAAGTCAGGGTACTTTCTAATTGTTTGGACAGCTTGTGTCCATGTCCGCTGAAGTGTCTCTTTCACAGAAAAAGGGTAGGATTTGAGTAAAATTTTGGTAGATAACAGGGAGGAAGGATACAGTCTCAAAGAAGATAAAATTTTCGTATGATAGTGAAGAGGTCTTACTCTACAAAATGGTTGATGAGTTCCTGATTCTGGTAATGGTTGAGTAACTCCTATTGAATCAAGTATCCTATAAATAACAAACATAAATTCAGAATAAAATATTTTTAAAAACTGCAATTCCCTGAAATCACTGGAAAATGAACAAAATCAAGCAGATACTAAAGGAGGTTGGGAGAAAGGAATTTCCTGCTTATTATACCTTTTGGCCTGAAGTTGGCCCTGTACAGGGCCTAAGGGGTGGCTAAAACTACCAGATGAAAACTGTGTCGTTTTCTGACTTGAAGAACCAGAGGACAGAGTTTAGGGTGATGGTAACACCTGGTGGTAGTAGTGGTAGAATCTCAAAAACAAAGAAGCCATAGAGCGAGAGCCCAAAATTCTATGTATAAACTCTGCCCAAATTTCTTACTGATAATTAAACTACCTATGTGCTAGTAGACTCCAATGTGCTTGTTAAGGCCGAAAGAACTGAAATGATATTTCAGAGTTGATCATTTCATCTTAACCAAGTTAACTGTTCCCTGAAATCAAACAAAATCAAACAAAAATCAATTTTCTTCAAAAGAACATAACAGAATTCAGAATCTCTACAAGGTATTGCTTGTAATATCTTGGATAGAATTCACAATTTCTATGCATATAAAGATACAGAAAACATGATCATACTCAAAAGAAAAAAAAAGTATGGAGATAACAATGGCATGGCCCTGATGGTGGAATTTAGCTGACAAGGTTTAAAAAGCACCTATTATATCTATACATAAGAATGTTTAAATGGTATTGAGAAGTAAGAGGTACTGACCCTAATTTCTGAGGTCCATTGATAATGACTAAATGAATAACCTTTTCTGGAGAGAGGGTTAGGGACTGCTGTATTCTTGAGAAGAGAGGCTATTCTGAATGGGACTGGAAAATGGAGAAAAAGTCTGGACAAGGGGTTTATTTATTAAGCAAATATTAATATAACATCCGTGAATGCCATACAATATGTTTAACACTAAATAAAAGTAAATGTGTGCATTTTATGTAAGACCAATACTTTTTTTTTAATAAATTTTTATTAATGGTAATGGGATGACATTAATAAATCAGGGTACATATATTCAAAGAAAACATGTCTAGGTTATCTTGTCATTAAATTATGTTGCATACCCCTCGCCCAAAGTCAGATTGTCCTCCGCCACCCTCTATCCAGTTCTCTGTGCCCATCCCCCTCCCTCTAACTCTCTCCCTCCCATGTCCTCCCTCCCCCCACCCCTGGTAACCACCACACTCTTGTCCATGTCTCTTAGTCTCGTTTTTATGTTCCACCAATGTATGGAATCATGTAGTTCTTGTTTTTTTCTGATTTACATATTTCACTCTGTATAATGTTATCAAGATCCCACCATTTTGCTGTAAATGATCTGATGTCATCATTTCTTATGGCTGAGTAGTATTCCATAGTGTATATGTGCCACATCTTCTTTATCCAGTCTTCTATTGAAGGGCTTTTTGGTTGTTTCCATGTCTTGGCCACTGTGAACAGTGCTGCAATGAACATGGGGCTACATGTGTCTTTACGTATCAATGTTTCTGAGGTTTGGGGTATATACCCAGTAGAGGGATTGCTGGGTCATAAGGTAGTTCTATTTGCAGTTTTTTGAGGAACCACCATACTTTCCTCCATAACGGTTGTACTACTTTACAGTCCCACCAACAGTGGATGAGAGTTCCCTTTTCTCTGCAGCCTCTCCAACATTTGCTATTACCCGTCTTGTTGATAATAGCTAATCTAACAGGGGTGAGGTGGTATCTCATTGTAGTTTTGATTTGCATTTCTCTAATAACTAATGAAGCTGAGCATCTTTTCATATATCTGTTGGCCATTTGTATCTCTTCCTGGGAGAAGTGTCTGTTCATGTCCTCTTCCCATTTTTTTATTGGATTGTTTGTTTGTTTGTTGTTGAGTTTTATGAGTTCTTTGTATATTTTGGATATTAGGCCCTTATCTGAGCTGTTGTTTGAAAATATCATTTCCCATTTAGTTGGCTGTCTGTTTATTTTTATATCAGTTTCTCTTGCTGAGCAAAAACTTTTTATTCTGATGTAGTCCCATTCATTTATCTTTGCCTTCACTTCTCTTGCCATTGGAGTCAAGTTCATAAAATGTTCTTTAAAACCCAGGTCCATGAGTTTAGTACCTACGTCTTCTTCTATGTACTTTATTGTTTCAGGTCTTATATTTAGGTCTTTGATCCATTTTGAATTAATTTTAGTACACGGGGACAGGCTGTAGTCGAGTTTCATTCTTTTGCATGTGGCTTTCCAGTTTTCCCAACACCATTTGTTGAAGAGGCTTTCTTTTCTCCATTGTGTGTTGTTGGCCCCTTTATCAAAGATTATTTGACCATATATATGTGGTTTTATTTCTGGGCTTTCTATTCTGTTCCATTGGTCTGAGTGTCTATTTTTCTGCCAATACCATGCTGTTTTGATTATCGTGGCCCTATAATATAGTTTAAAGTCAGGTATTGTAATGCCCCCAGCTTCATTCTTTTTCCTTAGGATTGTTTTGGCTATTTGGGGTTTTTTATAGTTCTATATAAATCTGATGATTTTTTGTTCCATTTCTTTAAAAAATCTCATAGGAATTTTGATGAGAATTGCATTAAATTTATATATTGCTTTGGGTAATATGGCATTTTAATTATATTTATTCTTCCTATCCAAGAACAAGGAATATTTTTCCATCTCATTGTGTCTTTTTCTATTTCTCTTAATAATGCCTTGTAGTTTTCGTTATATAGGTCCTTTACATTCTTTGTTATGTTTATTCCTAGGTATTTTATTTTTTTTATTGCAATCGTGAAGGGGATTATGTTTTTGAGTTCGTTTTCTAATATTTCATTGTTGGCATATAGAAAGGCTATGGACTTTCGTATGCTAATTTTGTATCCTGCGACCTTACTGTATTGGTTTATTGTTTCTAATAATCTTTTTGTGGAGTCCTTCGGGTTTTTGATGTATAGGATCATATCATCAGCAAAAAGTGAAACCTTTACTTCTTCTTTTCCGATATGGATGCCTTTTATTTCTTTGTCTTGTCTGATTGCTCTGGCCAGAACTTCTAGCACCACGTTAAATAAGAGTGGAGAGAGTGGACAACCCTGTCTTGTTCCTGATTTAAGGTAGAAAGTCCTCAGTTTTATGCCGTTTAATATGATGTTGGCTGATGGTTTATCATATATGGCCTTTATCATGTTGAGATATTTTCCTTCTATACCCATTTTGTTGAAAGTCTTAAACATAAAATTGTGTTGTATTTTATCAAAAGCCTTTTCTGCATCTATTGATAAGATCATGTGGTTTTTGTTCTTTGTTTTGTTGATATGGTGTATTACGTTAACCATTTTGCGTATGTTGAACCATCCTTGAGACTCTGGCATGAATCCCACTTGATCATGATGTATTATTTTTTTAATATGTTGTTGTATTCGGTTTGCCAGTATTTTGTTTAGTATTTTAGCATCTGTATTCATTAGAGATATTGGTCTGTAGTTTTCTTTCTTTGTGCCATCCTTGCCAGGTTTTGGTATGAGGGTTATGTTGGCCTCGTAAAATGTGTTTGGAAGTATTGCTTCTTCTTCAATTTTTTGGAAGACTTTGAGTAGAATAGGAACCAAGTCTTCTTTGAATGTTTGATAGAATTCACTAGTATAACCGTCTGGGCCTGGACTTTTATTTTTGGGGAGGTTTTTAATAGTTTTTTCTATTTCCTCCCTGCTGATTGGTCTGTTTAGGCTTTCTGCTTCTTCATGACTCAGTCTAGGAAGGTTGTATTGTTCTAGGAATTTATCCATTTCTTCTAGATTGTTGAATTTAGTGGCATAAAGTTTTTCATACTATTCTACAATAATTCTTTGTATATCTATGATGTCTGTGGTGATCTCTCCTCTTTCATTTTGGATTTTATTTATTTGAGTCCTGTGCCTTTTTTTCTTGGTGAGTCTTGCCAAGGGTTTGTCGATTTTGTTGATCTTTTCAAAGAACCAGCTCCTTGTTTGATTGATTTTTTCTATAGTTTTTCTGTTCTCTATTTCATTTATTTCTGCTCTGATTTTTATTATCTCCTTTCTTCGGCTGGTTTTGGGTTGTCTTTGTTCTTCTTTTTCTATTTCCTTAAGGTTTGAAGTTAAGTGGTTTACTTTGGCTCTCTCTTGTTTGTTCATATAGGCCTGAAGTGATATGAACTTTCCTCTTATTACTGCTTTTGCTGCATCCCAGAGATTCTGATATGTCGTATTTTCATTTTCATTTGTCTGTATATATCTTTTGATCTCTGTGCTTATTTCTTCTTTGACCCATTCATTTTTTAGAAGTATGTTGTTTAGTTTCCACATTTTTGTGGGTTTTTCCCCCTCTTTTTTGCAGTTGAATTCTAGTTTCAAGGCTTTATGATCAGAGAATATGCTTGGTACAATTTCAATTTTTCTAAATTTGTTGATATTGTCTTTGTGGCCCAACATATGGTCAATTCTTGAGAATGTTCCATGTACACTAGAGAAAAATGTATACTCTGTCGCTTTGGGATGAAGTGTCCTGTAGATGTCTATCATATCCAGGTGTTCTAGTATTTCATTTAAGGCCACTATATCTTTATTGATTCTCTGTTTGGATGACCGATCTAGAGCCGTCAGCGGTGTATTGAGGTCTCCAAGTATGATTGTATTTTTGTTAGTTTTTGTTTTAAGGTCAATAAGTAGCTGTCTTATATATTTTGGTGCTCCTTGGTTTGGTGCATATATATTAAGGATTGTTATGTCTTCTTGATTCAACTTCCCCTTAATCATTATGAAATGACCATTTTTGTCTCTGAGTACTTTTTCTGTCTTGTAGTCAGCATTATTAGATACGAGTATTGCTACACCTGCTTTTTTTGGGGGTGTTGTTTGCTTGGAGTATTGTTTTCCAGCATTTTCACTTTGAATTAGTTTTTATCCTTGTTGCTTAGATGTGTTTCTTGTAGGCAGCATATAGTTGGATTTTCTTTTTTAATCCATTCTGCTACTCTGTGTCTTTTTATTGGTAAGTTTAATCCATTTACATTTAGTGTAATTATTGACACTTGTGGGTTCCCTACTGCCATTTTATAAATTGCTTTCTATTAGTTTTGTATCTTGTTTGATTCTTCTCTTTTGTTTTTCTATCATTTGTTTTTGTTTGTTTGTGTTCCACACTTCTTTCCTCTGTTGCTACCTTTTTTAAGTCAAGTGTTTTTGTGGTGGTTTTTTCAAGGGTGGTTACCATTAAGTAATGAAAAGGGTACCTACCATATTCATTGTAGTACCCTATCTTATGAGTATTTCTGTACTTCATCGTCTTTTGCTACTGTTAATCTCCATCCTCTCCCCCCTTTTTTTCCTTTGTTGTCACAGTTTAAGTTTGGTTTTATTGTGTTCTTGGTGGAGCTGTTACTTGTGGTGTTGTTCTCTTTTGTTCTTTTAATCTGGTTGGAAAACCCCCTTTAGTATTTCCTGGAGTGGGGGCTTTCTGCTGATAAATTCCCTCATCTTTTCTGTATTTGTGAATGTTTTTATACCTCCTTCATACTTGAAGGATAGCTTTGATGGGTATAGTATTCTTGGCTGAAAGTTCCTCTCTTTCAGGGCTTTAAATATTGGGGTCCACTCTCTCCTAGCTTGTAGAGTTTCTGCTGAGAAATCTGATGATAATCTAATAGGCCTTCCTTTATATGTTGTACTCTTCTTTTCCCTGGCTGCCTTGAGAATTTTTTCTTTGTCATTGGTTTGTGTCATCTTTATTATGATGTGCCTTGGAGTGGGTTTGTTGGGGTTAAGAAAACTCGGTGTTCTGTTTGCTTCTTGAATTTGAGGCTTTAGTTCTTTCCACAGGCTTGGGAAGTTCTCATCTATTATTTATTTGAGTATATTCTCCATTCCATTTTCTTTCTCTTCTCCCTCTGATATACCTATTATTCTTATGTTATTCTTTCTGATGGAGTAAGACAATTCCTGTAGAGCTTTCTCGTTTTTTATTATTTTTGAGTCTCTTTCTGCTTCTCTCTGTTGTGCCTCAAGTTGTCTGTCTTTTATTTCCCTAATCCTATCTTCTATCTGGGCTGTTCTGTTAGCTAAGCTTGTTACCTCGTTTTTCAGCTTGTGAATTGAGTTTTTCATTTCTGTTTGATTTGTTTTAATAGTTTCAATTTCCTTGGTAATATATTCTTTGTGTTCATTGAGTTGTTTTCTGATCTCCCTAAATTGCCTTTCTGTGTTTTCTTGTATATCTCTGAGTATTTTTAAGATTTCTATTTTAAATTCTCTGTCATTTAGCTCCAAGGCTTCCAATATGTTAAGTCTTTTCTCCATAGATTTTTCCACATCTATTTGTGTTACCTCTCTTTCTTTTGTATCCATAATATTCGATTTTCTCTTTCTTATTGGCATCTGAGTGTGGTCTTGTTGATAGCACTAATTAGAATTAATAAAGAGTAAAAAGTAAAAAAAAAAAAAAAGGTAAAGCACCCCACAAAAAAAAAAACAGTAATAATTTATTATTTCTCCCTTTTTTCTTTCTTCTCTTATCTCCTCTCCCCTCCTCAGGGAAATATCATGATGACCTGTGAATTATATTATGCTAAATGGAACAAAAACTGCCTATAATGGAGGGCCTGATTTGGGGTGAAGAGTTCAAGGGGCAAAAAAAGGGAGTAGGGACCTACTAAATGCAAAAAAAAAAAAAAGGAAGAAAATCTTAGAAAAGCCTAAGATGATTTGCTTGTAAGTGATGGTCGACTAAGAGATATAATGAGAGGGATAAGAGGGAACCAGAAAAAAGGAGAAAAAAAAATAATAATAAAAAAGAAAAAAATAAAAATAATAAGTAAAAATCTGTTGTATTAAGTGGAACGAAGACTAAATACAATGGAGACCTTGGGTTGGGAGGAATGCTAGTGAGTTAAAAAGCAACGGAAAAAGTACCCAAAATGCCACAAAAATAAACAAACAAACAAAAAAAAAAACAAAAACAAAAGCGAAAAAGAAAAATAAAACCAAAAAAAACCCCTTGAGTCCCAAATTAACTAATTTGTTCGTGATTGAGGATTAAATGGGAGGAAAAGTAAAACGAGAAAAGAAAAAATGAATAGAAAGGAAAAAATAAGAAAAAGAGAAAAACGAAGGAAGAAAAAAAAAGGAAGAGAAAAAAACAAAATAAAGCAAAACAAAAAAAAAAGAGGAGAGAGTGAGAGTTAAGTGTTTTGGAGTATAACCTTAAAGGAGGGTGAGGATGAAGAAAAGAAATAAAATGTAACATTCATAAGTAGTGTAGTTCAAGAAAAGGGAAGCATAAGATGGGCAGAGAATAGAAGGACCGAGGTGGAGGAAATAGAAATAATAATAGTAAAGGCAATAAGATAGAAGAAACAAACAACAAAAAAAAAAATTAGTGGAACAAGTTGTAAAGTCTGTGGATTTTTCTTGATTTTGAGAGGTTAACTTCTTCCTTTTTCTTTTCTCTCCCTCTTCCTGGTTGGTGACTCTGTACCCCAGGCTCTGCCCCTGTGTCACACTTAGGTAGGGATTTGCAGTTGATGGGATTCTATGGCAATGTCATATAATTGGCTTTAGTCTTGCTGGTAGTCAAGGCTTGTTGGCGTTTGCAGGGTCCAACGATGAGAGAGTTTGCTTTCCTGGATTCTCTCTCCTAGTCCCCCCTTCCTGAATTAGCAGCCTGGTGATCCAGCTATAAGGCTGCCACTGCTTCTGCCTGGGGAGTAAGAGGCTCAAAGAGCTGGGAAATCCCCACTCTATCCCCACTCAGTGCAAGGCTTTGGGAAAGGCTCTGGCAGTCAGGGCCTCCAGTGTAATCAGGCGGGGGTGGGAGTCAATTGTTGTCAAGGTGACTGTTCAGCGCCTAGCATTCAGTTGGACCTCTCAACCCAGGCTTTCCACACTTTGTAGCCTGTTTTGGCTGGAAAGAAGAAGCACTAGTCTCTGCTTGCGACTAGTGTAGTATAGATCTTATTATCTGCCAAGTCCCTCTTGTTAGCGTTTATCCCTGAATATGGAGGCTCTATCAATCAGAAGTTGCCCCCGCCCCTTTAGCGAGAGGCACTAAAAAATATCATGCCTCTTGTCTTGGATCGCTGAACTGAGAGAGATCTTATCAATTAGAGCGCGTGGGTGCGCAGATTTCATGGGTTAAGCTAATTTCAGTGATTGGGTCGCAGCTGTGCTCCCGAAGGTATTTCAGACTGCCTGCATGCCCCTCCCCCAGTGCTTGATTGTTAGCTTGAATGGCTGGGTGAGGTGCCCGCCCACGGAAAGAATCTCCCAAGTAGGGAAGACCGCCCTGGCGCCTCTCCCGCTCGCCCAGCCGCTGGCGGCTGGGGCGCACTGGCCACAGGATAATGGGGCACCCTGGGTGTGCAGGCCAGTAGGGCGCTCTGGGCGCGTAGGATGCCCAGGGCACGCGCACGAATGGGGTGCTCTGGGCACCGGTGGCTGAGGACTCTCACTCGCAGTGCGCAGCCTCTGGGAACATTAGCGGTGCTCGCTCTGCAACCAGACAGGGCGCGCGCCGGCGGCTGCTCACCGCTCCCGAGTGTGGGCCAACTCACCACAGGCGCACTTCCTTCGCGGCTTGAATGAAGGTCCCCGCGGTAGTTAGCTTCCTCCACACCCTCGTCTCTCAGATTCAAGTGATAACAGTCCTTTTGCTTTCAGTTTGTGTGGAACTCCGGAATGCTCCGAGGATAAATTTTTCTGTTTCTAGTTGATAAATTTGTTGTGATTTGGGGGAGATCTGTCGGACGTGCTGCTCACGGCACCATTTCTGTGACGTCACTCGACAAATCTAAGACCAATACTTTTAAAGTACAAAAAGTCTCTGAATTCTTTTTAATAATGTTGTTATGCTGTTGCCAACCAATGATGAATAAAGTACTTCTTACCATTAATGTGACTTCTGGTGTTGCATGGTTTTGCTGATGGCTTTGTAGTCTGGTTGATACATGGTGAGGTTAAGCTTCATTCAGGCGTTTAGACTTCCATTCGTTAAATGTGATAATAGGTTAGTCTTAACGTTCTTTATATGTGAGAAAGATGGCTCATATGCATACGTAGAGCCAAACATTGTCAGTACAGCAATACTCACACGCTGCAGTGTGTGGTATGTGATGGGAAGTGCGTTCCAAGTTTTGACAATCAGCTGGTCCACGGGTTCAAGGTTTTTCATTTCTCTCTACTTGTGTTTGCTCGCCAACTCTGCTTGCTGTCATGCAAGTCTTTCCAAATCTCCATTCAGTGACTTGAACTTATTCACCCACATGTCTGAGGCCTTCAGATCAGCAGCTTGTAGCTCAAAATCACTGACAGAGACACCGGGGATGTAACTCAGGTCAGCACTGTCCACTGCACACTTGTGCGGATGGGTGATGAAGTTAAAAAGATGAGTGCACTCACAAAATTCTCCAAAGCGTACTTTGAATGACTGCAGGAGATTAGATGTAAAGCACGCTAGCTGCTGGAGATCAAGATGTTGAGCAGGGTCACTTGCTGTGCATGCATCTTTAAACTCTCCCAGTTTTTCAAAGTGTAGTAAATTACCTGTTTCAATGTCGGCGATGAAGAATTCCAGCTTGTTTTCAAATACAAACACTGCTTGTTGAAAGGATAAGACTGAATTTCCAATGCTTTGCATTTTCACATTGAGCTGGTTCAGATGTTCAGTCATGTCCACGAGATAGTAGAACTTCAGGAGCCACTCAGTGTTAGCTAACTCAGGATGCTCGATGTTTTTCATTTCAAGAAAAGTCCAGATTTTGCTCAGACCAGCCGTGAAATGGCTTAGCACCTTCCCTCTTGACAACCAATGCACATTGCTGTGCAGAAGCAGACCAGAATAATTATTCCCAACTTCATCCAGCAATGTTTTAAACTGGCAATCATTTAAAGCTCAGGCAACAATAAAGTTGACCACTCAAATGACCAGCAACATCACCTCACCAAGCTGCTCGCCACACATCTGAGCACAAAGTGCCTCCTAATGTAAGTACGATGCAGTGAAAACTTAGGATGGGTCTCTTTTCATATTCACAAAGAAGTACTACAAATCCTCTGTTTTTCTCTGCCATGCACAGAGCACCATCATCACACACCAAAATAAGTTTATCCATTGGTAGATTTTTTTTCTCTAGCAAACTCAGTGAGACTTGAATAAATCCTCTCTTCTTCTTGTCTCTTTCATAAGCAAAATAGCAAGACTTTCCTGATGTAGTGTGTCACTGACAGCATACCTTGCAATCATGCTAAACTGGGATAAATGGCTTACATCTGTTGACTCATCCAAAACGAGAGAAAAGAATGGTGCTGCATTTATGTCTTTCACTTGTGTTGCCTCAATTTGATTTGCCATCATGGTGGTACAATTGTGAACAGTTCTTGCTGACAGAGGCATATCTTTTATTTGTTTGATTATCTTGTCTTTATCTGAAAAGTCATCAAAAAGGTCATTGGCAACATCAAGCATGAATGTTTTGGCATACTCACCATCTGTGAATGGCTTTCCATTTCTCATAATTGCTAAAGCACCAGCATAGCTAGCCAAATTCCAGTCACCTTGTTTGGTCTAAACACGAAGTTGCTGCTGACTAGCTTGCACTCTGCACAGTATCTATAAGACAATATATAAGACATCTACTAACTCATATAAAAACAGAAACAGACAAAAACACAATCATACTTGAAGATCTTAACACAACATTGAGAGCTCTAGATAGATTTTTCAAACAGAAAATCAATAAGTATCAGCCTAGAATGACACACTAGACCAAATGGACATAATAGACCTTTACAGAACATTTTATTCTAGAACATCAGATTATACATTCTTTTCCACAGTTCATGGAACATTCTCAAGGATAGACCATATGTTGGGCCACAAAACTAACATCAACAGATTCAGAAAGATTGAAATTATACCGAGTATATTTTCTGGCCATAAGGCTTTAAAATTAAAACTCAACTGCAAAAGGTAAGAAAAGAAACCCACAAAAATATGAAGATTAAACAACATACTTTTAAAAAGTGACTGGGTCAAAGATATAAAAGCAGAAATCAAAAGGTATATACAGACAAATAAGAATGACAACACGCCTGACCTGTGGTGGCACAGGGAATAAAGTGTCAACCTGTAATGCTGAGGTTGCTAGTTCCAGACCCTGAGTTGGCCAGGTCAAGGCACATATGAGAAGCAAGATGATGTTTTCTGTCTCCCCACCCACCCATCATTCCTCTCTCTCCCCTCCTTTCTCTAAAATTAATAAATAAAATCTTTAAAAAAAAAGAATGACAACATGACATATCAAAATTTCTGGGGTGCAACAAAATCTATAATAAGAGGAAAGTTTATATCATTACAGGCTTATATCAAGAAAGAGGAGAGAAAGCAATCAATGAACAACAAAAGCACTGTAACAAAAAATTGATGTTTCTCATCTCTCTCCCTTCCTGTCTGTCTGTCCCTCTCTGTCCCTCTGTGTGTGTGTATCTCTGTTGGAAAAAAAAAACAAGAGAGATCCCAAGTAAACAACCTACCATCACATCTTAAAGAACTAGAAAAAGAAGAACAAAGAAAACCCAAAGTCAGCAGAAGAAAGGAAATAGTAAAAATTAGAGCAGAATTAAATAAAACAAAGAGCAAATAAATTATAAAAAATTAACACAACAAACAGGTAGTTCTTTGAAAATATCAATAAAATGATAAACTGCTTAAGGTCACAAAAAATACCTTATATAAATAAAATTTAAAATGAAAGAGAATACATTATCTTAGACATGATAGATATACAAAGAATTATACATAGAATATATACATAGATATACAAAGAATACTCTCTGAAAGATTTTATGCCACAAAATTTAATAATCTAGAAAAAATAGATAAGTTCCTAGAACCATACAATTATCCCAAACTGAGTCACAAAGAAGTGGAATACTGAAATAGACCCATAATCAAGAAGGAAGTAAAAACAACTATCAAAAACCTTCCCAAAATATAATCCAGAACCATATAGCTATACTAGTGAATTCTATTAAACTTTCAAAAAAGAGTTGGTATTTATTCTTCTCAAATTTTTCCAAAAAATAGAAAAAGAAGTAATACTCCCTAACACATTTATGAGGCCAGCATAACCCCGATATCAAACCCAGGAAAGGACAACACACACAAAAAAAACAACAACTACAGACCAATATCTCCAGAAAATACAGATGAAAAAATACTAAACAAAATACTAGCAAATCAAAAACAACAACACATTAAAATATAATATATCACCTGACTGGGCAGTGGCACAGTGGATAGTGCATTGGACTAAGATGTGGAAGACCCAGGTTCGAGACCCCAAGGTCGCCAGCTTGAGCGAAGGCTCATCTGGTTTGAGCAAAACCTCACCAGCTTGAGCCCAAGGTTGCTGGCTCGAGCAAGGGGTTACTCGGTCTGCTGAAGGCCCGCCAGGTCAAGGCATGTATAAAAAGGCAATCAATGAATAATTAAGGTGTTGCAATGCGCAATGAAAAACTAATGATTAATGCTTCTCATCTCTCCGTTCCTGTCTGTCTATCCCTCTCTCTGATTCTCTATCTCTGTATATATATAATATATCATGGTCAGCTAGGATTTATTAAAGGAGCACAAAGATGGTTCAACATATATAAATTGACCAATATAATACACCACATCAACAAATCAAAGAACAAAAATCATACAATCTTATCAATAGATGCAGAAAAGGCATTCAATAAGATACAACATCCATTTATGTTTAAAACACTTACTTTAAAGGGCATAGCAGGAAAGTAACTTAACATAATAAAGGCCATATATGACAAACTATCAGCTAATATTAAATGTTGAAAAAAAAAAGGCTTTTTCTCTAAAATCAGGAATAAGAAAAAGCTGATGCTTTCAACTCTTATTCAACATAGTTCTAGAAGTCTTAGCCAGAGCAATCAGGCAAAAGAAAGAAATAAAAGCCATCCATATTGAGAAAGAAATAAAGATATCACTTTTTTCAGGTGACACAGTCACCTGTATATAAAAAACCCTGAAAACTCCACCAAAAACCTATTACAAACAATAAACTAATACAGTAAAGTTACAGAATACAAAATCTATATACAAAAGTATGCTGCTTTCCTATACACCAACAATGAAACTTCAGAAAATGAACTCCAAAAAACAAATCTTTTACAATTGCAATAACAAAAATTAAATGCCTAGGAATAATCTTAACAAAGGATTTGAACAACCTATATACTGAAAAGTATAAAACATTATTGAGAGAACTGAAAAAGACACAATGAAAAAATATTTTATGTTCATGGATTGGAAAAATCAACATAGTTAAAATGGCCACATTACCCAAAACTATATACCAATTTAGTGCAATCCTCAAGAAAATTTCAATACTGTTTTTTAAAGAAATAGCACAAAAGCTCCCAATGACTCCAGACTCTGGCCCTCCTCCAAGCTCCCCTCTTTCACTCAGGGCCAGGGCTAGACAGGCACTGAGGCACCTGCCTCAGGAACACAACTGAAGGGAGGGCCAAAAAAAACCCTCAGTAATCAAGATAAACGATATTTTAATGCAATATTATAAAAATTAAAATTAATGAATGGTGACTAGGGGCAAGACAATACAGTCCACACAGCTGCAGACCTCTGCCCTTAATCCAGCCATGCTGCTCCCTGATGAAAACCTGAAAACTCCTTCACAAAACTGTGTAAATCTGCTGACCATGGTGCCTAGCAGCCATAAAAATCTCACTAATCCTCAAGACCTGAAGATGGCAGCAAAGTAGGCAGATGCACAGACTTCCAGCTCACATCACCGAACTGGATTGTAAACTAATTTATGAACAATCAGTGTGAAAAACCAAATCTGGACTACAAGAACAGCATTCAAAAACCGAGGAGCAAAGAAGAAGCCACAATAAACCTGGTAGGGAGCGCCTGAATCTCCCCTACTTACAGGAACAAGAAGGGGGGATGAAACTGGGCTCTTACTTCAAGGAAAGAGCAGTAAGTACTGCTCACAGCCATTTGCCTGGTGACTAGGGAACAAGGTGTGTTGAAAGGGCCCACTTGTCTTCCAAAAAGAAAGCAGAGAGAGAGATGGATGGTGAGGGGGAGAGGAATATAGGTAATGACATGAAAAGCTGACTCATTCAGTGCTGGAGGTGGCCATAACTGGGGAAGGGGCTGATCCTTCCACAAAGCAAAATACAAAAGTACTTTCAGGTCACAGACATACAGACATCTCTCCAGCACCAATCAGTGCAACAAAACACAGCTGAAAACAAGAAGTGGGGAGGAGGGGCAGGAACTCAGGTCTCCATGGAGATCTGAGATACACCTCCCCCTACTAAAGCTGAGAAAGCAACCCACCCTCAGAAAGATTAACTGGCAGAAGAGGACTTCAGAGCCTCAGGTCACACCCACCGCATTCCTGGATACAGTTTCAAATAAGCCCCCTGCTGAGATCAGCAAACAAGACAATCACCTGTTAAGAAAACAAACAAATCAAGACTTCAAAGTGACCCAAATCCTAAAGTGGATTACAAATAATAGCTGATGCCAACCCAAGAAGACCTAGAAACAACACAAGTAAAAACTGGAGGCAGACAACACCAAGCCTAGACTCAACCAGCTCTACAAAGAAAACACACAAACACCCAGACACAATGAGAAGACAAAGAAGTGCAATCCAAATGAAACCATAAGAGAAACCTTCAGAAGATGAACTGAGTGATATGGAAATAATCAAACTCCCAGATGCGGAGTTTAAAATAATGATCGCCGACGTCATGAAAATGGCGCCGTGAGCTGCGCGTCCAACAGCTCTCCCCTAAATCACAACAAATTTATCAACTAGAAACAGAAAAATCTATCCTCGGAGCATTCCGGAATTCCACACAAACTGATAGCAAAAGGACTGTTATCACTTGAATCTGAGAGACGAGGGTGTGGAGGAAGCTACCGCAGGGACGTTCATTCAAGCCGCGAGGAAGTGAGCCTGTGGTGAGTTAGCCCACACTCGGGAGCCGCGAGCCGAGCCGCCGCGAGCCAAGCTGCCGCGAGCCGAGCCGCCACGAGCAGCCGCGAGCCAAGCCGCCGCGAGCCGCGGGGCGCGCGCCCGGTCCGGTTGCAGAGCGAGCACCGCTTACGTTCCCAGCAGCCCGCGCACTACGAGTGAGAGTCGCCAGCCACCGGTGCCCGGAGCACCCCATTCGCGCGCGTGCCCTGGGCATTCCATGTGTCCAGAGCGCCCTACTGGCCCGCACACCCAGGGGGCCCCATTATCCTGCGCCTGGTGCGATCCAGCCGCCAGCGGCAGGGCGAGCGGGAGAGGCTTGGGAGATTCTCTCCGTGGGCGGGGCACCTCACCCAGCCATTCAAGCTAACAATCAAGCTTTGGGGGAGGGGCGCGCGCAGGCAGCCTGAAATACCTTCGGGAGCACAGCTGCGACCCAATCACTGAAATTAGCTTAACCCATGAAATCTGCGCACCCTCAGTTCTAATTGATAAGATCTCTCTCAGTTCAGCGATCCAAGACAAGAGGCATGATATTTTTTAGTGCCTCTCGCTAAAGGGGCGGGGGCAACTTCTGATTGATAGAGCCTCCATATTCAGGGATAAACGCTAACAAGAAGGACTTGACAGATAATAAGATCTATACTACACTAGTCGCAAGCAGAAACTAGTGCCTCTTCTTCCCAGCAAAAACAGGCTACAAACTGTGGAAAACCTGGGTTGAGAGGTCCAACTGAATGATAGGCGCTGAACAGTCACCTTGACAACAATTGACTCCCACCCCCGCCTGATTACACTGGAGGCCCTGACTGCCAGAGCCTTTCCCAAAGCTTTACACTGAGTGGGGATAGAGTGGGGATTTCCCAGCTCTTTGAGCCTCTTACTCCCCAGGCAGAAGCAGTTGCAGCCTTATAGCTGGATCACCAGGCTGCTAATTCAGAAAGGGGGGACTAGGAGAGAGAATCCAGGAAAGCAAACTCTCTCATCATTGGACCCTGCAAACGCCAACAAGCCTTGACTACCAGCAAGACTAAAGCCAATTATATGACATTGCCATAGAATCCCATCAACTGCAAATCCCTGCCTAAGTGTGACACAGGGGCAGAGCCTGGGGTACAGAGTCACCGACCAGGAAGAGGGAGAGAAAAGAAAAAGGAAGAAGTTAACCTCTCAAAATCAAGAAAAATCCACAGACTTTACAACTTGTTCCACTAATTCTTTTTTTGTTGTTGTTGTTTGTTTCTTCTATCTTATTGCCTTTATTTCCTCCACCTCGGTCCTTCTATTCTCTGCCCATCTTATGCTTCCCTTTTCTTGAACTACACTACCCATAAGTGTTACATTTTATTTCTCTTCTTCATCCTCACCCTCCTTTGGGGTTATACTCCAAAACACTTAACTCTCACTCTCTCCTCATTTGTTTTTTTTTGTCTTGCTTTATTTTGGTTTTTTTCTCTTCCTATTTTATTTCTTCCTTCGTTTTTCTCTTTTTCTTATTTTTTCCTTTCTATTCGTTTTTTCTTTTCTCATTTTACTTTCCTCCCATTTAATCCTCAATCACGAACAAATTAGTTAATTTGGGACTCAAGGCTTTTTTTGGCTTTATTTTTCTTTTTTGCTTTTGTTTTTATTTTTTTTCTTGTTTGTTTATTTTTGTGGCATTTTGGGTCCTCCCAACCCAAGGTCTCCATTGTATTTAGTCTTCGCTCCACTTAATACAACAGATTTTTACTTATTATTTTTATTTTTTTCTTCTTTATTATTCTTTTTTGGTCCTTTTTTCTGGTTCCCTCTTATCCCTCTCATTATATCTCTTAGTTGACCATCACTTACAAGCAAATCATCTTATGCTTGTCTAAGATTTTCTTCCTTTTTTTTTTTTTTTTTTTTTTGCATTTAGTAGGTCCCTACTCCCTTTTTTTTGCCCCTTGAACTCTTCAACCCAAATCAGGCCCTCCATTATAGGCACAATATTTCCCTGAAGAGGAGAGAGGAGGGAAAGAGAAGAAAGAAAAAAGGGGGAAATAATAAATTATTACTGTTTTTTTTTGTGTGGGGTGTTTTACCTTTTTTTTTTTTTTTTTTTTTTTTTTTTTACTTTTTACTCTTTATTAATTCTAATTAGTGCTATCAACAAGACCACCCTCAGATGCCGATAAGAAAGAGGAAATCGAATATTATGGATACAAAAGAAAGAGAGGTAACACAAATAGATGTGGAAAAATCTCTGGAGAAAAGATTTAACATATTGGAAGCCTTGGAGCTAAATGACAGAGAATTTAAAAAAGAAATTTTAAAAATACTCAGAGATATACAAGAAAACACAGAAAGGCAATATAGGGAGATCAGAAAACAACTCAATGAACACAAAGAATATATTACCAAGGAAATTAAAACTATAAAAACAAATCAAACAGAAATGAAAAACTCAATTCACGAGCTGAAAAACGAGGTAACAAGCTTAGTTAACAAAACAGCCCAGATTGAAGATAGGATTAGTGAAATAGAAGACAAACAACTTGAGGCACAATAGAGAGAAGAAGAAAGAGAATCAAAAATAATAAAAAACGAGAAAGTCCTACAGGAATTGTCTGACTCCATCAGAAAGAATAACATAAGAATAATAGGTATATCAGAGGGAGAAGAGAAAGAAAATGGAATGGAGAATATACTCAAACAAATAATAGACGAGAACTTCCCAAGCCTGTGGAAAGAACTAAAGCCTCAAATTCAAGAAGCAAACAGAACACCGAGTTTTCTTAACCCCAACAAACCCACTCCAAGGCACATCATAATAAAGATGACACAAACCAATGACAAAGAAAAAATTCTCAAGGCAGCCAGGGAAAAGAAGAGTACAACATATAAAGGAAGGCCTATTAGATTATCATCAGATTTCTCAGCAGAAACTCTACAAGCTAGAAGAGAGTGGACCCCAATATTTAAAGCCCTGAAAGAGAGGAACTTTCAGCCAAGAATACTATACCCATCAAAGCTATCCTTCAAGTATGAAGGAGATATAAAAACATTCACAAATACAGAAAAAATGAGAGAATTTATCAACAGAAAGCCCCCACTCCAGGAAATACTAAAGGGGGTTTTCCAACCAGATTCAAAGAACAAAAGAAAACAACACCACAAGTAACAGCTCCACCAAGAACACAATAAAACCAAACTTAAACTGTGACAACAAAGGAAAAAAAGGGGGGAGAGGATGGAGATTAACAGTAGCAAAGGATGAAGAAGTGCAGAAATACTTATAAGATAGGGTACTACAATGAATATGGTAGGTACCCTTTTCATTACTTAATGGTAACCACCCTTGAAAAAACCACCACAAAAACACTTGACTTAAAAAAGGTAGCAACAGAGGAAAGAAGTATGGAACACAAACAAACAAAAACAAATGATAGAAAAACAAAAGAGAAGAATCAAACAAGATACAAAACTAACAGAAAGCAATTTATAAAATGGCAGTAGGAAACCCACAAGTGTCAATAATTACACTAAATGTAAATGGATTAAACTTACCAATAAAAAGACACAGAGTAGCAGAATGGATTAAAAAAGAAAATCCAACTATATGCTGCCTACAAGAAATACATCTAAGCAACAAGGATAAAAACAAATTCAAAGTGAAAGGCTGGAAAACCATACTCCAAGCAAACAACACCCAAAAAAAAGCAGGTGTAGCAATACTCATATCTAATAATGCTGACTACAAGACAGAAAAAGTACTCAGAGAAAAAATGGTCATTTCATAATGATTAAGGGGAAGTTGAATCAAGAAGACATAACAATCCTTAATATATATGCACCAAACCAAGGAGCACCAAAATATATAAGACAGCTACTTATTGACCTTAAAACAAAAACCAACAAAAATACAATCATACTTGGAGACCTCAATACACCGCTGATGGCTCTAGATCGGTCATCCAAACAGAGAATCAACAAAGACATAGTGGCCTTAAACGAAATACTAGAACACCTGGATATGATAGACATCTACAGGACACTTCATCCCAAAGCGACAGAGTATACATTTTTCTCTAGTGTACATGGAACATTCTCAAGAATTGACCATATGTTGGGCCACAAAGACAATATCAGCAAATTTAGAAAAATTGAAATTGTACCAAGCATATTTTCTGATCATAAAGCCTTGAAACTAGAATTCAACTGCAAAAAAGAGGGGGAAAAACCCACAAAAATGTGGAAACTAAACAACATACTTTTAAAAAATGAATGGGTCAAAGAAGAAATAAGCGCAGAGATCAAAAGATACATACAGACAAATGAAAATGAAAATACGACATCTCAGAATTTCTGGGATGCAGCAAAAGCAGTAATAAGAGGAAAGTTCATATCACTTCAGGCCTATATGAACCAACAAGAGAGAGCCGAAGTAAACCACTTAACTTCACACCTTAAGGAACTAGAAAAAGAAGAACAAAGACAACCCAAAACCAGCCGAAGAAAGGAGATAATAAAAATCAGAGCAGAAATAAATAAAATAGAGAACAGAAAAACTACAGAAAAAATCAATAAAACAAGGAGCTGGTTCTTTGAAAAGATCAACAAAATTGACAAACCCTTGGCAAGACTCACCAAGGAAAAAAGAGAAAGAAAATCATATAAACAAAATCCAAAATGAAAGAGGAGAGATCACCACAGACATCATAGATATACAAAGAATTATTGTAGAATACTATGAAAAATTATATGCCACCAAATACAACAATCTAGAAGAAATGGATAAATTCCTAGAACAATACAACCTTCCTAGACTGAGTCATGAAGAAGCAGAAAGCCTAAACAGACCAATCAGCAGGGAGGAAATAGAAAAAACTATTAAAAACCTCCCCAAAAATAAAAGTCCAGGCCCAGATGGTTATACTAGTGAATTCTATCAAACATTCAAAGAAGACTTGGTTCCTATTCTACTCAAAGTCTTCCAAAAAATTGAAGAAGAAGCAATACTTCCAAACACATTTTATGAGGCCAAAATAACCCTCATACCAAAACCTGGCAAGGATGGCACAAAGAAAGAAAACTACAGACCAATATCTCTAATAAATACAGATGCTAAAATACTAAACAAAATACTGGCAAACCGAATACAACAACATATTAAAAAAATAATACATCATGATCAAGTGGGATTCATCCCAGAATCTCAAGGATGGTTCAACATACGCAAAACGGTTAACGTAATACACCATATCGACAAAACAAAGAACAAAAACCACATGATCTTATCAATAGATGCAGAAAAGGCTTTTGATAAAATACAACACAATTTTATGTTTAAGACTCTCAACAAAATGGGTATAAAAGGAAAATATCTCAACATGATAAAGGCCATATATGATAAACCATCAGCCAACATCCTATTAAACGGCATAAAACTGAGGACTTTCCCCCTTAAATCAGGAACAAGACAGGGTTGTCCACTCTCTCCACTCTTATTTAACGTGGTGCTAGAAGTTCTGGCCAGAGCAATCAGACAAGACAAAGAAATAAAAGGCATCCATATCGGAAAAGAAGAAGTAAAGGTATCACTTTTTGCTGATGATATGATCCTATACATCGAAAACCCGAAGGACTCCACAAAAAGATTATTAGAAACAATAAACCAATACAGTAAGGTCGCAGGATACAAAATTAACATACAAAAGTCCATAGCCTTTCTATATGCCAACAATGAAATACTAGAAAACGAACTCAAAAAAATAATCCCCTTCACGATTGCAACAAAAAAAATAAAATACCTAGGAATAAACATAACAAAGAACGTAAAGGACCTATATAATGAAAATTACAAAGCATTGTTAAGAGGAATCAAAAAAGATACAATGAGATGGAAAAATATTCCTTGTTCTTGGATAGGAAGAATAAATATAATCAAAATGGCCATATTACCCAAAGCAATATACAAATTTAATGCAATTCCCATCAAAATCCCTATGAGATTTTTTAAAGAAATGGAACAAAAAATCATCAGATTTATATGGAACTATAAAAAACCCCGAATAGCCAAAACAATCCTAAGGAAAAAGAATGAAGCTGGGGGCATTACAATACCTGACTTTAAACTATATTATAGGGCCACGATAATCAAAACAGCATGGTATTGGCAGAAAAATAGACACTCAGACCAATGGAACAGAATAGAAAGCCCAGAAATAAAACCACATATATATGGTCAAATAATCTTTGATAAAGGGGCCAACAACACACAATGGAGAAAAGAAAGCCTCTTCAACAAATGGTGTTGGGAAAACTGGAAAGCCACATGCAAAAGAATGAAACTCGACTACAGCCTGTCCCCGTGTACTAAAATTAATTCAAAATGGATCAAAGACCTAAATATAAGACCTGAAACAATAAAGTACATAGAAGAAGACATAGGTACTAAACTCATGGACCTGGGTTTTAAAGAACATTTTATGAACTTGACTCCAATGGCAAGAGAAGTGAAGGCAAAGATAAATGAATGGGACTACATCAGAATAAAAAGTTTTTGCTCAGCAAGAGAAACTGATATAAAAATAAACAGACAGCCAACTAAATGGGAAATGATATTTTCAAACAACAGCTCAGATAAGGGCCTAATTTCCAAAATTTACAAAGAACTCATAAAACTCAACAACAAACAAACAAACAATCCAATAAAAAAATGGGAAGGAGACATAAATAGACACTTCTCCCAGGAAGAGATACAAATGGCCAACAGATATATGAAAAGATGCTCAGCTTCATTAGTTATTAGGGAAATGCAAATCAAAACTACAATGAGATACCACCTCACCCCTGTTAGATTAGCTATTATCAACAAGACGGCTAATAGCAAATGTTGGAGAGGCTTTGGAGAAAAAGGAACCCTCATTCACTGTTGGTGGGACTGTAAAGTAGTACAACCATTATGGAAGAAAGTATGGTGGTTCCTCAAAAAACTGCAAATAGAACTACCTTATGACCCAGCAATCCCTCTAATGGGTATATACCCAAAAACCTCAGAAACATTGATACGTGAAGACACATGTAGCCCCATGTTCATTGCAGCACTGTTCACAGTGGCCAAGACATGGAAACAACCAAAAAGCCCTTCAATAGAAGACTGGATAAAGAAGATGTGGCACATATACACTATGGAATACTACTCTGCCATAAGAAATGATGACAGCAGATCATTTACAGCAAAATGGTGGGATCTTGATAACATTATAAGGAGTGAAATAAGTAAATCAGAAAAAAACAAGAACTACATGATTCCATACATTGGTGGAACATAAAATGAGACTAAGAGACATGGACAAGTGTGTGGTGGTTACCAGGGGTGGGGGGAGGGAGGACAGGGGGAGAGTTAGGGGGAGAGGGAGGGGCACAGAGAACTAGATAGAGGGTGGCGAAGGACAATCTGACTTTGGGCGAGGGGTATGCAACATAATTTAATGACAAGGTAACCTAGACATGTTTTCTTTGAATATATGTACCCTGATTTATTAATGTCATCCCATTACCATTAATAAAAATTTATTTAAAAAAAAAAAAAAAAGATTCTGAGTATCAAGAATTCCAAGAATGCCTGACCTGTGGTGGCGCAGTGGATAAAGCATCGTCCTGGAACGCTGAGGTCGCCGGTTCAAAACCCTGGGCTTGCCTGGTCAAGGCACATATGGGAGTTGGTGCTTCCTGCTCCTTCCTCTCCCTTCTCTCTCTCTCTCTCTCTCTCTCTCGCTCTCTCCTCTCTAAAAATTAATAAAAGAAAATTTAAAAAAAATTAAAGCAAAGAATTAAAAAAAATCTTTAAAAAATAAAAAAATAAAAATAAATAAAAAAATGAATTCCAAGAATCACTGTTTCAAAATACTATATATGTCTGTATGTATGTATAAATTTAATTTTACTGGGGTGTGTTCAGGAATTTGTTGTAGAATTGGGCACTTGAAACCAGTGTCAAATACTCTTGAGTCTTACATTCTGGGTATATGATATTCCAAGATTGTGAATTGTGGGCTCTGTAGTTCTAAAATTCAACAGTTTGTTATGCCACAATTGTAAGATTTCTCTAGTCGAGGTTTCTAGAAGCCTCTTAAAGTGACATGCACGTGGAAGGATAAAGTTCGGTTTTGACACTGGATTGTTAAAAAGTGTGTTTATAATAATAGAGGGTGTGACCCTATAGATCTATTCCAATCCTTTTCCGATAAGCAAGAAACAGCCAGTTCATAAAACCTAAGTTCTTAAACTTAGGACAATGGAAATTGAGAAACAAGAACCATAGCCTGTTACAAAAGTTGCAGGATACAGAGGACCAGATTTTTTCCCTCACTTGATCTCAATCACTGGTCCTCCAAGTGTAGCAATCTTTTTAGTAGGTGGGAGAGGTCTATGTAGCATCAGAAACACAAATCTAAGACTGATGTGTCTGAATGGTCAGTTGTGCACTGCTTGAGGATGCCCATCTAAATGGAACATATACTGACTTATGTGAGAGTAAGCAGGCGATTGAGACTCTCAGCTGGGTCTTACAGCAAACCCCTGATTCACCAGATAGAGACAACCCTTTAGAAATTCATAGTAAGTGATTTCATGAATTCAGTCAAAAGAACATACAGCCTGACCTGTAGTTGCGCAGTGGTTAAAGCGTCGACCTGGAATGCTGAGGTCGCTGGTTCAAAACCCTGGGCTTAAGAGTAATGGCGGGGTAGGAAGCAATACCGATAAATCTCCCCCAAAACTCAACAAGATCTTCAACCAGAAACAGAAAAACCTATACTTGGAGCTTTCAGATGCTTCGCAATACACCCAAAGGTATGATTGAGTGAAAAATTGGCTAAATATATAACCAAACCCCGAAGGAAATAGGGAGTAAGAAATGCTCCGCCTTCCTCACTAACCTAAACAGGGCGGCTTTCTCTGGTAACTGTGAATATAGAAACTGAGGCGGGCAAAGGGGGTGAATACATCCAGGCCGCGGCACAAACGGCCGAACCAGGCTGTGGCACGGAGATCCAAGCCGAGGAAAATCTGATCCTGTGGCAACCTGGACAATACAAGCTAACACTCGCACCAAATCCAAACAAAGAAAGACAAGCGGCGCAGCCATTTTACCCGGTCTCCTGGTTGGTGCGCAATTAGTGGGCGAGAATTTCTTCCTAGGTCCCGAGAGTGGGTGCCCGTGTTGCCCCACGGAGAGGCAGGGTCAGAGGCCTTTCTGTGGGCCGAGGGCAGAGTCTCTGGGCAGCCCCAGTGCCCTGGGAAAGCCACGCACGGGAGGGAGCGAGAACTAATTCCAACGGTGGAGATTTTCCGTGCTGGAGGGTGTTTCACTCAGAGGGAAACGCGGCCGGCCTCATATCCTGGTTTGCGCGCGCAGATAAGGAGCGAGCGATTCCTCCGAGTGCCTCGGCAGTGCGCGTCCGTGTTATCGCACAGAGGGGCAGAGTCAGGGGCCTTTGTGTGGGCCAAAGCAGAATCTCGGGCCGCCCCAGCGCCTTGCAAAAGCCGCGCACGGGGACGGAGCGAGACTCAATTCCAACGCTGCAACTTTTTTATGCGGTTGGGGGTTTCACTCAGAGCGTGAGACTGCTGGCCGCATATCCTGGTCTGCGCGCGCAGCCAGTGAGTGAGAGTTTCCTCCAAGCGCCCCGGAAGTGGGCGCCCGCCTGTGTTACCGGACAGAGTGGCAGAGCCAGAGGTCTTTGCGTGGGCGGAAAGCCCACCTGATTATGCTAGCAGCTCTGACTGACTGAGCCTTACCCAGAGCCCTGTGCTGAGTGGAAATAGAGTGGGGAGTTGCCAGCTCTTTGAGCCTCTTACTATCCAGGCAGAGGCAGCAGCAACCCCATAGCTGGATTATCAGGCTACTAATTGAGGAAGGAAAGACTAGGAGAAAGGCTCCAGGAACACGGACTCTCTCACTGTCGGAGCCTATAAATGCTAATGAGCCTCGACTGCCAATGAGACTAAAGCACAATACATGACATTGCCATAGAGACTTATCAACTGCAAATCTCCACCTGAGCGTGCCAAAGGGGCAAAACCCGGGGTACAGAGTCACCGACCAGGAAGAGGGAGAGAAAAGAAAAAGCAAGAAGATAACCTCTCAAAATCAAGAATAATCTGCAGACTTTATAACCTGTCCCATTTTATTATATTTGTTCGTTTGTTTCTCTTATCTTCATTCTTGATACTTTTTTTTTCCTCCTCCAATTTGGCCGATTAACTCTCTACCGGTCTTACTCTCTCCTCTCCTTGAACTACACTACCCATAAGTGTTACATCTCCCATTATCTTTTCTCTTCTCTTCCTTTCTCTTTATGAGGGTTGCACTCCAAAACCCTTAACTCTCTCTCTCTCTCTCCTTTCTTTTTCCTTCTTTTAGTGGTTCCCTCTTTTTTTCTCTCTCTCTCTTTCTTTTCTCCCTCTATATTAGTTTCTTCCTTTCTCCTTTACATCTCCTCTCATTCAAACCTCAATAACAAACAAATTATCTTATCTGGGACTCAAACTTATGTTTGTGGCATTTTGGGGGGTTTTTACTTCACCTTTTTAACTCACTAGCAGTGCTCCCATCCCTGGCTCTCCATATTATCTAGTTCTTGTTCCACTAAATACAATAGTAATTTTTTAATTTTTCCCCCCATTTTTCCGTTTTCCTCTTAATCCTCTCATCATAACTCTTAGACAACCAACACCTAAAAGCAAATCATTTTATTCTTGACCCAAATTTTTTCCTTATTTGCTTTTTGTGGGTCCATATGCTCTCTTTTTTTTCTTTTTTTCTTTTTTTTTTTTTTTTTTTTTGGCCCTTTATTACTTTTCCCCAATTCAGGCCCTCCATCACAGGCATTGTTTGTTATAATTCACAGTCTACCACAAGATTTTCTCAAGAAAGAGGGGAGAGGAGAGGAGAGGAAAAAAGGAGGGGGGGAATAATTTCCTTTTTTTTTTTTAATTTTTATTTTATTATATTTTTCTTTATTTCATTATTAAATTTTTTAAAAAAACAACTCTTTTCGATTTTTTATTTTTTATTATTTTTTTAAACTTTTAATTCTTTATTAAATCTCATTAATACTATCAACAAAACCACCCTCAGATGCCATTAAGGAAGAGAAAATCGAATATCATGGATACAAAAGAAAGAGAGGTAACACAGCTAGATGAGGAAAAATCTATGGAGAAAAAATTTAATATATTGGAAACCTTGGAGCTAAATGACAGAGAATTCAAGATAGAAATCCTAAAAATCCTCCGAGATATACAAGAAAACACAGAAAGGCAATTTAGGGAGATCAGAAAACAACTCAATGAACACAAAGAATATATGTCCAAGGAAATTGAAACTATAAAAACAAATCAAACAGAGATGAAAAACTCAATTCACGAGCTGAAAAACGAAGTAACAAGCTTAGCTAATAGAACAGGTCAGATAGAAGAGAGGATTAGTGAAATAGAAGACAAGCAACTTGAGGCACAACAGAGAGAAGAAGAAAGAGACTCAAAAATTAAAAAAAATGAGATAACCCTACAAGAATTATCTGACTCCATCAAAAAGAATAACATAAGAATAATAGGTATATCAGAGGGAGAAGAGAGAGAAAATGGAATGGAGAACATACTCAAACAAATAATAGATGAGAACTTCCCAAGCCTGTGGAAAGAACTAAAGCCTCAAGTTCAAGAAGCAAACAGAACTCCGAGTTTTCTTAACCCCAACAAACCTACTCCAAGGCATATCATAATGAAATTGACACAAACCAAGAGCAAAGAAAAAATTCTCAAGGCAGCCAGGGAAAATAAGAATACAACATATAAAGGAAGGCCCAGTAGATAATCATCAGATTTCTCAGCAGAAACTCTACAAGCTAGAAGAGAGTGGACCCCAATATTTAAAGTCCTGAAAGAGAGGAACTTTCAGCCACGAATACTATACCCATCAAAGCTATCCTTCAAATATGAAGGAGAAATAAAAACATTCACAGATACAGAAAAGATGAGGGAATTTATCATCAGAAAACCCCCACTCCAGGAATTACTAAAGGGGGTTCTCCAATCAGATACAAAGAACAAAAAAAAACAGAGCCACAAGTAAAAGCTCCAAGAAGAACACAATAAAACCAAATTTAAACTGTGACAACAACAAAAAAAAAGAGGGGGAGAAGATGGAGATTAACAGTAGCAAAGGATGATGGAGTGCAAAAGTACTCACAAAATAGTTCGCTACAATGAACAGGGTAGGGACCCTTTTCACTACTCAAAGGTAACCGCCATTGAAAAAACCACCACAGAAGCACATGAGATAAAAAAGATAGCAACAGAGGAAAGATGTATGGAATACAACCAAATAAAAACAAAAGATAGAAAAACAAAAGAGAAGGATCAAACAAGACACAAAACTAACAGAAAGCAAGATATAAAATGGCAATAGGGAACTCACAAGTATCAATAATTACACTAAATGTAAACAGATTAAACTCACCAATAAAAAGGCACAGAGTAGCAGAATGGATTAAAAAAGAAAATCCAACTGTATGCTGCCTACAGGAAACTCATCTAAGTAACAAGGATAAAAACAAATTCAAAGTGAAAGGCTGGAAAACAATACTCCAAGCAAATAACATCCAAAAAAAAGCAGGTGTAGCAATACTCATATCGGATAATGCTGACTACAAGACAGGAAAAGTACTCAGAGACAAAAATGGTCATTTCATAATGGCTAAGGGGACACTGTATCAAGAAGACATAACAATTCTTAATATATATGCACCAAACCAAGGAGCACCAAAATATATAAGACAGCTACTTATTGATCTTAAAACAAAAACTGAGAAAAATACAATCATACTTGGAGACCTCAATACACCGCTGACGGCTCTAGATCGGTCATCCAAACAGAGAATCAACAAAGACATAGTGGCCTTAAACAAAACACTAGAGCACCTGGATATGATAGACATCTACAGGACATTTCATCCCAAAGTGACTGAGTATACATTTTTCTCCAGTGTACATGGAACATTCTCAAGAATTGACCATATGTTGGGCCACAAAAACAACATCAGCAAATTCAGAAAAATTGAAGTTCTACCAAGCATATTTTCTGATCATAAAGCCTTGAAACTAGAATTCAACTGCAAAAAAGAGGAAAAAAATCCCACAAAAATGTGGAAACTAAACAACATACTTTTAAAAAATGAATGGGTCAAAGAAGAAATAAGTGCAGAGATCAAAAGATATATACAGACTAATGAAAATGACAATACGACATATCAGAATCTATGGGATGCAGCAAAAGCAGTGATAAGAGGGAAGTTCATATCACTTCAGGCATATATGAACAAACAAGAGAGAGCCCAAGTGAACTACTTAACTTCCCACCTTAAGGAACTAGAAAAAGAAGAACAAAGACAACCCAAAACCAGCCGAAGAAAGGAGATAATAAAAATCAGAGCAGAAATAAATGAATTAGAGAACAGAAAAACTATAGAAAAAATTAATAGAACAAGGACCTGGTTCTTTGAAAAGATCAACAAAATTGACAAACCCTTGGCAAGACTCACCAAGGAAAAAAGAGAAAGAAAATCATATAAACAAAATCCAAAATGAAAGAGGAGAAATCACCACGGACAACGTAGATATACAAAGAATTATTGTAGAATACTATGAAAAACTTTATGCCACTGAATTCAACAACCTAGAAGAAATGGATAAATTCCTAGAAAAATACAACCTTCCTAGACTGAATCAAGAAGAAGCAGAAAGCCTAAACAGACCTATCAGTAGAGAAGAAATAGAAAAAACCATTAAAAACCTCCCCAAAAACAAAAGTCCAGGCCCTGACTGCTATACCAGCGAATTTTATCAAACCTTCAAAGAAGACTTGGTTCCTATTCTACTCAAAGTCTTCCAAAAAATTGAAGAAGAAGCAATACTTCCAAACACATTTTATGAGGCCAACATAACCCTCATACCAAAACCAGGCAAGGATGGCACAAAAAAAGAAAACTACAGACCAATATCTCTAATGAATACAGATGCTAAAATACTAAACAAAATACTAGCAAATCGAATACAACAACATATTAAAAAAATAATACATCATGATCAAGTGGGATTCATCCCAGAATCTCAAGGATGGTTCAACATACGCAAAACGGTTAACGTAATACACCATATCAACAAAACAAAGAACAAAAACCACATGATCTTATCAATAGACGCAGAAAAGGCTTTCGATAAAATACAACACAATTTTATGTTTAAGACTCTCAACAAAATGGGTATAGAAGGAAAATATCTCAACATGATAAAGGCCATATATGATAAACCATCAGCTAACATCATATTAAATGGCACTAAACTGAAGGCTTTCCCCCTTAAATCAGGAACAAGACAGGGTTGTCCACTCTCTCCACTCTTATTTAATGTGGTACTAGAGGTTCTAGCCAGAGCAATCAGACAAGACAAAGAAATAAAAGGCATCCATATCGGAAAAGAAGAAGTAAAGGTATCACTTTTTGCAGATGATATGATACTATACATCGAAAACCCCAAAGAATCCACAAAAAGACTACTAGAAACAATAAGCCAATACAGTAAGGTCGCAGGATACAAAATTAACATACAGAAGTCAATAGCCTTTCTATATGCCAACAATGAAACAACTGAGAAGGAACTCAAAAGAATAATCCCCTTCACGATTGCAACAAAAAAAAATAAAATACTTAGGAATAAACATAACAAAGAATGTAAAGGACTTATATAATGAAAACTATAAACCATTGTTAAGGGAAATCGAAAAAGATATAATGAGATGGAAGAATATACCTTGTTCTTGGCTAGGAAGAATAAATATAATCAAGATGGCTATATTATCCAAAGTAATATACAAATTTAATGCAATTCCTATCAAACTTCCAATGACATTTTTTAAAGAAATAGAGCAAAAAATCATCAGATTTATATGAAACTATAAAAAACCCCGAATAGCCAAAGCAATCCTAAAGAAAAAGAATGAAGTTGGGGGCATTTCAATACCTGACTTCAAACTCTATTATAGGGCCACAACAATCAAAACAGCATGGTATTGGCAGAAAAATAGACACTCAGACCAATGGAACAGAATAGAAAGTCCAGAAATAAAACCACATATATATAGTCAAATAATTTTTGATAAAGGGGCCAACAACACACAATGGAGAAAAGAAAGCCTCTTCAATAAATGGTGCTGGGAAAACTGGAAAGCCACATGCAAAAGAATGAAACTGGACTACAGTCTCTCCCCCTGTACAAAAATTAACTCAAAATGGATCAAAGATCTAAACATAAGACCTGAAACAATTAAGTACATAGAAGAAGACATAGGTACTCAACTCAGGGACCTGGGTTTTAAAGAGCATTTTATGAATTTGACTCCACAGGCAAGAGAAGTGAAGGCAAAAATTAATGAATGGGACTACATCAGACTAAGAAGTTTTTGCTCAGCAAGAGAAACTGATAACAAAATAAACAGAAAGCCAACTAAATGGGAAATGATATTTTCAAACAACAGCTCAGATAAGGGCCTAATATCCAAAATATACAAAGAACTCATAAAACTCAACAACAAACAAACAAACAATCCAATAAGAAAATGGGAAGAGGATATGAATAGACACTTCTCCCAGGAAGAAATACAAATGGCCAACAGATATATGAAAAGATGCTCATCTTCTTTAGCTATTAGAGAAATGCAAATCAAAACGGCAATGAGATACCACCTCACACCTGTTCGATTAGCTGTTATTAGCAAGTCAGGTAATAGCAAATGTTGGAGAGGCTGTGGAGAAAAAGGAACCCTCATCCACTGTTGGTGGGAATGTAAAGTAGTACAACCATTATGGAAGAAAGTATGGTGGTTCCTCAAAAAACTGAAAATAGAACTACCTTATGACCCAGCAATCCCTCTACTGGGTATATATCCCAAAAACTCAGAAACATTGATACGTAAAGACACATGCAGCCCCATGTTTATTGCAGCATTGTTCACAGTGGCCAGGACATGGAAACAACCAAAAAGCCCATCAATAGATGACTGGATAAAGAAGATGTGGCACATATACACTATGGAATACTACTCAGCCATAAGAAATGATGACATCGGAACATTTACAGCAAAATGGTGGGACCTTGATAACATGATACGAAGCGAAATAAGTAAATCAGAAAAAAACAGGAACTGTATTATTCCATACGTAGGTGGGACATAATACTGAAACTAAGAGACATTGATAAGAGTGTGGTGGTTACGGGGGGGAGGGGGGAATGGGAGAGGAATAGGGGGTGGGGAGGGGCACAAAGAAAACAAGATAGAAGGTGACAGAGGACAATCTGACTTTGGGTGGTGGGTATGCAACATAATTGAATGACAAGATAACCTGGACTTGTTATCTTTGAATATATGTATCCTGATTTATTGATGTCACCCCATTAAAAAAATAAAATTATTATAAAAAAAAAATAAAAAAAAACCCTGGGCTTGCCTGGTCAAGGCACATATGGGAGTTGATGCTTCCTGCTCCTCCCCCTGTTCTCTCTCTATCTCTCCTTCTCTCTCTTCCCTCTCTCTCTCTAAAAAAATGAATAAATAAAATCTTAAAAAGTAAATAAATAAATAAATAAAATTAAAAGGACATACAATCACAATCATGTACTTGCATGTGCACACATACACTTGTACGTAGCTGTGACACGACCAAAGTTCTCCCAGTATTCACTGAAGTGTTTCCCACGCCCAGTTCACTAAAAGGTCTGATTACTCTTCTATATCTCATTCTGATCAGATCCCATTTTATTTGGTGGGGACATGATGGATGCCCTGGCATTTGAAGTGTGAATAAATGGGCAAGTGTATGTAGTGAAGCCAGCTCAGCTGCCTGCCATGACTCTAGAAAAATCCTTGGACTGCGCTGTTCATATTGTATTATAATATAATAAGTTTTTCCTCGAGAAATGGATGCCTTCTATGAATCTACTCAAAAGACAATGGGTTAAGTACAGCCATCCCTGTGTTCAGTATTTGATGAGCTTTTTTTTTTTCTTTTTAAGTGAGCAGAGGGAAGATAGTGAGACAATCCCCTCATACACCCAGACTGGGATCAACCAAGTAATCCCTGTCTGGGGCCATGCTCAGTGGAGTCATTTTTAGTGTCTGAGGCTGACACTCAGACCAACCCAGCTATCCTCAGAGCCCGGGCCACTCTTGAACAAATACAGCCACTGGCTACGGAAAGAGAAGAGAGAGAGAAGGAGAAGAGAAAGTAGGAGAGAAGCGATGGTTGTCTCTCTTGCGTGCCCTGACTGGGAATCCAACACTGGACATCCATAGGCTGAGCTGATGCTCTATCCACTGAGCAAACCAGCCATGGTGGTGGTGTTACTGTGTTCTGTGGGATCCCAGAGAGAGACTTAAACTTTCTAACTCTCAGCTGTGTAACCAGTAAAATGCTTATGAACACCATTGTGGTCGCATAGGTTGTAAGCAATACGGGAGGTGAAAGTGCAACGCTTTTAGCAAAAAGCTGACACAGAGTATTTTCTCAATAAAAAATGACTTCTATTATTATTATTATTCACAGTATAGTGTAAGGTTTCTCTTCCCCTCCTCCCAGCACTGAAGGATTTATCTCTCTAATAAGGTGAACACACAGCCCACTGTTTCTCCTTCCTCTTCTATTCACCTTGCACTTTTCTTTCCTCCAACCCAGCCCTATCCTTAGCTCCACTGCTCCGCCTAGCCTCTCCCTCCTGCCCCGCTAATGCTCCGCCCTCCCCATTTGCTCCTCCCACTAACTCTGCGCTGTGGCAGCTCTGGTTCAGCGGGGCAGGAATCTCATGGTGTAGGTTGGTGGGATGGTGGCAAAGCCCACGTGTTTGGGAGACACATCGATGTCCTGGGGTGACTGAGGGGACTTGAAGCGGAAGTTCTGCATGATGACAGTGAGGAAGAGAAAGAGTTCCATTCTAGCCAGTGCTTCTCCCAAGCAGTAGCGCTTTCCTGAAAAGACAGGGCAAGAAAGACAGGGTGAGGCTTGCTCTCACCGCCACCTGTCTCCTCTCCTGATGCCCAGCTGTATTCTCCCAGGGAGGAGGGGGTGAAATATGGTGGCTTGAGAGACTTTCAGAGAAGTTTCTAATCCTCTCTGAGCCTCAGTTTCCCTTGTACATGGGATGAAGGGGAATACCATACCAGGCTGTAGCAATGGGAATGTTAGATGACCCTTTCTCCCAAACACCCAATATGGCCACTGTGCTATCATCTCCTTCTCAGGAATCTGAAGAATTTAAGAGGCCTTTGACAAGTCTCTGACTCACAATGTGCCTTGATTTTTACCATCCCTGAAATGGGTACAGTCACTCCTCTTCTTTTTTTCTAGGATTAAAACCTTAGTAGTTGTGGGAATTGCAGTTGGTTGGCTGTAGGGTGGATCGTTAGAGGGACTTCCAAGTTGGAGGAAGATACTACGCTAAACCTCAGAGAGAGGAGCTGGGATAATGGAGGTCCTTGTTGGTGTAACTGGTGACTTGGCAACAGACAGTGGTCTCTTACCAATGGAGAAGGGCACAAAAGCATCATTCTTCTTAAACTGCCCCTTCTCGTCTAGGAAATGCTGGGGGTTGAAATCTCTAGGACTGGAGAAGAACTTGGAGTCTTTTAGCACGGAGCCCAGCATAGGAAACACTTCAATGCCCTGTTGGGGAGAAGAAAGGGCATTTGATACAGTGAAGGGAGAAAGGGTATGCTGCAAGTGCACAGGTTTATGTTTTTTTGTTGTTGTTTTGGGGGTTTTTTTGTATTTTTCTGAAGCTGGAAACGGGGAGAGACAGTCAGACAGACTCCCGCATGCGCCCGACCGGGATCCACCCGGCACGCCCACCAGGGGCGATGCTCTGCCCACCAGGGGGCGATGCTCTGCCCCTCCGGGGCGTCGCTCGGCGACGACCAGAGCCACTCTAGTGCCTGGGGCAGAGGCCAAGGAGCCATCCCCAGCGCCCGGGCCATCCTTGCTCCAATGGAGCCTTGGCTGCGGGAGGGGAAGAGAGAGACAGAGAGGAAGGAGGGGGTGGGGGTGGAGAAGCAAATGGGCGCTTCTCCTATGTTCCCTGTCCGGAATCGAACCCGGGTCCCCCGCACGCCAGGCCGACGCTCTACTGCTGAGCCAACCGGCCAGGGCCCAAGTGCAGAGATTTAAAGGGAGGATTCGGATGCTCTAGGTGAAGAGAAATGGGAGACAGGAGAGGCAGGGTCCTCTCTCAGGGAAGAACTTACGGGGACATGACATTTACATTCCTGAGACAGGAAGTTTGGGGAACATGGGGTCTGTGTCCGTGAGGCCAAAGTCTTGAGGAAGTGAGATTCATGTCTATTGAGACAGGAGTATTGGGGCACATGGGATTCATATTCCCTGAGGCAAGAGGCCTTGGGAAGGTATGAATTTTGAGTGTCTCTCAAAATTGAAAGGACACATAATGGAGTAAGTCTTTGGTTGGGGTAGTGGGACGGGCTGGGAAGATTCTCAGGAAGATGGAGTGCTGGATATCAGGGAGCAGCTTAGAGGTCCAGGTAAGTTGAGCAAAAGCAGGACCTTGGGGAGGATGAAATCCCGAAACCTGGTGTCCTTGGTGACTCTGCGGGCCACTCCCATGGGGATCATGTCTACAAATCTTTGGATCTCGTGGATCACCGCCTCTGTGTAGGGCATCTTGGCGCGGTCTTCAAACTTGGGCTGACGGTTCTTGCCAATCACCCGGTCAATCTCCTCATGGACCTTGGCTGAGGAATAAAAGGGCATATTTTTAGAAATGTAGGGGTCTTGGTGCAAGAATAATATTCCAAATATGTATAACTGGATGTACTACATGCATGACATCCATGTCTGACATACTGTAGGTCATTCAAAACAGTTTGGTCCTAAGCTTTGTTGGTGCAGGGTCCTGTTAACCTGGTTGCACCAGATTTGGGGGGAAGTTCTGAGGGAGGAGTGGAGGGGCAGGTAATAGGCACCCAGTGGGCTCAATGCAGCAGTCATTTATAAGTCAGTTCAGATATCTTCAATATTTTAACAGCTGATGAAACTTGGCTGGTGCCTATTAGCTGAATATCATCACTAAGCTCTGGTTAGCAGTGTGTGTCTGAGGGTCCAGGGATTTGAGAGAAGTGCGAACATTGCAGTGGCTCAGGGGAAATTTGAGGGTCTGTGGCCCTCACTTCCTTGCTCCCTCTAGCCTTACCCTCCACATCTGGGTGCTTCATGAGCAGCAGGAAACCATAACGAAGGGTTGTGCTGACTGTCTCGGTACCCGCAAAGAAAAGGCTAAGTGCCGTCATCACCAGGTTCTTCACATTGAACTCTGTGTTGGGATTCTTCTGTTCCTGCAAGGAGAGACTGCTTCAGGCCAAGCCCACTCCCCCATGCTCTCGGGGTATGTCTGGGGTTTTCCCTTTGGACCCATCTCTTGTAGACCAGACCAAAATTAGGAAGAGGTACCTAATTCTGTCAGGCCTTTGCCCAGGCTAATGGCTCTGCACCAAATGCACTTTTCATATTCTTTACCCAAAAGATTATCTATCCTTTCATTATCAGCTTAGTTTTGCTTTTTCATTATGGAAATACTTAGAAGCAGAGGAACAGAGAGAGATACAGTGAGTGCGAAGGACAGAGAGAACATGATAGAATATGTCAGAGAGCTGAAGAGAGACATATTTTCTGACACACAGAGAAAATTTTAAGTAACAGCATCCAATTTTTCAGTAAAAATCTTGTTGAAGCCACTTCATGATCCTTTTACCTTGAACTTCATATTTCGTAAAGCTCCATCTCCTTTCTTCACAGAAAGGAGATCCACATCCAGATTTGGACAGGGACCCTCCAAGATTATATAGTAAAGACAGGTCACCTGTTCACACCGGCATTTCTGATATGAAAGGTAAGAGCATGGTGGCTGAATGTACTTGCCTTAGAGTCTGAGAGACCTGTGTCTGAGCTAGGTTCAACTGCTTTCTCACTGTGTGACCTCAGGCATAGCTGTCATACACTCTTGGCCTCAGTTTCCTCATTGTTAAAATTGGACTCATAGCAGAGCCTCCTCCAAGAGCTGGTGTGAGTGTTAAACAGGTGAATACAGTAAAGTTCTTAAAATAGTGCCTGGTGCTCAGTAGTGTTATAGATGTGCTTGTTATTATGATTTGTACACACAAGTCCTGCCCCATGGGTAAGGGCTTAGTAGAGACAACACTGATGGTCAATTATAATTTAGGTTGTGAAGCTTAATATGACGGAAGGGAGTAATCTGAATGAGCCTCTGTTCTTCCCTACTTCCAGCAGGATTTCCCTCTTCTTGTCCTGAGACCTCTCTGCACTGGCTGCTGACGTGTACCTCCTGCATATGGATGAGGAAGGAGTCAATGAAGTTCCGAGGGGAGTTGGGATCCAGTGTACGTTGATTCTGCTCCACCTTCTTGGTTATAAAGTCCTCCAATGCCTTCAGCTCCTTAAATGCCTGTTGCTGTGGTCCTGGCAAGTGTTTCATCACATAGTAGAACAACTCATAGAGCTGAGGGTGGGAGAGAAGAAGGGAAGAGGACAGCTGGTGGTGGACATCACCTGTTGAGAGTGGGACCTGTCTCAGGCAAGGGAAGCACTGGTTGAAGGCATCTGTCCAGGTGTTTAGGTATTTAGATGGGTCTGTATGGAAATAGATGTCTTAGTTTTCAAGAGTCAAGTATGAGGGCCCCAGTCTAATTAGATGAGATGAACCGGGACACCTATCCAGATTTATATATTTCTTTCCTTTCCTTTCCTTTCCCTTCTTTTTCCTTTATTTCTCTTCTCTTCCCTGCCTTTCTTTTCTTTTCCTTTCCATTCCCTTCCTTTTCTTTACCTCCCTTTCCTTTCCCTTCCTTCCCTTTCTTTTTCTGTAGTGGCAGTTTTAGTTGAGATATTTAGGCATTGGAGCCTGGATATTGGACACCTGTCTTGGGTTCCTGCACAACTGATGAGTTGCCCAAATGAGAAAGCTGGTTTTGAGGAGACTCTGTATGGAGGAAGATAGGAGTTTGGGGCACCTGTGTCTGTGCAGGGGAGCAGATGTGGAAAGGTCACAGTGGAGCCATGTTGGGATCAGTTACCTGTCCTGTGGGTGTAGCTGTGAACTGGAAGCTTCCCAGCATCATGCTCAGCATTGACAGGAACTCTTTGTCCTCATAGTCAAAGCGATCTCCAAACACAATGGAGCTAATGACATTGGAGATGGTTCGGCTCAAGAAGAAGGTAGGATCGATGTAGTCACCTGGGATGTGGGTGGGTGGAGGAGAGAAGGGATTTGAGGGAGATTCCACTTGATGTTCTGATGGCAGTTTGAGAATTCTATGAACGCCTTCCCACAGCCTAGTTTCTTTCCCACACCAGAATGCGTATTTGAATACAGGGTGTTTCCCTGCTCTCTACTCTGGAGTCCCCAGCTCACCACGTGTTCCCTGAAGGGCCTCAATGAGGAAGCCTGCTTCCTCCTGGATGCGCTCCTGGATGCCTCGCTTGCCCATGCCGAAGTCCCGAAGCGTGGTGATAGAGAACCGACGGAGCTGCTTAGAGCGTTCTCCACTGCTGAACACCACACCTGGGGAAGGAGTGTAGGAGTTGAGAATGAGCAGAGATGGGCAGGTCAAGAGGGAGTAGATGTGAAGAGAAAGAGAGAAACAAAGAGATAGAGAAGACACTCAGAGTCAGAGAAATACAGAAAGAAATAGAGAACAGTTGGAAGAAAATCAGAAGGAAAGGATCAAGACAGATGCACAGAGAAACAGAGATGCAGGAACACTCACATGAAGAGAGAGAGAAAGAGGGAAGGAGGGGAGAGAGATATGTAGAGATCTAGGACATAGAAGTAAAAATGGAGGATTTTTAAACAGAGCAGGAGAAAAGAGAAAAATACATACAGAGACACAAAGAGGGTCTGTAGAGAGGAGCACTGTTACCAGGAAATGGTGGCATAGGGATTCTGAAGCAGAAATAATGTGAGATTCGAAAACAGAGGAAAAAGAGAGGCAGGAAAAGGGATAGAGAAACATGGGAAGTACAGAAGCTGAGAAAGAGAAAAAGACAAAAAGACACATGGAGATAGAGAAAAGGGGCACCAAAGCAAAAATCTCAAGAGCTTCTAAGAGATGCAGAAAAAGAAGAGATGTCTAGCATGAGAGAACTGGGAGATGGGCAGAGTGAAGCAGGGAGATGCAGAAACACTAAGACAAGCTAAAGAGGACAAAGGTTAAACAGGGATGGGGACAGAGAGACTAGAGGAAGGACCCCTCCATAACCTTGAATGATTGGGTGAGTTGGGAGATGAATGCTGGGGAAACTGAGGCCATCAAGTATACTTGACAACATTCTCCTACCCAGGGTCCTCCTCACCATGTTCTTTGAAGAGCCAGTCAAAGGTGGCCTGCATGCCTCGCCCACTGAATTCCTCTGCCTGGTCCAACAGAGCCTCCTTCACAGCCTCATATCCACACAGCACCACAACTGGCCGTCGGCCCAGGTAGACCGTGAACACTGGACCATAGCATTCACTGATCTGATGGAAGAGGTGGGGTGGTTAGAGAGAGCAGCCCCAACTCTGAACTGGCTCTGTACTCAGACCTCATGGGCTGGGATTCATTTTTCCCAGACTGTGACAATCGATGGACTGAACATCCTAAGATCTGATTTCTCTTGGCTAAGAGCCTGACGCTAAAACTTCAACTCTCTCCCTACCTAAGATTTCCATCCAACCTTGCCAACACCTTGCCACAATGATCTAGAGCCACCTTACCACCCATCTCTATGCTTTGTATTACCTTCATGAGGGAGTTGTACATCTGCTCTGTGTTCAGCTGCAGGTAGTTCCCGATGAAGGGCAATGCAGGTGGACCAGGAGGCAGCTTTCCCCAGGATGTCTTTTGCCGCCAGACAGACATTAAGACCATAATAGTCAGGCAGGCCAGCAAAGCCACCAGAAGCAGCCCTGAGACCATCATGATGGTACTAACAGTGATGGTCAGATGGTGATTGCTGGAATAGTTTGCCTTTATACTACTTGGAAGCATGGGCAGATTTTGTAACTGTCTCGTTTCACCAGATTATGTAACAGTCATGATTATATAAGTGTCTCTTTCACCTCCCAATTATACCCTCAGCCTTGCTCACACCCACCTTGGGATATAGCCAGCAACAGAGGAAGAAGATACTCCAGGGCAGATGAGTAGAAAGTGGGCATAAGACTGAATTTGTGGCCTCTCCCGAGGAGCTAGATCAGGGCTGTGGACTTGGAAGAACAGTAGACAAATTTCAGAACTGAAGATTCTGGAATATTTATAGAAGTGAGCTCTGAGCTTGGGATTTGGTGTTTAAAAAGAGATCCGGCCTGATCTATGGTGGCGCAGTGGGATAAAGCGTGGACCTGGAACACTGAAGTTGCAGGTTCGAAACCTTGGGCTTGCCTGTTCAAGGCACATATGGGAGTTGCTGCTTCCTGCTCCTCCCCTTCTCTCTCTCTCTCTTTCTCTCTCAATCTCTCTCTCACTCCTCTCTCTCTAAAAATCAATAATATATATATTCTTTATATATAATATATATAAAGAGATCCGAAAGTTGTGGATTTTGGGATTTCAGTAGAGAAGAATCAATGATTTAAGGGCATTGAAATGAGATAGGTTGTGAAGATGTGGATTTGGAGGTCTTTTACTTAAGAGAGACATAGGTTTCAAGGGCTCAGAATGGAAGATTCCAGGGAATGGATTTGAGGGGCTTGAAGTGAAAAGCACCCCAGCAGTGGATGTAGGCTTCCAGGGAGGAGAAATATATGAAAAGTCCAGCTGGATTGTAGAATCAGCTCATGACCCCAGCTCTTCACTTGCTTTTGTTTTGGACTCAGTACTGCTTCTTGATTCCCAGAATTTCCATTGGAATGTCAAAGCAAGGTTGGATTGGGAACTCAACAACTGTCCGTCTATGGTAGAGAATGGAAGAGAAGACCAGAGTTGCATTTCAGTGCAACCTGCCACAGAATTGGAGAAGAGTAACTCATGGTCTAGACGATAGGAGGATGGACCCGGACTTGGAAAATCGTAATGACAACCAACATACAGTACAAACATATATCCCAATGGTCTGAGGAAATATAATTTACAGTAAGCCACACTGGTTTTCTACCCAGATCCTTAGAAAATCCCATTCAATTGACTGTATCATTTCTATTGTTATTGTGATAAGGTTTCTCATTTTATATATAGGTAAAGTGAGGACAGAAAACAGAGTGGGCAGGGGATATGCATGTCTCTCCAGTTCTGTATTTTTATTTGCCCTTTCTGGGATTGAGTTTCACATCAATAGAAAGGTCATATGTGAAGGTGCATGAAGTCACTTTTGGGACAATTCCTGGCTTGTCAGGGCTGCTTCCCTTAGCAGGCAGAGGGAACTATAACAGGAGAGATTTGGGTAAGCTCCAGTGTTGGAATGGAAGTGGGTCTTGAGGTGCTATGGGAGGAAGTAGAGAAAGGATGCGTAAATCTGCTGTCCTTCCCTCACTGACATTCTTAATAATGAAGACAGCTACCCGTGGTGAATACTATTTGTGGAGACTGAGTCTGGATGCAAGATTTTACTGATCTGTTTAAGAATGAGACTGGGTCATTATCCTTACTTTGAAGTTAAGAAGACTAAGACTCCATAAAGCCACTTGCTGGAGACCACAGGTAATAGGTGATGGAGCTGTGCTTTGAATCCTCTCTCCTTCTTTCTCCATTGACTAGGCTAGCCCACCATGGCCGCCAAGTGGAGACCAAGTTTAGCAGCAGGTGGGTGCTGAGATTGTCATCAGCATCGGCAGATTTTGCTATTGGCATCGGGTAGCCCTAGGGAGAGAGGTGTGTTACGTGGGCATTAAGCTTCTCTCCAGGTAGACACTACAATTGAAAATCAGTTGACAGTGAGCTTGATACCATGATAACAATAATAGAGCCACATCTTGTATCAATAGGTCTCTGAGAGTATTTCCAGGTACCCCTTGAGCCTGGCTTCCAGAAGGCATAAGGCAGGCACCATATAGGCTCTGAGGTTGGTCCCAGCAGGCTCTAGCATGAGCACCAGGTGAGTGTTGAGATTGACGCTATATGGGCCTGAGAGGGGCCCCAGCTAGGCACTGGGCAGGCTCTGACATTTGGGTCACCCTGCTCGGGTGCCACCTCTAATCTTTGGTGAGTGCATTTGGGTGAGGTTGGCACTCCCAAGACTGGCATCTTGCTCAGAGCACTCCCCTGATCTCTGAGACCTGTAGGGAGGGAGCAAAGGATAGAAAACAAAGCACAGAGAAAAAAAGCTGTTTGTTGGTTTTGGAGGGAAAGAGGAGGGAAGGAGGATTAGCACAGGCTTGGCTGGTAGCAATCCGGTAATCTCTCTCTTTTTTTTAATGAGGTAACCCTAGCTAACAACATTACATAACTTTCATGTGTACAACATTATAATTAAATATTTGTATACCCATTGCATGTTTACCACCATAAGTCTAGTTTTCATCCCTACATCTGGGCTGCCTGCAAGCCCTTTCTTTTTCCATTTGTTCTTTGAAAAGAAGGCAGGTAGGATTTTGGTAATTTGTTTCTCAGTGAAGTTGGCATCAGGATGGTCCCTGCAGGTTTATACAACCTGATATGAGGGGGTGGGGAGGGTGGAGGGGCTAAGACTGGGAGAATTACTTGAGGTCAAGTTTGGCCTGGTCTCTGATCCAGGAATATGGAATGAGAGATCACATACCTTACCTCCCTGAGGCAGGACACACACCAATGTGCAGTGGCCCAGATAGGCTTCAGGAAAGAGCTAGTGCTGAATCCAGACAAATCTCTTCCCCTCGCTGGCTCTCAGTTTCCCTGTCTGAGGATGGTTCAAGGTAAGAGCAAGATTAACACACAGATTGGAATTCTAGCCTCTTATCTTTTCTTTGTTGTGTGACCTTGAACAGGTAACCTAATCTCTCTGAGTTTATGGGGTCAATGACAGTACACCACCTCTCTGACGATTTTGGTGAGGAGTCAATGGGTTAATGCATGTAATATACGTAGCAGTAAATACTCAGTAAATATTAGTTGTTCTTGTTATTAATCCGTGAGATGAAGAAGATAGGGGAGAGCTTTGCTAACCACCCTTCCGGCTTTTACATTATCTGGTCCAAATTTTCCCCAGATTTTCCTTTGGTTAAGGAGGCAGAGAGAGAAAGTTGTGTGGGAACCTCTTTCCCATTTTTATCTCAATGCAGCTGAGTCTGAATAAGAAACTGATCTTCTGGGTGGCCTCCTGGAGGGATTGTAGATCAGGCAGTTTCTGAAGAAGTGTGGGTCATGGGTAGGGCCTCGGAGTGTCCTGGATGGGCACAGAGCCCTGCACAAAACATTGTCCCTCTATCCTTCTCTATCTCAATCTCATTGTTTATTTCTTTTTCTCCTCTCTGCAAGTCAGCCTGCCCTTCAACTGTATTGTGTGCTCTTGGTTCTCTTTTTTCTTTTTTTCTATCTTTTTTTTTAGTGAAAGAGACAGAGACAGAGAGGGAAAGAAAGACAGGAAGGGAAAGAGATGAGAAGCATCATTCTTTGTTGCAGCACTTTAGTTCTTCGTTGATTGGTTTCTCACATGTGCCTTGATCAGGGAGTTACAGCTCAGCCAACGACCCTTTGCTCAAGCCAACAAGCAACCTTGGGCTTCAATTCAGCAACCGTGGGGTCCTGTCTATGATCCCACACTCAAACCAGTGCTCAAGTTGATGAGCCAGATGAGCACGCACTCAAGCCAACAAACGTGGGGCTTCAAACCTGGATCCTCAGCATCTCAGGTCGATGCTCTATCCACTGTGTCACCCTTGGTCAGCCTGTTCCTGGTTCTTGTTATGCCTTTGTCATTATATCCAGTGGCTTCTCCTAGATACCCCTGTCATGTTTGTCCTATTTATACATCTTTATACATGTGTCATTCTGGGTACATGCTTGGGATGTTTGTGCATGTCTGTGTGCATGTATGTGTTAGTGCATCCACATTGCTATATGAATTCATGCCTGCACTTGTCTTTGTGGAGTGTGACTTAGTGCATAAGTGGGTATCCATACCTGTTTTTGCTCCTCCATACATATCTGTGTGAGTTCACAACAAGGTCTGTGTGTGTCCTTGCTAGTGTGCCTGAGTGCACACCAATCTCTGTGTATGTCTGTAGGTGACCAGAATACATGCTTTGGGATATGTCTGTTTGGCACCACCTACATATATCCAACCTGATGTGTGATGATGTATTCAGATATGTGTGTATATATGTACAATGGGTGACTATGTATGAGTGTATGGATGTTTTTGTGTGCATCTGGTGTAGTCTGGAAGAAAATGGGCCACATTATATACACGTGAGCATCTGAGATCTTCTTGAGCTGTCTATGTTTGGATTCAATCACAGTCCTGATGCAACTCTTCTCCTTCTTACAAAAACCAGTAGTTCCCTTATTTTTTAGAATATTTATTTCCCTCAGTTTGAAGGTTTACACTAACTAGAAAAAGCCTTCGTAAGACATTTTGAGGTAAGTCACTCCCATTAGATCAATATAAACATCCTCTCAGAATGTTCTCTTTGCCATAGTATCACCCCCACCCACTTCAGTCTCTTAAGCCACTCAACAAATTTAACAGTCATTAAACTAGTGTTCACAGAACCCACTAATTTGCCAGCAACGTGATACTGAGGACAGAGAGGTCATCAAGACAGCGCTGGGCCCTAATCTCATGGAGCTTTCACTCCAGAAGGGAGACAGAATTGTTACAAGACAGTGACATCTCAGAATGGACACTGCTGGGGTGAGAAGAAACAGATAAAGGGTCAGAGTGGGATGTAGGACACCAGCAGAGGGGTCATGGTGGAATAGGGAGACACAAGAAGATGGATGAGGGGCCAGAAAGGGGGCTTGGGAGCTATAGTAGCCCAGACATGGCACCTGGTCAACCCTGTAAGTTCAGGGTAAGCCCCAATTGGGCAAAGAAGGATTTTCCATGGAAAAACAGGGAGCGCCATGAGGGAGAGTTTTTAGAAGAAGAATGGCTTGTATAAATATGACAGCCCGAAATAGCTCATAGAGTATAGAGATCTGGGGACATGTTAACCCATGAACTGGAGCCATCAGCAGGAGTCAGATCATATGAAACCTTCTTTATGTGAATTGGTGGGGTGTTTGGACTTTGTCTGGAGCAATAGAAAGCTACAGAAGGGTTTTAAGCAGAGTGAAAAATTAGTCAGATTTGTGTTTCAGGAAGATTTATCAGATTTTTGGAGAAGATGAGACTGTAAACTAAGATATGAGGCAGTGGCTGCTCTAGGCATCCAGGTAAGAGAGGAGACGAGGCCATGAGGATGGGGAAGAGTAGGTGAGGTGGAGAATGATGTGGAGGGAAGAATGAACTCTTACTTGGTTATATGTTGGCTGTGTGGAGGTAAGGGTGAAGGAGCAGTCCAGTATGGAGGATAGATGATAGTGTCATTTCCTAGTTTGAAGACACAAATCAGGAGCAGGTTTAAGGGAAAAAATAAGGAGTTCAGCTTTGGTCATGGGGAAAAAGGCACAGTTCTTGCTCCTAGGGATTTCCTAGTGGGAGAGTCCTCAACAGTACTATTAGTATTAATTAGTAATAATTAGCAATAATATACTACTAAGTTTGAGGATTGGGAAGGCTTTGTAGAGAAGGTGTCATTTGAACTGGGTCTCATGGGATGAGTTCACCAGGTAGGGAAAGAGAGAAGGGCAGTCCAGCAGAGGGAAACACATAAGCCAAGTCCTAGACATGAGAGATGTATGAAACAGACCCAATGGATTCGACAGCTACATTCTGTACCCTCCACCAACTTCATCAATCACCATTCGATCTTCTAGTGCCCAGCCTGACTCAAAAATCTCAGGATAAACCTGGCTCATGTCCACAAGTGTGCCGGAAATTTATGACTCCACTCCAAATGAGAACCTTTCTAATTGTTGAAAGTCATGTAACATAAAATCAAGCACTTTAAAGCAAACAGTTCAGTTACATTTAGTATATTCACAGTGTTGTGAGACTACCAGCCCTAACTATACTGCTCACAAAATTAGGGGATATTTCAAAATGAATATGAAGCGATAAAATATTCCCTAACTTTGTGAGCAGTATAGTTTCAAACATTTCCAAATAAGGATCTTATGTGAGCTTCCCTGTTTTAAACTTAAGTATATAAAAATCTTATCAGTACTACTAGTGATGTTATTCATTTAACTTATTATCTTATGAGAAGCTTTTAATGAACATGAACTCATCACAGCAAGGCTATGAGGCTCGTTTTATCATTTCTGTTTTCCAAAAGAGTTACATAAGGCCCAAGGAATGGGAAATGAGTTGCTTTGGGATCCACAGCTAAAGCTAGAGCCTGAAAATGTCCTTGTGTGACTGAATTTCATGCTTTTCACACCCTGCACTCCCAATACTCACTTTTCTTCTTCATGAAACATCAGAAAACTGTCCCTGACATGCTGTTGTTCTTGCAAAGCTTCCCGTAAGTCTGAAGCAAAAGATTACAAAATGATTTTTCTTTAAGTTTTAAGCAGACTTGACCTTCTCTCATTTCTGCGTTTCTTAGAACATTCATTAAGGACTTTGTTAAACAGTGCTAATACCCAGGCAGCTGGCAGTGAGGTGATGAGTAATCCAGGAGAATGAGAGATTGAGAGATTTTGATCATAGTGAAAAGTTTGTCTTTCAGATTTCAGGGTGAATAGGATTAGGGTTGGGCTGTAGGAGTGGTGGCTGAAATGCAGTGAAGGAAAAAGCCAAAGAAGAGAAGAAAGTCAGAGTACTTTCTAATTGTTTGGACAGCTCTTGTCCATGGCTGCTGAAGTGTCTCTTTAACAGAAAAAAGGTGGGACTTAGGTAAAATTTTGGTAGATAACAGGGATGAAGGAGACAGTATCAAAGAAATAGGACTTTTGTATAATAGTGAAGAGGTTGTACTCTACAAAGTGGTTGAAGAGTTTCTGATTCTGGTAATGGTTGAGTAACTCCTATTGAATCAAGTATCCTGTAAATAACAAACATAAATTCAGAATAAAATATTTTTTAAAACTGCAATTCCCTGAAATCACTGGAAAATGAACAAAATCAAGCAGATACTAAAGGAGGTTGGGAGAAAGGAATTTCTTCCTTATTATAGTTTTTGGCCTGAAGTTGGCCCTGTACAGGGCCTAAGGGGTGGCTAAACTACCAGATGAAAACTGTGTCGTTTTCTGACTTGAAGAACCAGAGGACAGAGTTTAGGGTGACTGTAACACCTAGTGGTAGTAGTAGTAGAATCTCAAAAATAAAGAAGCCATAGAGCGAGAGCCCAAAATTCTATGTATAAACTCTGTCCAAATTTCTTACTGATAATTAAACTACCTATGTGCTAGTAGACTCCAATGTGCTTGCTAAGACCAAAAGGACTAAAATGAGATTTCAGAGTTGATCATTTAATCTTAACCAAGTTAACTGTTCCCTGAAATCAAACAAAAATCAATATTCTCCAACAGAACATAACAATTCAGAATCTCTACAAGGTATCGCTTGTAATATCTTGGATAGAATTCACAATTTCTAGGCATATGAAGATACAGAAAATATGATCACACTAAAAAAAATGTATTGAGATAACCGTGGCATGGCCCTGATGGTGGAATTTAGCTGACAAGGTTTAAAAAGCACCTACTATATCTACACAGAAGAATATTGAAATAATATTGAGAAGCAAGAGGTACTGACCCTAATTTCTGACCCTGAGGTTCATTGGTAATTACTGAATGAGTAACCTTTTCTGGAGAGAGGGTTAGGGAATGCTGTGATCTTGAGAAGAGAGGCTATTATTCTGAGGGGGACTGGAAAATGGAGAGGAAGTCTGGACAAGGGGTATATTTATTAAGCAAATATTAATAGAACACTACTGTTCTATTGGGAAGGGTACCTGCTCTTTGGGAAGGGTAAACAGAAGCAGGAAGAAAATAAATGTCCATCTGATAATAATGATTTTACTTATTATAGTTAATGATCTATTGAATGCCATGTGCCAAAAAATATGCTGAGTGATCTACATGCATTATCTTGTTTATTTTACCAATAGCCTGACCAGGCAGTGGTGCTGTGAATAGAGTGTTAGACTGGGATGTAGACAACTGAAGTTTGAAACCCCAAGGTCACTGGCTTGAGCACAGGCTCATCAGGCTTGAGTGCGGGGTCGCTAGCTTGAGCGTGAAATGATAAACATGACCCCAAGGTCCCTGGCTTGAGCCCAAGGTCACTGGCTTAAATAAGGGGTCAGTCACTCTGCTGTAGGCCCCCCACCCTATTCAAGACACATATGAGATAGCAACTGATGAATAACTAAGGTGCCACAATAAAGAATTGATGCTTCTCATCTCTCCCTTCCTGTCTATCTGTCCTATCTGTCCCTCTCTCTGACTCCCTCTCTGTCTTTGTCAAAAAAAAAAAGTGTTTTCTTTACAGTTCTGTGACATGTTACTTATAACTTACAAATGAGCTTACCAACTAGGAAGCTGCAAAAATAATACTGAAATCTAAGTCTGTCTGTTTACAAAGCTATATCTCTTAATCACTGTACAATATTGTGGTCTACTAGCAAGGTGTTGGAAACATTAAGAGAAACAAAAACAGGCTGGTTTGAGTAAAATTAGCTTACATAAAGCTCATTCTTGTCATGACACATTCACTCAACTCTAATCCAGAAACAAATTGCATAACTCATTTCTGAGGACAGCATGGCTTTGGACTCTCTTAAGGAGTTTGGCTTACATTTGGTGTCTTTTGTACTTTACATCTGCTTGTGAATTTTAACAAACTCTGGCCATAGATCAACTCTGAGTCTACTTTAGTTTTAAAGAAACTCAGAGAGTGAGGACCTTGATTCTTGGGAAAAAGGATACAATATACTCCCTGTAATTGTAAATCTTTATCTTTGTCTTTCTTTTTTTAATTTTTTTATTTATTGAGAGGAGGGGAGCAGAGACAGACTCCCACATGTGCCCTGACTGGGACCTATCCGGCAAGCCCACCAGGGGGTGATGCTCTGGCCATCTGGGGTCCTTGCACCTTTGCAACTGGAGCCATTCTTTTTAATGCGTGAGGTGGAGGCCATGGAGCCCTTCTCACTCTATTGAGCCATGGCTGCAGGAGGGGAGTAGAAGAGAGAGATAGAGAGAGAGAGAAGTGAGAGAGGGGGTGGGGTGAAGAAGCAGATGGGCTCTTCTGCTGTGATCCCTGGCCAGGAACTAAACCCAGGACTTCCACACACAATGCTGACTCTCTACCACTGAGGAAACTAGCCAGGGATTCTGTCTTTATGCCTTTTCTGCTGATCCCAAGTAGACGAACAGAAAGATATCAGGGGTTGAGAGAGAAACACTGGAAGTATGAAGAAACTTCCACCTTTGAACTGCTGTTAGTAGGTGAATATTACACTATGCCATTGGCTCTAAGACATCTGGGTGGCTTAAAGTTAAATACTAAATAATGTAATCGTAGGACTGACAAAGAATCAGTACTTTATAAATAAATAACTTAAGAGAGAGACACAAAGATGGCAACGCAGTAAGCGAACATTCCAGCTGCCACCTTCCAGGACCAAATTTGAGTTATAACTAAATTTAAGACCAATCATCTTGAAAAACAACTTTGGATTAAATAACCAAGGAGTCACAGAAGCCACACTGAGACTTGTAGGGAAAGTGGAAACATGAAAACAGCTGCCTCTACTCCTAAGAGCAAGCTTTGGCTGAGGGTCTAGAGGTACTTTCAGCTGAGGGACATCTGCCTTGAGAAATGTGCGCCCTAAGCTCCAGGCCAGGCACCCCTGCCTAGACCACCACCCATATTTGTGACATTTGGTAGTAAAAAAGGTGATAAACCCTGAGGTGAGGGGTTCTGTCTGCGAGAATGAGATCGGAGTTCTCAGAGACCAAGCACTGTATTAAAGGGCCAATGCAGAAAATCTAGTTCACAGCCACTTTCCCAGGGCTCCAGCAGAAGGAGGGCTTAGAGGACTACAATTGTATGAGGAGAATGTAAAATTGGTGGTCCAGGGAAGACACTGTGGATGATGGTCACCAGAAACTCTGTGCTGAGACATTCTCCAATACTGCAGTTGTCATATTTCTTGGGTGAAGCAGTCCCCTCTGTGTGGCATCAGTCTGGGGGAAAGCACTGCTTCACCCTCGGGAATCTCTCTTGCCCCACTCAATAGGGATTAGCCTCTGATGAGAAGCTAGTAGCCTTGACCATGGAATCAGGGAGTATGTCAGCGACTCCATTTTGTGGCATTAAGGCTGGAGTTTTTCCCCACAGTCTCCTGACAATATGACTGGTGCTTCCACATCATGGCAGATTTCGTAGAAAATGTCTGCCCTGTGAGCAGACTGAATCTCTGGCTTTCAGAGGCCACAGAAACTAAACCTCAAGTGGTTATATGCTACTGAGGCCTGTGAAAAAAGCCAGGACAGACACCTGGGACCATGAGAGGGGAGCCACACTCACCACCTTCTCTAATCCCTGAGTTGCCCTAGGCTCTAGACCAGGAGTCGGGAACCTTTTTGGCTGAGAGCCATGAATGTCACATATTTTAAAATGTAATTTTATGAGGGCCATACAATATGTTTAACACTAAATACAAGTAAATGTGTACATTTTATGTAAGAAAAATATTTTTAAAGTACAATTAGTCTCTGAATTTTTTTTAATAATGTTGTTATGCTGTTGCTAACCAATGATGAATAAAATACTTCTTATCATTAATGTAACTTTTGGTGCTGCATGGTTTTGCTGATGGCTTTGTAGTCTGGTTGATATGGGGTAAGGTTAAGCTTCATGCAGGTGTTGAGACTTCCATTCGTTAAATGTGATTGTAAGTTGGTCTTAATGTTCTTTAGATATGAGAAAGACTGCTCACATGCATACATAGAGCCAAACATTGTCAGTACAGCAATTCTCACATGCTGCAATGTGTGGGATGTGATGGGAAGTGCGTTCCAAGTTTTGACAATCAGCTGGTCCGCAGGTTGAAGTGTTTTCATTTCTCCCCACTTGTGTTTGCTCGCCAACTCTGCTTGCTGTCATGCAAGTCTTTCCAAAACTCCATTCAGTGACTTGAACTTATTCACCCACATGTCTGAGGCCTTCAGGTCAGCAGCTTATAGCTCAAAATCTCTGATGGAGACACCAGGGATGTAACTCAGGTCGGCGCTGTCCACTGCACACTCATGTGGATGGTTGGATGTTTGAGGAACTTAAAAATATGAATGCACTCACAAAATTCTCCAAAGCGCACTCTGAATGACCACAGGAGATTAGATGTGAAACCCGTTAGCTGCTGGAGATCAAGATGTTGAGCAGGGTCTCTTACTGTGCATACATCTTTAAACTCTCCCAGTATTTCAAAGTGTAGTAAATGACCTTTGAATGCCATTTCAATATCAACAATAAAGAGTTCCAGCTTGTTTTCAAACGCAAACACTGCTTGTTAAGGGATAAGACTCTATTTCCAATGCCTTGCATTTTCATATTGAGCTGGTTCAGATGTTCAGTCATGTCCACGAGATATTAGAACTTCAGGAGCCACTCAGTGTTAGATAACTCAGGATGCTCGACGTTTTTCATTTCAAGAAAAGTCCGGATTTCGCTCAGACAAGCTGCAAAACAGCTGAGCACCTTCCCTCTTGACAACCAACGCACATTGCTGTGCAGAAACAGACCAGGATAATTATTCCCAACTTCATCCAGCAGTGTTTTAAACTGGCGATCATTTAAAGCTCGGGCAACAGTAAAGTTGACCACCCAAATGACCAGCGACATCACTTCACCAAGCTGCTTGCCACACATCTGAGCACAAAGCGCCTCCTGATGTAGGATGCAGTGAAAACTTAGGATGGGTCTCTTTTCATGTTCACGAAGAAGCGCTACAAATCCTCTGTTTTCCCCCACCATGCACGAAGCGCTATCAGTATACACCAAAATAAGTGTATCCATTGGTAGATTTTTTTCTTTAACGAACTCAGTGAAAGACTTGAATAAATCCTCCTTTCTTGTTGTCTCTTTCATAGACAAAATAGCAAGACTTTCCTATGTAGTATGTAACCGACAGCATACCTTGCAATCACGCTGAACTGAGATAAATGACTTACATCTGTTGACTCATCGAAAGCGAGAGAAAAGAATGGTGCTGCATTTATGTCTTTCACTTGTGTTGCCTCAATTTGATTTGCCATCATGGTAGTACGATCATGAACAGTTCTTGCTGACAGAGGCATGTCTTTTATTCATTTGATTATCTTCTCTTTATTTGAAAAGTCATCAAAAAGTTCATTGGCAACATCAAGCATGAATGTTTTGGCATACTCCGCATCTGCTTTCCATTTCTTACAATTGCTAAAGCACCAGCAAAGCTAGCCGAATTCCAGTCACCTTGTTGGGTCCAAACACGGAGTTGCTGCTGACTAGCTTGCACTCTGCACAGTAGCTCTTGACATACTTTCTTCCTGCCGTACCCCGCTAGATATTTCTATGCAAATGTAGTATGGCATGTGTCGAAGTGCCACTTTATATTTGACAGTTTCATCGATGCAATTTTATCATTGCATGTTAGACACATTGCAGAACCTGCTCTCTCCACAAAGGTGAATTCCTCTGTCCATTCCTGCTAAAAAATACTATACTCCTCATCTTTTTTTCTTTTAGCCATATTCTTCGTCAAAAGGGTTTCTGCAATTAACTAGCTGACTACTTGATTAAAAGGATGGAAGTTTACTTGCTGACCTCACAACGACCCATGTATGTTATGCATTATCCAATAAAAATTTGGTGTTGTCCTAGAGGACAGCTGTGATTGGCTCTAGCCACCTGCAACCATGAACATGAGCGGTAGGAAATGAACTGTAATACAGGAGAATATTTTATATTTTAATGTTATTATTATTTTATTAAAGAATTTTCTGCAAGCCAGATGCAGCCATCAAAAGAGCCTCATCTGGCTCACGAACCATAGGTTCCCGACCCCTGCTCTTGACTCTACCAGAGTTTTTTTTCAGTGACTGAGCCCAATAAGCAGGCAACAGAGAGAGGCAGAAGTATATGGAACTCAGAGAACCTTGGGCCTTTTGTTGACATTTCTGTAGGCCCAGTGTGTGTAAAAGCCATCCTAGGTATGTGACTTGGTATTTCCATATGCACCTGGGCCCAAAAGAGGCAGCCACAGATTCTAGTTTGCTTGTAGCTCCAAGAAGGTTTCTGAGGGCCAAGAACAAACCTAGATATAGAAAATGTCCTGCACTGGTATGCACCAGATTCCTCCTGGGAGGCCCAGGGCCAGCACATCCAGTGGTCAACTATGGGTAGCATCAGAGCAGGACCCAACTAACCTTGCTGGTGGCATGTCTGAAGGAAGGACTCATCAGACACTGGGTTTAGTTGAGGTGAGCTCCACTCTCTGTGGTTAGCATCTGCACAGTCACTCATGAATGCATTAACCAAGATGGAACTTCACAGTTGGCTGGCCCAGGTTCCAGATATTCTACACTGCTGGGCTAGGCTTCACAGGAGGGAAATGAGAGAGGCTTGAAACATGGACATTCAAGGTATGGGTTCCCTGGAGCCTATTGTTGGGACTAGTCAAGGGGTTAGCCATTTTCATAGGGGGCTCAGTCAGCTCCAGTGGAGGACTCACTTGGTCTTCCTCTCTGAGAGCAGGGGCTGTCCAGCTGGGAGAACTTCTGTAGATGGGACTGTTGGCCTTTCCCAATCTGAATCTGCTGCTTATCTTGTTTGGGAGAAATGGAATTGGAGTATCCAGCAATGTCTGAGATATTAGGCTCTGGATTAGGGACCACTTTCCTCATTCTGAGCTCTTGACCAAGATAACCCTAAAGGTGGGGTTCTCATTAATGTCATACTAAAACTAGCTTTCTTATCCCACCAAGCTTGCAAACTGTAAAGGGTCTGGTGGAATGAAGCCTGTCTAAGCTCACACTACAGTCTTTCTCCAGAAGACTCTGCGGGAAGACCAGGCAGCTGCACGATGAGGTGGAGCAGCTGTACAGTGGAGGCAAATCTTACAGAATTAAGGCCCTTTTATGGAGCTGCTGTCAGCTCTAAGCACGAGGAAGGTGATCCTAATACATAGGTTGGCCCCTCCACCACACACCCCGGTATAGAAAATGTAGACACAAACAGCAAACAGAACAGTAGTTCCAAATAGGTAGTCTACAAATAGCAAGTTACTAATAACAGCTGAACCTTGCCCAATACCTGGACCCTGCCCAAGAGGACCCAAGACCAACACAATCAGTACTGGGTGACAGACCACACCAGCACTAGAATCAGCTAGCTACACAAGAGGCATGGTCAGTGGAAGAGTCTAGTGAGCACTGGACACTGAGGAGAATGAATACACCCCATAGGACAGGCACAGCACAGTGTCCAATGAACATGATCAAGGGGGAACTTTAAGGCCTGCCAGGCTACAGTAATAACTCCACCCATGAAAAGGCCAACTGGGGGGATGACATCAGAGTAATGGCGGGGTAAGAAGTGATACCGAAAAATCTCCCCCAAAACTCAACAAGATCTTCAACCAGAAACAGAAAAACCTATCCTTGGAGCCTCCAGATGTTTCGCAATACACCCAAAGGTATGATCAAGCGAAAAATTGGCTAAATATATAACCAAACCCCGAAGGAAATAGGGAGTAAGAAATGCTCCACCTTCCTCACTAACCTAAACAGGGCGGCTTTCACTGGAAACTGAGAATATAGAAACTAAGGCGGGCAAAGGGGGTGAATAGATCCAGGCCATGGCACAAACGGCCGAACCAGGCTGTGGCACGGAGATCCAAGCCAAGGAAAAACTTCCTGTGACAACCCGGGCAATACAGTTAACACTCGCGCCAAACTCAGACAAAGAAAGACAAGCAGGGCAGCCATTTTACCCGATCTCCTGGTCGGCGCCCACAGATAGTGGGCGAGAGATTCCTTCCAAAGCCCCGGGAGGGTGTGCCTGTGTTACCCCACAGAGAGGCAGAGTCAGAGGCCTTTGTGCGGGCTGAAAGCCTCCGGGCCGCCCCAGCGCCCTGGGAGAGCTGCACACAGGGAGGGAGCGAGAGCTAATTCCAACACTGGAACTTTTCAGTGCTGGCAGGGTTTCACTCAGAGGGTGAGGCCGCTGGTCTGATATCCTGGTCTGCGTGTGCAGATAGTGAGCGAGAGATTCCTCCGAGTGCCTCGGCAGTGCCTGCCTGTGTTATCCCACAGATGGGCAGAGTCAGGGGCCTTTGTGTGGGCCAAAAAGCTGAATCTCGGGCTGTCCCAGCACCCTGAGGGAGCCGTGCATGGGAAGGGAGCGAGAGCTAATTCCAATGCTGGAACTTTTCAGTGTGGGCGGGGGGTTTTCACTCAGAGGGCAAGAATTCCGGCCTGACATCCTGGTCTGCGCACACGGAGAGTGGGCAAGAGACTCCTCCCAGCACCTCGGGAGTGGGAGCCCGTGTTGTCTCACGAAGGGGCAAAGTCGGGGGCCTTTGTGTGGGCCGAGGGCGGAGTCTCAGGCTGCCCCAGCGCCTTGAAAAAGCCGCACACGGGGACGGAGCAAGAGCCAATTCCAACGCTGGAACTTTTCAGTGCAGGCAGGGGGTTTCACTCAGAGGGCGAGACTTCCGGCCTGAAATCCTGGTCTGCATGCGCAGATAGTGAGAGAGAGTTTCCTCCAAGCACCCCGGAAGTGGGTGCCCGCCCATGTTACTGGACAGAGTGGCAGAGCCAGAGGTCTTTGAGTGGGCAGAAGCCCTGCCTGATTATGCTAGCAACTCTGACTGACTGAGCCTTACCCAGAGCCCTGCACTGAGTGGGAATAGAGTGGGGAGTTGCCAGCTCTTTGAGCCTCTTACTATCCAGGTAGAGGCAGCAGCAACCCCATAGCTGGATTATCAGGCTACTAATTGAGGAAGGAAAGACTAGGAGAGAGGCTCCAGGAACATGGACTCTCTCACTGTCAGAGCCTATAAATGCTAATGAGCCTCGACTGCCAACGAGACTGAAGCACAATACATGACATAGCCATAGAGACTTATCAACTGCAAACCTCTACCGGAGCATGCCAAAGGGGCAGAACCTGGGGTACAGAGTCACCGACCAAGAAGAGGGAGAGAAAAGAAAAAGCAAGAAGATAACCTCTCAAAATCAAGAATAATCCGCAGACTTTATAACCCATCCCATTTTATTATATTTGTTCGTTTGTTTCTCTTATCTTCATCCTTGATTTTTTTTTTTCCTCCTCCAATTTGGTCGTTTAACTCTCTGCCGGTCTTACTCTCTCCTCTCCTTGAACTACACTACCCATAAGTGTTACATCTCCCATTATCTTTTCTTTCCTCTTCCTTTCTCTCTATGAGGGTTGCACTCCAAAACCCTTAACTCTCTCTCTCTCTTTCTCTCTCTCTCCTCTTTTTTCTTTTTTCTTCTTTTAGTGGTTCCCTCTTTTTTTCTCTCTCTCTCTTTCTTTTCTCCCTCTATATTAGTTTCTTCCTTTCTCCTTTACGTCTCCTCTCATTCAAACCTCAATAATGAACAAATTATCTTATCTGGGACTCAAAATTATGTTTGTGGCATTTTGGGGGGTTTTTACTTCACCTTTTTAAATCAAGAGCAGTGCTCCCATCCCTGGCTCTCCATTTTATCAAGCTCTTGTTCCACTAAATACAATAGTAATTTTTTCATTTGTCCCCCCATTTTCCTGTTTCCCTCTTATTCCTCTCATCGTAACTCTTAGTTAAGCAACACCTAAACGCAAATCATTTTATTCTTGATCCAAATTTTTTCATTATTTGCTTTTTGTGGGTCCATACCCCCCCTTATTTTTTTCTTGCCCCTTTATTACTTTTCCCCAATTCAGGCCCTCCATTACAAGCATTGTTTGTTCTATTAAATACAATATAATTCACAGTTCACCACAAGATTTTCTCAAGAAAGAGGGGAGAGGAGAGGAGAGGAAAAAAGGAGGGAGGAAATAATTTCCTTTTTTTAATTTTTATTTTATTTTATTTATCTTTATTTCATTATTAATTTTTTTTAAAAAAAAACTTTTATCAATTTTTGATTTTTTTAACTTTTTATTCTTTATTAAATCTCATTAACACTATCAACAAAACCACCCTCAGATGCCATTAAGGAAGAGAAAATCAAATATCATGGATACAAAAGAAAGAGAGGTAACACAGATAGATGAGGAAAAATCTATGGAGAAAAAATTTAATATACTGGAAACCTTGGAGCTAAATGACAGAGAATTCAAGATAGAAATCCTAAAAATACTCAGAGATATACAAGAAAACACAGAAAGGCAATTTAGGGAGCTCAGAAAACAACTCAATGAACACAAAGAATATATGTCCAAGGAAATTGAAACTATAAAAACAAATCAAACAGAGATGAAAAACTCAATTTACGAGATGAAAAACGAGGTAACAAGCTTAGCTAATAGAACAGACCAGATAGAAGAGAGAATTAGTGAAATAGAAGACAAGCAACTTGAGGCACAACAGAGAGAAGAAGAAAGAGACTCAAAAATTAAAAAAAAAATGAGATAGCCCTACAAGAATTATCTGACTCCATCAGAAAGAATAACATAAGAATAATAGGTATATCAGAGGGAGAAGAGAGAGAAAATGGAATGGAGAACATACTCAAACAAATAATAGATGAGAACTTCCCAAACCTGTGGAAAGAACTAAAGCCTCAAATTCATGAAGCAAACAGAACTTCGTGTTTTCTTAACCCCAACAAACCTACTCCAAGGCACATCATAATGAAATGGGCACAAACCAATGGCAAAGAAAAAATTCTCAAGGCAGCCAGGGAAAAGAAGAATACAACATATACAGGAAGGCCCATTAGATTATCATAAGATTTCTCAGCAGAAACTCTACAAACTAGAAGAGAGTGGACCCCAATATTTAAAGTCCTGAAAGAGAGGAACTTTCAGCCATGAATACTATACCCATCAAAGCTATCCTTCAAATATGAAGGAGAAATAAAAGCATTCACAGATACAGAAAAGATGAGGGAATTTATCATCAGAAAACCCCACTCCAGGAATTACTAAAGGGGGTTCTCTAATCAGATACAAAGAACAAAAAAAAACAGAGCCACAAGTAAAAGCTCCAAGAAGAACACAATAAAACCAAATTTAAACTGTGACAACAACAAAAAGAAAGGGGGGAGAGGATCGAGATTAACAGTAGCAAAGGACAATGGAGTGCAAAAGTACTCACAAAATAGTGCGCTAAAATGAACAGGGTAGGAACCCTTTTCATTACTTAAAGGTAACCACCATTGAAAAAACCACCACAGAAGCACATGAGATAAAAAAGATAGCAACAGAGGAAAGATGTATGGAATACAACCAAATAAAAACAAAAGATAGAAAAACGAAAGAGAAGGATCAAACAAGACACAAAACTAACAGAAAGCAATCTATAAAATGGCAATAGGGAACTCACAAGTGTCAATAATTACACTAAATGTAAACGGATTAAACTCACCAATAAAAAGACACAGAGTAGCAGAATGGATTAAAAAAGAAAATCCAACTGTATGCTGCCTACAGGAAACTCATCTAAGTAACAAGGATAAAAACAAATTCAAAGTGAAAGGCTGGAAAACAATACTCCAAGCAAATAACATCCAAAAAAAGCAGGTGTAGCAATACTCATATCTGATAAAGCTGACTACAAGACAACAAAAGTACTCAGAGACAAAATTGGCCATTTCATAATGGCTAAGGGGACACTGAATCAAGAAGACATAGCAATTCTTAATATATATGCACAAAACCAAGGAGCACCAAAATATATAAGACAGCTACTTATTGACCTTAAAACAAAAACTGACAAAAATACAATCATACTTGGAGACCTCAATACACCGCTGATGGCTCTAGATCGGTCATCCAAACAGAGAATCAACAAAGACATAGTGGCCTAAAACAAAACACTACAGCACCTGGATATGATAGACGTCTACAGGACATTTCATCCCAAAGTGACTGAGTATACATTTTTCTCCAGTGTACATGGATCATTCTCAAGAATTGACCATATGTTGGGCCACAAAAACAACATCAGCAAATTCCGAAAAATCGAAGTTGTACCAAGCATATTTTCTGATCATAAAGCCTTGAAACTAGAATTCAACTGCAAAAAAGAGGAAAAAAATCCCACAAAAATGTGGAAACTAAACAACATACTTTTAAAAAATGAATGGGTCAAAGAAGAAATAAGTGCAGAGATCAAAAGATATATACAGACTAATGAAAATGACAATACAACATATCAGAATCTATGGGATACAGCAAAAGCAGTGATAAGAGGGAAGTTCATATCACTTCAGGCATATATGAACAAACAAGAGAGAGCCCAAGTGAACCACTTAACTTCACACCTTAAGGAACTAGAAAAAGAAGAACAAAGAAAGCCCAAAACCAGCCGAAGAAAGGAGATAATAAAAATCAGAGCAGAAATAAATGAATTAGAGAACAGAAAAACTATAGAAAAAATTAATAGAACAAGGAGCTGGTTCTTTGAAAAGATCAACAAAATTGACAAACCCTTGGCAAGACTTACCAAGGAAAAAAGAGAAAGAACTCATATAAACAAAATCCAAAATGAAAGAGGAGAAATCACCACGGACACCGTAGATATACAAAGAATTATTGTAGAATACTATGAAAAACTTTATGCCACTAAATTCAACAACCTAGAAGAAATGGATAAATTCCTAGAACAATATAACCTTCCTAGACTGAGTCAAGAAGAAGCAGAAAGCCTAAACAGACCTATCAGTAGAGAAGAAATAGAAAAAACCATTAAAAACCTCCCCAAAAATAAAAGTCCAGTCCCTGAAGGCTATACCAGCGATTTTATCAAACATTCAAAGAACACTTGGTTCCTATTCTACTGAAAGTCTTCCAAAAAATTGAAGAAGAAGCAATACTTCCAAACACATTTTATGAGGCCAACATAACCCTCATACCAAAACCAGGCAAGGATGGCTCAAAAAAAGAAAACTACAGAACAATATCTCTAATGAATACAGATGCTAAAATACTAAACAACATACTTTTAAAAAATGAATGGGTCAAAGAAGAAATAAGTGCAGAGATCAAAAGATATATACAGACTAATGAAAATGACAATACGACATATAAGAATCTATGGGATGCAGCAAAAGCAGTGATAAGAGGGAAGTTCATATCACTTCAGGCATATATGAACAAACAAGAGAGAGCCCAAGTGAACCACTTAACTTCACACCTTAAGGAACTAGAAAAAGAAGAACAAAGACAACCCAAAACCAGCCAAAGAAAGGAGATAATAAAAATCAGAGCGGAAATAAATAAAATAGAGAACAGTAAAACTATAGAAAAAATTAATAGAACAAGGAGCTGGTTCTTTGAAAAGATCAACAAAATTGACAAACCCTTGGCAAGACTTACCAAGGAAAAAAGAGAAAGAACTCATATATACAAAATCCAAAATGAAAGAGGAGAAATCACCACGGACACTGTAGATATACAAAGAATTATTGTAGAATACTATGAAAAACTTTATGCCACTAAATTCAACAATCTAGAAGAAATGGATAAATTCCTAGAACAATACAACCTTCCTAGACTGAGTCAAGAAGAAGCAGAAAGCCTAAACAGACCTATTAGTAGAGAAAAAATAGAAAAAAACATTAAAAACCTCCCCAAAAATAAAAGTCCAGGCCCTGATGGCTATACCAGCGAATTTTATCAAACATTCAAAGAAGACTTGATTCCTATTCTACTCAAAGTCTTCCAAAAAATTGAAGAAGAAGCAATATTTCCAAACACATTTTATGAGGCCAACATAACCCTCATACCAAAACCAGGCAAGGATGGCACAAAAAAAGAAAACTACAGACCAATATCTCTAATGAATACAGATGCTAAAATACTAAACAAAATACTAGCAAATCGAATACAACAACATATTAAAAAAATAATACATCATGATCAAGTGGGATTCATCCCAGAATCTCAAGGATGGTTCAACATACATAAAACGGTTAATGTAATACACCATATCAACAAAACAAAGAACAAAAACCACATGATCTTATCAATAGACTCAGAAAAGGCTTTCGATAAAATACAACACAATTTTATGTTTAAGACTCTCAACAAAATGGGTATAGAAGGAAAATATCTCAACATGATAAAGGCCATATATGATAAACCATCAGCTAACATCATATTAAATGGCACTAAACTGAAGGCTTTCCCCCTTAAATTAGGAACAAGACAGAGTTGTCCACTCTCTCCACTCTTGTTTAATGTGGTACTAGAGGTTCTAGCCAGAGCAATCAGACAAGACAAAGTAATAAAAGGCATCCATATCAGAAAAGAAGAAGTAAAGGTATCACTTTTTGCAGAATATGATCCTATACATCGAAAACCCCAAAGAATCCACAAAAAGACTACTAGAAACAATAAGCCAATATACTAAGGTCGCAGGATACAAAATTAACATACAGAAGTCAATAGCCTTTCTATATGCCAACAATGAAACAACTGAGAACGAACTCAAAAGAATAATCTCCTTCACAATTGCAACAAAAAAAATAAAATACCTAGGAATAAACATAACAAAGAATGTAAAAGAATTATATAATGAAAACTATAAACCATTGTTAAGAGAAATCGAGAAAGATATAATGAGATGGAAGAATATTCCTTGTTCTTGGTTAGGAAGAATAAATATAATCAAGATGGCTATATTACCCAAAGCAATATACAAATTTAATGCAATTCCCATCAAACTTCCAATGACGTTTTTTAAAGAAATAGAGCAAAAAATCATCAGATTTATATGGAACTATAAAAAACCCCGAATAGCCAAAGCAATCCTAAAGAAAAAGAACGAAGCTGGGGGCATTACAATACCTGACTTTAAACTATATTATAGGGCCACGACAATCAAAACAGCATGGTATTGGCAGAAAAATAGACACTCAGACCAATGGAACAGAATAGAAAGTCCAGAAATAAAACCACATATATATAGTCAAATAATCTTTGATAAAGGGGCCAAGAACACACAATGGAGAAAAGAAAGCCTCTTCAATAAATGGTGCTGGGAAAACTGGAAAGCCACTTGCAAAAGAATGAAACTGAACTACAGTTTGTCCCCCTGCACTAAAATTAACTCAAAATGGATCAAAGATCTAAACATAAGACCTGAAACAATAAAGTACATAGAAGAAGACATAGGTACTCAACTCATGGACCTGGGTTTTAAAGAGCATTTTATGAATTTGACTCCAATGGCAAGAGAAGTGAAGGCAAAAATTAATGAATGGGACTACATCAGACTAAGAAGTTTTTGCTCAGCAAGAGAAACTGATAACAAAATAAACAGAAAGCCAACTAAATGGGAAATGATATTTTCAAACAACAGCTCAGATAAGGGCCTAATATCCAAAATATACAAAGAACTCATAAAACTCAACAACAAACAAACAAACAATCCAATAAAAAAATGGGAAGAGGACATGAACAGACACTTCTCCCAGGAATAAATACAAATGGCCAACAGATATATGAAAAGATGCTCATCTTCTTTAGTTATTAGAGAAATGCAAATCAAAACTGCAATGAGATACCACCTCACACCTGTTAGATTAGCTATTATTAACAAGACAGGTAATAGCAAATTTTGGAGAGGCTGTGGAGAAAAAGGAACCCTCATCCACTGTTGGTGGGAATGTAAAGTAGTACAACCATTATGGAAGAAAGTATGGTGGTTCCTCAAAAAACTGAAAATAGAACTACCTTATGACCCAGCAATCCCTCTACTGGGTATATACCCCAAAAACTCAGAAACATTGATACGTAAAGACACATGCAGCCCCATGTTCATTGCAGCATTGTTCACAGTGGCCAGGACATGGAAACAACCAAAAAGCCCTTCAATAGATGACTGGATAAAGAAGATGTAGCACATATACACTATGGAATACTACTCAGCCATAAGAAATGAAGACATCGGATCATTTACAACAAAATGGTGGGATTTTGATAACATTATACAAAGTAAATAAGTAAATCAGAAAAAACCAGGAACTGCATTATTCCATACGTAGGTGGGACATAAAAGTGAAACTAAGAGACATTGATAAGAGTGTGGTGGTTATAGGGGGAGGGGGGAAAGGGAGAGGAAAAGGGGGAGGGGGAGGGGCACAAAGAAAACTAGATAGAAGGTGACAGAGGACAATCTGACTTTGGGTGATGGGTATGCAACATAATTGAACGACAAGATAACCTGGACTTGTTGATCTTTGAATATATGTATCCTGATTTATTGATGTCGCACCATTAAAAAAATTAAATTATAATAAAAAAATAAATAAATAAAATAAAATAATAAAAAAAAAAAGAAAAGGCCAACTGCATTCAAGACTCACATACAACAGGAGGGTAAATACAACTCTTAAGAAGCATTCTTAACGTAATACATCATATCAACAAAACAAAGAACAAAAACCACATGATCTTATCAATAGATGCAGAAAAGGCTTTTGATAAAATACAACACAATTTTATGTTTAAGACTCTCAACAAAATGGGTATAGAAGGAAAATATCTCAACATGATAAAGGCCATATATGATAAACCATCAGCTAACATCATATTAAATGGCACTAAACTGAAGGCTTTCCCCCTTAAATCAGGAACAAGACAGGGTTGTCCACTCTCTCCATTCTTATTTAACGTGGTGCTAGAAGTTCTGGCCAGAGCAATCAGACAAGACAAAGAAATAAAAGGCATCCATATTGGAAAAGAAGAAGTAAAGGTATCACTTTTTGCTGACGATATGATCCTATACATCGAAAACCCGAAGGACTCCACAAAAAGATTATTAGAAACAATAAACCAATACAGTAAGGTCGCAGGATACAAAATTAACATACAGAAGTCCATAGCCTTTCTCTATGCCAACAATGAAATATTAGAAAACGAACTCAAAAAAATAATCCCCTTCACGATTGCAACAAAAAAAATAAAATACCTAGGAATAAACATAACAAAGAATGTAAAGGACCTATATAATGAAAATTACAAAGCATTGTTAAGGGAAATCGAAAAAGATACAATGAGATGGAAAAATATTTCTTGTTCTTGGATAGGAAGTATAAATATAATCAAAATGGCCATATTACCCAAAGCAATATACAAATTTAATGCAATTCCCATCAAAATTCCTATGACATTTTTTAAAGAAATGGAACAAAAAATCATCAGATTTATATGGAACTATAAAAAACCCCGAATAGCCAAAACAATCCTAAGGAAAAAGAATGAAGCTGGGGGCATTACAATACCTGACTTTAAACTATATTATAGGGCCACAATAATCAAAACAGCATGGTATTGGCAGAAAAATAGACACTCAGACCAATGGAACAGAATAGAAAGCCCAGAAATAAAACCACATATATATGGTCAAATAATCTTTGATAAAGGGGCCAACAACACACAATGGAGAAAAGAAAGCCTCTTCAACAAATGGTGTTGGGAAAACTGGAAAGCCACATGCAAAAGAATGAAACTCGACTACAGCCTGTCCCCGTGTACTAAAATTAATTCAAAATGGATCAAAGACCTAAATATAAGACCTGAAACAATAAAGTACATAGAAGAAGACATAGGTACTAAACTCATGGACCTAGGTTTTAAAGAACATTTTATGAACTTGACTCCAATGGCAAGAGAAGTGAAGGCAAAGATAAATGAATGGGACTACATCAGAATAAAAAGTTTTTGCTCAGCAAGAGAAACTGATATAAAAATAAACAGACAGCCAACTAAATGGGAAATGATATTTTCAAACAACAGCTCAGATAAGGGCCTAATTTCCAAAATTTACAAAGAACTCATAAAACTCAACAACAAACAAACAAACAATCCAATAAAAAAATGGGAAGAAGACATGAATAGACACTTCTCCCAGGAAGAGATACAAATGGCCAACAGATATATGAAAAAATGCTCAGCTTCATTAGTTATTAGGGAAATGCAAATCAAAACTACAATGAGATACCACCTCACCCCTGTTAGATTAGCTATGATCAACAAGACGGGTAATAGCAAATGTTGGAGAGGCTGTGGAGAAAAAGGAACCCTCATTCACTGTTGGTGGGACTGTAAAGTAGTACAACCATTATGGAGGAAAGTATGGTGGTTCCTCAAAAAACTGCAAATAGAACTACCTTATGACCCAGCAATCCCTCTACTGGGTATATACCCCAAAACCTCAGAAACATTGATACGTGAAGACACATGTAGCCCCATGTTCATTGCAGCACTGTTCACAGTGGCCAAGACATGGAAACAACCAAAAAGCCCTTCAATAGAAGACTGGATAAAGAAGATGTGGCACATATACACTATGGAATACTACTCAGCCATAAGAAACGATGACATCAGATCATTTACAGCAAAATGGTGGGATCTTGATAACATTATAAGGAGTGAAATAAGTAAATCAGAAAAAAACAAGAACTACATGATTCCATACATTGGTGGAACATAAAAATGAGACTAAGAGACATGGACAAGAGTGTGGTGGTTACCAGGGGTGGGGGGAGGGAGGACAGGGGGAGAGTTAGGGGGAGGGGGAGGGGCACAGAGAACTAGATAGAGGGTGGCGAAGGACAATCTGACTTTGGGCGAGGGGTATGCAACATAATTTAATGACAAAATAACCTAGACATGTTTTCTTTGAATATATGTACCCTGATTTATTAATGTCATCCCATTACCATTAATAAAAATTTAATTAAAAAAAAAAAAAAAGAAGCATTCTTAAAACAAGAAATGCAGGTGGCCTAGACATTAGTACCAGTGATCCCATCTTCCTTATAAAGATGCCTCAACAATTTGAAAGTCAGAGAAGAGTGAAATAATACACAGACAAAATGGGCACACAATGAAATATGCCCCAAATGAATGAACAAGAGAAATCCCCAGAAAAAGAACTAAATGAAATGGAAGTAATCAAACTCCCAGATGTGGATTTTAAAATAATGGTTATTAGGATGCTCAAGGATCTAAGAGTAAGAATGAATGATCAGAATGAGAACTTAGAAAGCATTAAAAGGACATTAAAGCTATAGAAAAAAACCAGTTGGAAATGACAAATACAATAACAGAAATGAAGACTATACTAGAAGGAATAAACTGTAGGTTAAATGAAGTGGAGGATTGGTTCAACAATTTACAGGACGAGATAAACATAAGCAGAGAAGCAGAGCATCAGAAAGGAAAGAGGCTTAAAAAGACTGAGGAAACTCTAAGAGAGCTCTATGACAAAATGAAGAAAAACAACATCTGCATCATAGCAGTTCCTGAAGAAGAAGAAAATGAACAAGGGATAGAAAACCTGTTTGAAGAAATCATAGCTGAAAACTTCCCTAAATTAATGAAGGAAAAAGTCACACAAGTTAAAGAAGCACAAAGAGAGTTTCATTAAAGATGAACCCAAAGAGGCCCCAACCAAGTCACATCATAATTAAAATGCCAAAGTTAAGAGACAAAGAAAGAATACTAAAAGCTGCAAAAGAAAAGCAATTATTTACAAAGGAGCCCCCATAAGGCTGACATTGTATTTTCAACAGGAATATTTCAAACAGAAGCCTTTGGCAAGAAATATTCAAAGTGATGGAAAACAAGAACCCACAATCAAGACTACTTTATCCAGCAAAGCTAGCATTTAAAATTGAAGGAGAAATAAAGAGCTTTCAGACAAAAATTTGCTCAAGGAATTCATTACCATTTTTAAAGCTGTAAAGTCACAAAAGCTCTTACAATACACTCCACCCATCAAAGCAACAGCAGACCTGCCTATGCATCAGTGTGACAGCAACATCTCAGAGGAAGTTACACAAGAATTTCACAGACCTAAAACTTGTAATATAGAGACACCTACTGGAAGAAAGCATTAACCTCTTAAAATTGAATTTGTCTTTTTTTCTTTAAAAAATTTTTTCTCCTTTGAATTTCATTTTCTTTAATTTTTATATGTTTATTACTATTACTTTGTAGGTCTTTTGGATTTTTTTTTGGTTTTTCACTCTTTGTTTTCTGTGGGGTTTTTTACTTGCTTTTATTTTTAAAAAGTTTATATTTCTCATTGTATTTTTTTCATTTTTATTTTTATAAGTTGTTTTTTGTTAGAGTTATATTTTGTGACAGAGACAGAGAGAGGGCCAGATAGGGACAGACAGACAAGAAGGGAGAGAGATGAGAGGTATCTATTCTTTATTGCCGCATCTTAGTTCATTGATTGCTTTTTCATATGTACCTTGACTGGGGAGGCTACAGCAGAGTAAGTGATCTCTTGCTAAAGACAGTGACCCTGGGATCATGCCAGTGACCTTGCGCATCAAGCCAGTGATCTTTGGGTGCAAGGCAGCAACCATGGGGTCATGTCTATGATCCCATGCTCAAGCCAGTGACCTCATGTTCAAGCTGGTGAGACTGCACTCAAGCCAGGTGATCCTATTCTCAAACTGGTGACCTCAGAGTTTTGAACCTGGGTAATCTGTGTCCCAGTCTGACACTCTATACACTGTGCAAGCACCTGGTAAGGCTGTTAGAGTTATTAACAATACCACTTTCAAATGTTATGAAGGAAGAAGAAATTGAATACCATGGCTACACAAGAGAGACAAGTAGTTCAGAAAGAAAATGAAAAATCTTTAGAAAGCAATATCAATCACATGGAAAGCTTAAAGTTAAACAAAAGAGAATTCAAAATTGAAGTTTTGAAAAGACTCAATGAGATGTGAGAAAACACTGATAGGCAGTTTAATAAACTCAAAAAACAAATTAATGAACAAAATGATTACTTCACCAAGGAGATTAAAATTTTAAAAACAGAGATGAAGAACTCAATACATGAATTGAAGACTGAAGTAGCAAGTTTAGCTAATAAAACAGGCCAGATAGAGGAAAAAATCAGTGGCATCAAAGACAAGCAACTGGAAGAGACAAGACATGTATGAAAAAGCAATCAAACAGCTACGTGCTACAATGATGAGTTGATGCTTCTCATCTCTCTCCCTTCCTATCTGTATGTCTGTCTGTATCTCTTTTTCTCTCTCTCTAAAATAAAGAGAAAACAGTTCTGAGCCATAGCCAGGTGGCTCAGTGGATAAAGTGTCATTCCAGCCCATCAAGGTCACAGGTTTGATCCCCAGTCAGGGCATATATTAAAAACAGTCAATGAATGCACAGCTAAATGGAACAACTAACTGGAACAAATTGATGCATCTCACTCTCTCCCTTCCACTCTCTCTTCTGACTCCTCGTCCTCTCTCTCTCTCTCTCTCTCTCTCTCTCTCTCTCTCTCTCTCAAATCAATGGAAAAACTTTCTAAAAAGAAAATAAGAACACAATTTTATTTTATTTTATTTTTTAGTGAGAGGAGGGGAGGCATACACAGACTCCTGCATAGACCCCTACCAGAATACACCTAGCAAGCCCACTAGGTGACAATATTCTGCCCATCTGGGGCCCTAGCTCCATTGCAACCAGAGCCATTCTTTTGTGCCTGAGGCAGAGGCCATGAAGCCATCTTTGGCTCCCTGGGAAAACTTGCTCCAATGGCTGCAGAAGTAGGGGGAGAAGCGAGGAGGGAGAAGAGAGATAGAGAGAGAAAAGCAAGAGGGGAATGTGTGGAGAGGCAGATGGGTGCTTCTCCTGTGTGCTCTGACCAGAATCAAACCCAGGACATCCACACACCAGGCTTATACTCTACCACTGAGCAAACTGGTCAGGGATTTTTTCTTTTTAAATCACAGAATCAAACCCAGGGATCTTAGGAAGGACTTTAGGGTCTGGCAAAAAGCCAGAGCTGAGAAGGCCCTCAGTAGCTTTTTGTTCTGCTCTCATTTCATGAAGGAGAGAATATGTAACACAGTTCCCTCCGCATCTGGGACAAAGAGAGGAGACAGACATCTAACCTAAAACAGGACAGCCAGGGTGGGAGATAGAGATTGATAGATATGTAAATTCCGAACTGCCCTCTTGATGTTCCACTTATCTGTCAGACCTCACCCTTACTGGAATGCCCCTGAGACAGAGGAATTCCAAAAAACTGACAAGCCGCCCCAAGGAGGGGCTCTGGACACACCAGGACTTTTGATTCAACACCCACATGCTCCAAGCCCCCAAGGAGGAGCATTCCGGACATACCAGGACTTTTACCTCAGTATCCCCTCAGGCTCTCCCAAACACTATATAACTCACCCCTAGTCTGTAACCCGGTGCTCTTCTCACCCAGAAGTGCCCAGCAGGGTTCCTTTCTTCCTTTCAATAAAGCCTGTTACTCTGGTCTTTCGGACTCCCATGGATTCCAACAGAGATATGTCTGGGGAGCCAATGTCATGACCCTGTTCCTCTCCTGCATCCTGGCAGGCTGAATGAGACCATGTATGTGTTTTTGGCAGACTTTGGGCTCTCCAGGAAGATCTAGAATGGGAACTACTACTGCCAGGGATGCATCTCAAAGATGCCAGTCAAGTGGATCATCTTTGATAGCCTGGCTGACCACATCTGTAGAAAATCACCCATTTAAACTTGAACCCTCCATGACTTGGATTGGGGAACTTTAGTTAAAATCTCTTGAATACAAACACCAAGGAGCTGTGTGAGTGAGTAACCTTAGTGCAGACACAAAGGAATGCATGTGAACAAGCTATAGAAAATTAGCCTAGAGGTTCTAGATGGCCGCTTCCTTTGTGCTTGTTAATTAAAAAAAAAAAAAAGAATGTACTGACCCAAATTAGCCCTTTCTCCATGTCAGCAAAATGGCCATCAATTATTCTTTCCACTCATCACCTAGTCTCCTTCCCTTGGAATTCTATTACTTCTGTTCAGCTTCTGATCAATAACAGCTGAGGGAGAAGGAAATTCAGGAGGTCTTCTTTGCCTCCCTTGGCAGGCCTCCCTCTTTATTCCTCTTGACATAAGTTTGTGTCTATAGTAGTTTTTTTTCCACACGACACTGGTAGTTCCCAGCAGGCTGGAGTACTACAAGTGGTAACCCCAACGTGATCATGTGGAATTTTTGCATAAAGAGTAGTTTAGTGGCTGCATTTTATGGGGAATTCCGGTAAGGAAAAGTCCCTACTAGCCTTGACAAAGGGACTGATGCATGGAGGTCAGAGAGGGGTTTCCTCATGGCTCAGAAGCTCACCAAGCAGCAGTGCATTTACATTAGAAATTTACAACACTTGCTCCATGTTACTCAGTGTACTGTAAAGCCTAAAACATTACAGTAACTTTTTTTTTTCGTTTTTTTTTTTCTTTTCTGAAGCTGGAAACGGGGAGAGACAGTCAGACAGACTCGCGCATGCGCCCGACCGGGATCCACCCAGCACGCCCACCAGGGTGATGCTCTGCCCACCAGGGGGCGATGCTCTGCCCCTCCGGGGCGTCGCTCTGCTGCGACCAGAGCCACTCTACCGCCTGAGGCAGAGGCCAAGGAGCCATCCCCAGCGCCCAGGCCATCTTTGCTCCAATGGAGCCTTGGCTGCGGGAGGGGAAGAGAGAGACAGAGAGGAAGGGGGGGTGGAGAAGCAAATAGGCGCTTCTCCTATGTGCCCTGGCCGGGAATTGAACCCGGGTCCCCCGCACGCTAGGCCGACGCTCTACCGCTGAGCCAACCGGCCAGGGCCTACAGCAACTTTTACTGGCTGTGTAAGAGCACTGCCCAAGGTTCCCTGATGAGGGAACATTAGATGGCAAATTATGGGAGCAAGTAGGTAAAGTTTTGAAAAGGCAATTTGAACAAGGATTAAAAGTTTCTCTTCTCACAACATGGCAGAAAGTAAAAAAGTAATCTCAGCATAGTCAACCAGAACCACCAGTTACAGCAATAATAAAATTTGAGGAGGCCGATAAGGAGGACAAAACACCTCTTCCTCCTCCCTTCCCTCCTGAGAAGGCTTCAGTTCCTTCACTAACCTCTTCCACCTCTTCTCCCTGGGATCTGTGAAAGGTCATACTCCTTCCTTAATGGAAAATTTTCTCTGAGAAGGATTAAAGTTAGGAGACCCAGCAACTATTAAAGCTACAGATTTTCCTGTTATTGTACAGTTCTGAATTATTTTGATTTTCTTTAATGTTTTAACTACAATCCTCTGAACTAACATTTTGTTTCTTCCCTATTCTTTGCCTTGACATTATTTCCTGACTAGGGGACCCTGAAGGATCTGACTACAATACTTCACAAGCAGCTGCTGACTGTGTATTTACTTGGGGAGGTTATGCTAGTTCCATCCTCCAACACCCCCATCACAAAACGCCCTGACTGAGATTGGGCAGGCATCTTTCTGGTCTGGTTGCACACTGATATCCTGGATTCCTCTCTGGTTTGTCTGATTCTGGTTTCTGTTTAGTTTTTGTCTGATATTGTAACAGAATGGGTAACACGGTGTCCATTCCCAAGGATAGCCTTCCTAGGTGAATTCTAGCTAATTGGTCAATCTATGCTTATACATCTATAAAATAATAATTAGCCAAAACATGGCTCTTTTGAGGCCTGAATTAAGTTCTTGCCTACAAAATTGTAAATGTTAGCTCTAATATTGAACTAAATAAAACAGTTTTAGTCTAGCATTGTTGTTTTAAAATTGGAATATGTAAGGAGTGTTCATTTAAATTTAAATAAAATGAAATTTTGAATCCAAAACTTGGTTTTTTAGTTTTTTGAGGTCTCGTCATGCTGATTGTTACACTTTATGTTCTTTGTCTTCAGAGTTGAGGGCCAACTAGCAACTCTGCTACTAAGATTAATCAGATTTATTTATGTGTCATGCCCATGTCTCTCTGTATCATAATTGTCTTGTTTGTGTGTAAAACTGTACTCAGGTCTGTGAAACTGAGGGATAAATAATGGGTGGCTGGTTTTTAATTTTGTTTTTTTTCAATTAGAATTTCTTAACTGCAAGTCTGAACAAAGAAAGCCTTTGCTAGAAAAATGAGAGCCTGAACTTGTTCAGTTTTGAATATAAGTGGCACTTCCTCCCTCTAGCCTGAATCTCAGGTATTCTCAGAGGTGGATTGAATGGCAGGCACACTGGGCATGTACTCTGGGCCCCAACTTCTGAAGGGCCTCCGAAACCCCAACTTTATATTTTTTTCTAATGACACTAAGTTTGGTTTCATATGTCAGTTTTAACATTAATAGTACATAATATTTTTTCTTTATTTAAAATTTTGATTAACATGTATTTTATTTTTCCTGTCTCTTTTTTTTTAAGGGCCCAATATTGTCATCTGAACCTGGGTGCTGCAGACCAGTGTGGCTAGTAATTTTCCAGGTCCTGAGTGAGAACAGTACAGAATGAAGAAATAAACTAAGAGAGAAAAAGGATGGGATCAGGAAATCTCTTTGCAAAGTCCAGATAGCTTGCAAGAGTGAGTTTCCACCACCAAACTACTTGATTTATAGGGCAGAGCAAAGTCCTTAACAAATCAAAGATGTCTCTGATACAAAGTTACATTTCTAAGGCAATTCAAGAATTCTCCCCAGTGCAGAAAACACTCCACCCAGAATAACATGTTAACTTCACAAAACAAAGTATAAAAGGAAAACTGCCTCTAGTCTCTTCCAGGGACATAGGGGATGGAAAAAGTAGAAACACAGCTAACATGGAGGTGTGGAGAATTTATCCTTTAGCAACCTAACCAAGCAAGTGAGGTGGGGGATGGGCAGATTGCCAGCCTAATGCCAGTCCCCCACACCTCTGTCCCCAAAAAATCTAAACTGTAAGGACCCTGTCAGCTTGCAATCTCCAACATTTGGGGTCTCAACCAATTTTAATCTGCTTCTGGGTACTCTAAGGTGACTCAGAATCTCTGTGGAGGTGTCAAGAGGGCTTCCCTCATGATGTATCGGTTGTATCAGTCTCTGATCCTAGATCAATCCTTGTCAGCTAACAAGAACCAGTGCAGCTAGTAATTCCAGGTCCTGAAGGAGAATGGCATGGAATTAAGAAAATAAACTCACCAAGTAAAGAGGATGGGATCGGGAAGCCTCTGCAATGCTGATGGAAAGATCAGAGAGGGAGAGCCCACAATCTTGCTTTATTAAATAGCATAGACAATTAAAGCCTTTAAGCCAATATACAAATAAGAAAGTCTCCAATACAAAGCCACTTATCTGAGGCGTAAATGGGATTTCTCATAAGCGTGCACCACATCACATCATGCAACAGTCAAGGTTGTGGGAAAAAGCTTAGATTTGAGAAAGGTCTTGAGAAGATCTTAGTATTATAAGGGTCTGTGGAAGATCTTAGTATTAGAAGGGTGTTGAGATCTTAGTCTTAAAAAGGTGTGTGAAAGATCTTAGTATTAGAAGTCAGGAAAAGAGCTTAGTCTTGAACTAAGCCCTAGGCTGTAAGGATTTTATCAGCTTACAGCCTGTCTCCCACAGTCAGCATACTCACTTTTTCTGTTTTGCTTGTTTTTTCTCTCTTGGCTGCTTTCTCTGATTCTTCCTCTCTCCTTCCTATTATCTGTCTCTCTCTATATTCCTCATTCTCTTTCTCTTTTTTATCTCTAAACCTGTCCCTGCATCTCTGTGTCTGTGTCTGAGTCTCTCTTCATCAGCTGTGTTCTCTCCTCCCTCTCTGTCCTCATCTCATCCACCCCTGTCTGTTCCTCCACACCTTCCCTGAGCTCAGGGCTTACCCTGAAATTTTCATAGTTCCTCCACCAGTCACTGAACTTCCTCCTGAATTGGCTCCTTGTTGTTTCACTTCCCCATTTCAAAGTCCCCTTACTGGCCAGAGAGAATCCTCTACGGGCCTTCCAAGAATTTCCACTGGCAAAAATCACACCTGATTTGTGGGGCATAGAGAAAAGTTTGAGGGATGCATGGGATGTTCCCTTGTCCTTACCCAAGTCCAATCTTGTCTTTAACCCACCAATTTTCTGGAATATGGGGGTCAACAAAAAGCAGTGTGCCAGCAGCCAGAGAAAGACCAATCCGTATCTGCAAGGGCTTCTCTCAGCATCTCATATCCATACAGAATAATGACAGGCTGGAGACCAAAGTGGACTGTGAAGACATCACTGTATTTCTCCTACAGCTGTGGGGGCAGCGTCAAGATCTCACTCCCTGACTCAAGAGAAGAGTCTCCACACTCACACCTGCATCACACTTCCAGTGCAGCCTAAACCTCACTGGCTGCAGCCCCATCACAAAGAAGGCACGTTTGCACTCCATGGCTTCCTCCCTCCTAACCCCAAGTGTCCTCCTCTTGGCTTTTTCAAGAACCCTCCAAACTTCTATTTTAAGAATTGCTAAGGCTCCCCACATTCCAGATCTAGTACCTCCCAAAGTAGAAGGACCACATCTCAAAATCTTTAGTCTGTCAGAACTTCACCCTTCAGTCTCCCTTTCCCACACTGATACTCACAGGAATTCCAGAACCTTTTCTGTGGGCATATTGGCCTGAGAAGTCCCACCCTAAATTTGACCACCAGCTGCATTGCTGCGGTCACACAGAGACACCAAGAGTCTCTCTTCCATTATTTCCTTGGCTCCTAACCTGCAAATTGACCACCTGAGAAAGGGAATTTCAAGGATGGGTTTTCCAGGCATTTCCTAAATTTTTCAGGTTGTTAGACACTGTACTATGTGGAGGTATCTGGGAAAGGGTTCACAATTTTGGCAGACCCAGAGACATGAGCTAGAAATCCTTGGGGCAGGGATTTGACTTGGTTCTTTTCCTGGACCTGGTTCCTACACCCACCACTTTTGACCCTCCCACTCTGTCTTTCTCATCTTGGGGGCTGTTCTTTAAACACCCTTTGGTAGACCTTTAAATCTAACACATTTTTGGCTAGGTTAGTCCTTCTGTCTGCCCATGCCATTTGGCCTCAGTCTTCTTTGTGTTTTTTTTTTTGTTTTTTTTTTCTGTCTTCACTTCATGACAGGCATTGCTTCACTTTCTTCTAATATTTCACTTCTTTTTTCTGCTTTTTTTCTATCTGATTTTACTTCCTGTCTCTATATGGACATGATTGTGTCTGCAGCTCTCTTTCTCTTTCATTTTTATTTCCCTCTACAGATCCTTCTTCTCTTTCTCACTGTTTTGTTTCACCTCTCTATTCACGTCACTTTCTTTCCCTATCTTTTATTCTGCTTTTCTTTCTTCCTCCTTTTTTCATACTTCCTCCTTATACTATCTCTTATTTACTTTTTATTTCTGCCACTATCTGCCTATATCTTTCTTTCTCTGTATGTCTTTGTTCCGTACTGTTTCTCACTCACTCTGTCCTTAGCAATCTGTCTCTGTTTTTATTTCTCTGCATCTCTGCCTCTCTCTGAATGTAGGACAACTATTGAATGCGAGAATTGACCCTCACACCCTACTCACATGTCCCCAACTCTCACTGTAGATGAAATGAGAGAGAAATCCACTGCACTGGGCAGAGACAAGAGTGCTAAGCTAGGCTGCTAAAGTTGCTGACAGAACTCAAGACGAGGAACTTGATTCTGGAGGCTTCCTTTATCTCCTCAAATTAAGAATCTGGCCTTGTTTTTTTTCTCAATGGGGCCAAAGAGTGCACAATAAAGATAGAGACAAGTCAAAGCATGTCAAGACCCTCACAATCTAATTGGTGCCAAGAAAATAAATCCAAACTCCACCCAGCTTTCAAGGCCCTCCAGATGAGCTCCTCACCCTTGTCTCCTCTTGTAAGCCACAGCATAGACTCCCTGAGTTCCCCATGCTTCAATCATGTGTCAAGTTGTCTCTTTTTTCGAAATTTTTATTTTTATAAAAGAGACAGAGAGACAGAGACAGAGAGAGGGACAGATAGGGACAGACAGACAGGAACACAGAAATCTGAGAAGCATCAATTTTTTTGTTGCAGCATCTTAGTTGTTTATTGATTGCTTTCTCCTATGTGCTTTAACTGGAGGGCTCCAGCTGAGCCAGCGACCATTTGCTCAAGGCAGCAACCTTGGCTCAAGCCAGCGATCTTGGGCTTAAGCCAGCAACCATGGGCTTCAAGCCAGCAACCTTGGACTCAACCCAGCAACCTGATGCTTCAAGCCAGTGACCATGGGATTATATCTATGATACCACACTCAAGCCAGTGACCCTGCACTCAAGCTGGTGAGCCTTTGCTTAATCCAGTAATCTTGGGATTTTGAATTTAGGTCCTCTACATCCCAAATCAATGCTTTATCTACTGCAACACAACCTGGTCAGGCTCTTCTTTGAAACTTCACCCTTACTGTTCCTTCTTCCTGGAACACTCCAGTAGCTGATTGATACTCACCTATGAGATCTTAGTATAGAAACTAAGCTTTTCCTCACTGACACAATTTTCTACTTCCAATATTGTACTCCCAAAGCCCTCTTCAGAGTAATTATCATATTTATGATTAATTATGATAATAATTGCCCTATGAGCACTTACTTTGTGCCATGCAGTTTTATGTACATTGCATGCATTAATTCCTATGATATGATATATAATGGCCATATGATGTGGCCATACGATTAATGTCTATCTCTACTGCTGAAATGTATATTTTCTGAGGCAAAATTTGTGTCTCTATGTGACTTTTTGGACACATTATATTCAGCCCCAGTGAATAATTGGGTTCAGAGTAGTGCTCAACAGAGATCTTATACTAAGATATAGAGAGGTTAACATACTCTGCCAAGGTCCAGCATACCAAGGTGTACCCCTGAGTTGTGATCTCACTTATTAAACCCCTTCAAGGACTGTAGTGTATATGGGATGGGATAATGAAAGTAAAGCAACTGGTATGTACCAAATACTCAGTAAACAAAAATCTGTCCTTTCTGTCCTAAGGAGAGAAAAACACATTGTGGTAAGGTACCAAAGAACTGAAAAATTAATATTAATATTTTAGGAGAAAAAGTCAGGCTTCTTGTCTCTCCTTTCTGTAGGGAGTGAGGAAAGAGAAATGTGAAAATTTCCTGGCTTGCAGAGACATACTGTGTAGGAAACCCCCTTTTACTAGGAAGATTAAAGGGCATTTTATAATTTAGGCTAAGCATACAGAGAGATTTTGTAAATATGATTTTTATACTTCTGTGTGATTTTGAATAGAAGTAGAAAGAAAACTTGAATTCCCTACCTTCCCCCACACCTGTAAGGAAGAAAATTAACACCTAGCCAGGTGCGGGGGGCAGTGGGAATGGAAAGAGATTAAGCAAAGCCTTTCCATTTCCTTTCTTTTTTTTTAAATGGGTTCACAAACGCTTATCCCCTGTCACCAGGTAGACTCCCCATCTCATCCTGAAGGCGTATAATTAATGTATATACCTCTAGACATAGGAATAGCAGATAAACACTGAAAGATTTGGAAATGTCTTTTAATATGAAAAGCAACATTTTTCACTATTTGGTTTCCTTATAAGTTTTAACACATAGAAATGTTTTTTATAAATCCTATAGATGAATGTTATAAGCTTGCTAGTGAATTGTGTCATCTTCCCCTCCTCCTCCTTTTCCTGCCAACCTGTGTGTGATCAAAGGTCTATAACCTGCCTCAGGGCTATATGTAGTCTGGACGACACGATTTGGGTCAGCTTTGCCCTGTGTTGGTCATATGCGGCCAGCATATTAAGAAATCTCCTCCTTTTAAATAAAGCTCCTTAAAAATTCATTTGTACTTGGTGTCTCTACATAAACCTGTTGGAACATTACTTTACAACATTTGAGGGCTAGTTTGGGATCCGGTGTTCCGCGTCACTGAGTAGAGACACCGGAATCAGCTGGTCTCTCTGGGGGACTGCCTGACCCTGCTAGAACCTCAAGGAGAGGCACCACCTGAGATGTTTCCAGGGCTCCCCATATTCCTGTGGGGTTCAGATAGTTCTTCGGCAGACAACCCTGGTTCCCAAATTTGACTATTTGGACAATTTCGCAGAGAGATTGAGGAGTGTAAAATTCTGACCTCCAAAGGTATGTAGGTAAGGCAAATCTTTTGTTTTACTGTTTGTGACTAGTCAATCTGGGACTATTGCCTGGGGATTGGATGCAATCTTACACATGCAATAGGCTCTCCATGACCAAGACATTGGTGGAGACTTTTGGATCCTACTTTGGGCTTTTCTGGAACACATCTGGTTGTACTCTGGAGGGATGATTAGTAGGGACTGAGTTAACCAGGTTGATCAGTATTGTCTCAGACTTCCAGGGACATCTAGTTGTGCTCTCAGAAAGAGACTTGAGTGGGGACATTTGGTGGTTCTCTCAGGAGGAAACCTGAGTAGGGACTGAGTTAATCAGTCTTGTCTCAGACCTCTAGGGACACCTTTGTGTTTGCCAAGATCTCAGTCGTTGTTTTTAATGTTTTTGTCTAAAACCCCTAAGTGATTGGTGTGTGAGTAGGGATCTCTGGTGCCAGAGACTAAGTTCCAGGAACATGGCTGAGCAAGCACCTGAAAGTCCCCTAACAGGGAAACCCCTTTCTTTGTCTATTGAGCTGTGTCCTTAAATAGTAAATGGTCTGTTTTGTCTCTTTGTTTGTCAGGAAAATCTCTGTATAATTTTAATTAGAATAAGTAAAGTATGCTCATTTAAATCTCTTGATTTGTAATATGTGTATGTGAAGTCTTTATTTAATGTCTAAATGTGTCTGCTTTTAAGGCCTGAATTAAGTTATTGCATGTAAAAATTGGACATTTCTGGCTTCAAACCAGAGGGCAAAGTAAAGGGAAATTTGTAAACTTCATATTGAGTTAGTGGCTGTCCAGCGGAGCTTATAAACTATACAACTAGCAAAATTTATAAAAGTATTAAATATTCTTAAATGTTGAATTGTCTGTACTGTAGATTCTCTTTGTTTGTCTGAGAAGTCTCTCGTGACATTTCATGGTTTGGACCTCTCTCCCCAGACCATTACATATCTTTTTTTTGGACCCAAGACCTCTGGCTTCAGGGCACTCTGCTGGAAAAGAATCAATGTACATATTGCAATAAGGAAAAGGCTAGGGAATACGCTTCTGGAAGTGTTTCTCCAGCCTCTGGGGGGAAAGAGCAGCAAGTAAGAATTTAGCTGAGAGAAAAGTAAAAATACAAGCCAGGATGCACAGTGTGTGGAACAACAAGGTGGGGGCATGGCCATGGAGAGGCAAGTGTAGACCTGCTCCTCCCCCTCTTGCCACGTTCCTGCGTCAGCCACCATAGGGCAGCCGGCCAAGCCCCAAGATCTAAGCCCTGCCACCACCACTGCTGCCCCCACCCACGGTACTCAGCCAGTGACCGGGCTGCTTGCAGTCAGGGCAGGGCTCAGTGGGCAGGCTAGGGTTCAGCACACCTCGGGTTGTGCAAGAAAAGTCAGGTTTAGAAATGTTTAGAAAATAGCAAACCACAGGTGTAAACCTTGTTAATTATTAGTTTCTTGAAATAAATTACAGCTCCACAAAACAGAATAAATAATAAAATCATCAGGGACGGCCCTCTGGCTGCCTCTTCCCCCTTTCCCCTCCCCTAAGACTTGAAGGTCAAACACAGGCCCTTCATTGAAATCCTGGTCAACGAGCTTTGGCTAGCAGACCGCATGCAGCCTTTTGGCCCCTTCAGTATGGCTCTCCCACAGAGTGCCATGTGCGGGCGCTGCTTCAATGTGACATGTGCCTGTGGGGTGGTCAGCAATAAGGGACAGTCACGTGGGGAACCCAGACTCAGGAACTTTGGCTAGAACCACCCATATTCGGATGTGCCAAAAGAAACTTCTCAGGAACCCTTTGAAAAAAAGCGACCATCTGCCAGCCAGTGAGATTTCACCACGTCGTATTTGCTCAAACACCCTAGAGACCCTTTAAATATCCACCATGCGGGTCACACTATGCTACTTCCCTAGCCTTCATGTCCCCGGGACCAGGGAACCTCGTTGGGCGTGATGTGCTCTGTACTCAATAAAGCCTTTTATTATTCCAAACTTCTTGTCTCCGGCCCCTTCCTTCTTCCTCTGTGGAGAAAAATACCTTACATTTTGGTGCCAAAACTCGGGAAGAATTGAAGTCTGCAAGGACTGCTTCTCTTCCTTTCCCCTCTGAGAAAGAACCAGGACCTCCAGCCTTCCACCCACTTTGGCGCACAGTGTGGTAAGTCCCCTGCCTCCAAACTCCCCTCAGTTCTTTCCACTGAGGCTCCCTGTCCAAAACCACAGCTGCGTCAGGGACCTCTTTCCATTTTGTTCCGAGTGCATGTGTGCCCGTGGAGACATCCCAAGCACGTCCACTTTACCTTATCCATCCGTAGCCAGAGCTTGAGTTTTGGGATGCCAATGCTCATCTCTGACCACTCCGAGGACTGAGGACAGCTGTGGAAACACAGAAAAATCCAAAAACACTCCTGGAATTGCCTTATCAGAAATATCTCTCTCCCTAAAGAAGAAGAGCCTGACCTGTGGTGGCACAGTGGATAAAGCATCAACCTGGAAATGCTGAGGCTGCCAGTTCGAAACCCTGGGCTTGCCTGGTCAAGGCACATATGGGAGTTGATGCTTCCAGCTCCTCCCCCCTTCTCTCTCTCTCTCCTCTCTCTCCCTCTCTGTCTCTCTCTCCTCTCTAAAAAAAAAATGAATTAAAAAAAAGTAAGGTATTCTTTAAAAATGTTTTGAATTGTGGTGGCGCAGTGGATAAAGCGTCAACCTGGAAACACTGAGGTTGCCAGTTCAAAACCCTGGCTTGCCTGGTCAAGGCACATACGGGAGTTGATGCTTCCTGCTCCTCCCCCTTCTCTCTCTCTCTCTCTCTCTCTCTCTATATATATCTCCCCCCTCGTCTCTAAAAATGAAAAAAAAAAAAAAACTTGGACTGTGTCGTGGACCAATTTACCTGACTTCGAAGGAGGTTTAACAGGGTCCAGTGACCAGTGTCAACAGGTGCAGCATGGACAAACCTAAAGAAGAAGAAACTATTCTTCTTCTCCACTGCGGCCAGGCCACAGAACCCACTGAATAATCAAACCAGGTCCTGAAGGGACTTTTGGTTTTAACACCCTCACCAATTTAACTATCACTAAAATAACTGGGAACTGGTTGGAGATTCCTTACATTCAGGGCTTCTAGTTATTCGCACTTTTATCCTTAAACTCTATACCACCTGTTCTACCATGCAGGCCCTTTTTCTGGCCAGAGAAACCTCAACTGAAACCTCTGCTCCAAATCTTTCCTTCTTCGTCCAATCCCCAACTCTCTCTCCCCTTCCTACCTGACCCCTAGGGGTGCCCCTCTCTTGGGACCCCTCTCTGATTCCTCTGTGGACCTCTTTCACTTGGGTATCTTCCCTCCAAGAGCCCCCTCCCCTTCCTTCACTGGATCCTGTTTCTCATTCACCTGCAAATACCATTCTCTCTTTCTCCTCCCCTGCTAGTCAGTGGCCTCTCCCTTCTCCACTGTGTTCTTAAACCCCTCCTCCATCAGGCCATTCTCAGCATGCTATTGGCTCTTACACTGGTTTGCAGGATGCCCAACCCCAATTTTCTTGCAGGAAGTTCTGGCCCTGCCCTGCCTCTGGCTCCAGCACTTCTGGCAGAATCTGGGTGCCGGGCTCCCCATGAGCCCCCCTCCTTTTATTTTCAACCCCCAAACCCCTATCTGAGACCTGTGAACATGGCATTTAAAGATTTTAATGATCCCAACTAGTAGAAAAATGCCAAGGCTGTTCACCAGGCCTGCATGCAGCAGAAGGTGATGCTCTAAACCCTGAGGCCAGCAGAGCAACAGGGGCAAGGCACAGGAAGTGCCTGACCCAAGTCCAAGCCACAAAAAGGAATCCCCAACAGAAGCTTGTTTTAAGTGTGGCAAGCAGGGTCATTGGTCCTGGCAGGGCCTCTGCCCACAGTTGCCCACTGAGCCCTGCCCTGACTGGAAGCAGCCCAGTCACTGGCAGAGCTATTGCCCCTTTTGGCAACAAGCTTTTCCTCAGCATCTCTACATGGAGGATGAGCCACCCATGAGGGAGGCTGGTCCAGCCAGATGGGCCCACCACTCAAACTCCTAAACATCATGGATGGCTGACATGCCCTGGACTCAGAGACCCTCATCATCCTCACCAAACTTCAGGGAAATGCCACAAAAATGGATAAGTTCATCTTATTTCTTGTGGACACAGAAGCTGCCTTCTCTGTTTTGCCATCACACTCTGGACCTCTAGTTTCCTCACAAGTCTCAATTATGGAAATAGATGGGACCCCTTCTTTTCCCCTTTACACACCACCTCTAACATGCAGTTTTTCCCTTTCATATGCCACTCCTAGCATACAGTTTTGCCTCAAGTTTGCTGGCCCCAACCCATCTCCAGCTCACCAAAAGGCTGGGCCTTGCAGATCCCTCTATTACTCCTCTTTTTTTTTTTTACTCCTCTTTTTTTTTAAATCCTTACAGGACCACATCCGTGAAGTGATTCCAGTCATGGCCAAAGAGATGGTCCTCCTGACACACCTCAAAACTACCACCTTTTGATCTTCCCCTCCCCATGATGCCCCTAATCAGCAGGAAGTAGCCAGATGAATAAGCGGCACCCCTAATTAACACAAAAAGATCAGAATGTGGGGTGGTCAGTAATGGGGGATTGTCGGGGTCCAGCCCCGGGGGGAATCCAAGGGTCCCACAGGAAGAGACGGTGTCAGCGAATCAAGTGAAAGAACCAAATTCTTTATTTTCTCTTTATTCTCTCATTAGCATTTACTGCCAGGCATCTCTGCCAAATGCTGGTCTAGTTCTCTTTTTATACACACACACTAAGTTACAATCACATGGTATTTTGAATACATTGATTAATCATTGTTTTTTGTTTCACTATGGTTACATATTTCCAGATAACAGTTAATTCATATCTATAAGCTATAAATCAGGTGGTAAGTCATTCAAAGTACAGTATACAATAGCAATAACAATATTGGTACAAACTTCTAAGAGATTAGTACTAATTAATAACTCTACCTTACTGTTGTTGTGAGTCAAGGGCGCAGAGAGAGAGATTAACAGACGAAATCATCAAGGACTAGCAAAGGACCACCGCTTGCTCAGGCAAATGGCCTTGAGTTCATGCAGTGTCCTAATTTTTTTCACAAGACTACAAAAAGCTTGTTTACTGAGAAATTGGCATAACATCAAGAGTAACTTTTGCTTAAAGATACATAGAGTACACCTGCAAGATAGCTTAGTAGCAACATAATATCAGAAGGCATTAATTGCTATTGCTTCTATGGATCCCACCACATTCCTCTCCTTATCTGAAGGGAAAACCTAGGAAAGTACAAAAATCTCATGAGAATGTTTTACTGAGAAAAGCCCAGCAACTGCCTTCAGTCACAAAACAATTCTCTTAGCAAAACATTCTTTTCTTGTTGGCTGTGTTCCCATCCAAGGCCATGCAATGGGTTATTCCACTACACCTTCCCTAAGATTTTATTGTCTAGTCAAATTTTATTTATTTACTATATTCATACACTAGTTAACTTCTAACTTTATTCTTCTCAGAGTGTTCCATCACCTGCAGGTCAGGTAAGCAAGAAGAAAGGAAAGTTTCTCTACTCTACCACATGAAAAGGCTAGGGAGGTAAAGTGATGAATTAAGTGAAGGCTGAAAGGTGCTCTGTGCATAATTACTGTTTCTTACCTATTCATAAGTCACAATCTATTCTTTCTAACATGATTAATAAGAAGAAATTCTCCTACAAACTTAACCCTTTACGAGGGATATTATAGCCAGCCTCTTATGTTTATGAGCCCAGTTCAAGGGGCTTACAGGCTTTTCTGTAGAACTCACACCCTCTGTCTCATTTCCAAAGAAATTACTACGAATCTACAGGGAAAGCACGGTACTATTATCCCTGTGCCATAAATGATAGCACACACCCAGAAAAGGGGGGATATAAGGCCAAATTAATTCAAAAGGTCAAAGGGGAAAGTATCGTTGTGCATTTCCTTTCTGGTGACTTTGTCAACCGCAGCCATTGGTCTTCACTGTGGTGACTTTGTCAACCAGCAGCTGTTGGTCTTCTCTGCTGTGACTTTGTCAATCAGCAGTTTTTGATCTTCTTCTGCTGTGACCTTGTCAGCCAGCAGTTGTGAATCTTCTCCTGCTGTGACCTTGTCAGCCAGCAGTTGTTGATCAGCTCCCAACAACTGGGATGGTCACGTGGGGAACCCAGACCTGGGAACTTTGGCTAGGACCACTCACATTTGGGTGCGCCAAAGGAAACTTCCCAGGAGCACTTTGGAAAAAAGCAACCGTCTGCCAGCCAGTGAGATTTCACCACATCATATTAGCTCGACCAACCTAGAGGCCCTTTAAATATCCACCACGTGGGTCACCCTATGCAACTTCCCCGGCTTCCATGTCCCTGGGACCAGAAAATTTCGTTGGGCAGAATGCGCTCTGTACTCAATAAAGCCTTTTATTATTCCACACTTCATGGCTCCGGCCCTTTCCTTCTTCCTCAGAGGGGAAAAAATACCTTACAGTGCCTACCAATCTAGTTTAAATTTGAGAATTTGGCTCTCAAAAGAAATTTCAATTGTTATACTGTTAATATTTGGCTCTATTAACTAATGAGTTTGCCAACCACTGGGTTAGGAATAATAGCTTATTATCCTCCACTGGTATGTAAAAAAATGTGAAAAAAATATTTTCTATGTTAAAAATGTATATGTTATTTCAAAGGTCTTTTGTTAATTCTTTTTATTTTCTACTAGAAAATATAATTTCTATTCTAACATAGCCCTATAATGTTGAAATCTTGGTTTAAATATTAGGGAATATGTAATAATTGTTAATAATGTCTTTTTATATAATGTTTAGTTTATTATCATTTTGAAGCAGTATTGTTCAATATTAGGGCATTAAATCCAGAATGGCAAAAATTACTATTAACTGGCTTAACAAGAGAAAATAAATAACTAATTGTAGTAGTGAAAAACATTTTAAATTTTGAGCCCAAATTAAAAGGGCTAAAGATATGAACAGGAATCTGTTTCTCTTGAGCTTTTTAGACATTATTTGTTAGGGTGCATAAAATTACAGCATAAATAAGGTGTGTTTTCTTAAAATGTAAAAAAAAAATTATACTTAAATAAAATATAAAATTTATTAGTCATTTCAATTAGTGATTGTAACTAAATAATGAACATGTAAGACACAAAAGTAATAGGAAATTGCTTAAATCCTTTTTTCCCAAGTGACCTATAGAATTAGAAAGCTCAAAGTTCCCTTTATCAGGAAAACCTCAAACCCTAACAGGACTGTTAGACAATCAAGGCCACCTCAAGAAAATATTTCTAGTTGCTTATCTTAAGTAGAACTCTAACAACCAAGCAAGTGAGGAAAGTTTGGACACTTTCCAGCAGGTTCTGGTAGCCAAGATCAGAAAAAATACTGAGGCAGTCAGCTTAGCCTTTACAAAGCAATCAGCTCTAGAAATTAAAAAATATGTTACAATTTTTTTTTTTTTTTGTATTTTTCTGAAGCTGGAAACAGGGAGAGACAGTCAGACAGACTCCCGCATGCGCCTGACCGGAATCCACCCGGCACGCCCACCAGGGGCAACGCTCTGCCCACCAGGGGATGATGCTATGCCCCTCCGGGTCATCGCTCTGCCGAGACCAGAGCCACTCTAGCACCTGGGGCAGAGGCCAAGGAGCCATCCCCAGCGCCCGGGCCATCTTTGCTCCAATGGAGCCTTGGCTGCGGGAGGGGAAGAGAGAGACAGAGAGGGGGGTGTAGAAAAAAATGGGCGCTTCTCCTATGTGCCCTGGCCGGGAATCGAACCCGGGTCCCCCGCATGCCAGGCCGACGCCCTACCGCTGAGCCAACCGGCCAGGGCTGTTATAAATTTTTTAAAGGTAGCATCATCAGCTGCTAAAAATAAATGAATAAAACTAAGCATTTCAGAAGGGACATTGCTCCTCTCTCAATCACATAACCCTGTCTGGCCCCTAAAGATGACTGGTTAGTCAGGGACGGGTAAGATTCCTAAAAGCGGGGACGACCTAAGACAGGCACAAAGACGGGCCAGAAGGAGAAGGCTTAGAAGTAACGAAGGTAATGCTCAAACCTTCACCCCAATAATTTAGGAGACTGCTACCCTAAAATAGTGAGTTTTATCTACTAACCAGGACACCAAAAAAAGGGAGACTCCCTAAAAACTCAAGAAAAACCAAACAGCTGAAAATGCTACCTAAAACCAGTGGGGTTTTTGGAAATTTTAATGACTTTACTAAAACCCCTGTTGCTAAAGGTTTATTTGCAACGAATTAGAAAAAGATTTTGCTAGCAGGAAAAGGATAATTAGAAAAGCTAGACTTAGAATTCATTACAGAAGACATAATGTCCAAGTGTCTAGTCTGTGCCCAAGTAAATACTAAGCAAAGTAAGGAAATTGTAAAAAAAAAAAAAAAAACAGGCAAAAAGGAACTTTCCCAGGTAAATATTTAGAAATACATTTTACTAACATAATTAACAAAGAGGTAGAAGTTTTTCCTACTAGAATGAGACCACAATAACAGTTATTAAGAAATTGCTATATGAAATTCTTTCCAAATTTAGCTTCCCCATTCTAATGAGGGGCCTGCATTTGTATCCAAAATCTCACAGCTAGTAGGAAAGAAACTCAATATAAATTGAAAATTACTTTGAAGTTACATTATGCCTACAGGCCCCAAAAGTTCAGGGCAGGTAGAACAAATTGTAAAGGAAACTTGAACCAAATTTGTTTTTGAAACTGGTGAGAAGCAGCCCTCCTTAGAATGAGGGGCACCCCCTCTCGCCCCTCCAGAGCTGACAGCACTGTCTTCCCTTCAATCGGCATGGAAGCAGGGCCTGGGCGTATCCTGACTGACAGCTAGACGCAGAGGTGGCAATGACCAGGACCCAACTGTACAGAGCTCAGCCCTCTTTTGTTTACTCAACACGGCAAGGTGAAGCTTTTGCAGAAGTGCAGTTGCGGGAGCTCAATCTGTTGCATGGTGACCAAGGACAAGCTTGTCAACCACAGATGCCCCTGTCACAAGCACACCCCCGCCTCAAGTCCAGCATGAGGCAGCAGGCCTCCCTCAGCATTTGCACTGAGGAGTGAAGGACCCTCCTCCGCACCTGTGGCTATGAACTAGCCCAAGCTTGCCGCTTCCTGCAAATCTCGGCCTCCATGTATGTCTATGTTGTCAACCTGGCATTTCACATGTAGCTGCTGGCACTGCTACTGATACTGCCCATGATACCGGCTATCTGGCTGGTCCACAGGGAACACAAAAGCCTCTGCCTGCTGCCCGGGATCGAAAACACCTACTGTGTCTGCCTGACACTGCTCTTTAGGACCAGCATTGTAGAACCTGGCACGGTCATCAAACTGCTCTGCATGCACCTAGCCTGGGCTTGCTGACTGTCACAGCAGGCATCCTTCTCACAGACACAGCGGCGACCCGACCCCAGAGTGCTGCATCTCATCCCGGACATTGTGCTACTCTTCTGGGCATGCTTCATTCCCTTCTGGATATAGCAGCTACTGGTCCAGTACTTTGGCGTCCAGCCACTCACACGCCATGGCAGAAGCACCAGTGGGTGCATAGGCATACCTAATACTTTTGGCAGTGCCACCCCCACTCCCGGCATGCCTGTAAGCAGTTTGCTGTTCTCCAGCAGCCAGTTTAGTTGTCACTAAAGGTTAAACTTTTTAAAATTAAGAATTCTGACTAAAAATAAATTGTTATAAAAACCAGTTAATTTTATATAAGTTACAGAAAATTTGTACAGTTTATAAGAGATTAATCAATAACATTTGTTTCTTCAATGAACTGAATTACTATTAATGAAAGCATTAAATCTGTCTGTTAAATATCTGTTACATGTTATAGGCTAATACTCCTACTCAACAGCCTCATGCACCTCATTAAATTAAGTCAAAGATTTGACTCAAAATATAAAACCAGTGGGGAATGTAATAAGATACCAAAAAATTGAAAAATTAATATTAATATTTTAGGAGAAAAAGTCAGGTTCCTTGTCCTCTCCTTTCTGCAGAGAGTGAGGGAAGAGAAATGTAAAACTTTCCTGGCTTGCAAGACATACTGTGTAGGGAAACCCCCTTTTACTAGGAAGATTAAAGGGCATTTTATAATTTGGGCTAGCATACAAAGAGATTTTGTAAATATGATTTTTATACTTGTGTGTGATTTGCACCAACTCAGGATAGACGACAGCATTGTATTATAAATAAAAAGATTTTGTGCTAGGTTTTAAATAGAAGTAGAAAGAAAACTTGAATTTCCTCCCTCCCCCCCGCACCTGTAAGGAATAAAATAAACACCTAGTCAGGTGTGGGGGGAGGGGGGAGAAGAGAGATTAAGCAAAGCCTTTTCTTTCCCTTTCTTTCTTTCTTTAAATGGGCCATCCATGGATGCTTATTCCCTAGCACCATGTAGGCTCCCGGTCCCATTCTAAAGTGTATAGTTAATGTCTGTACCTCTAGACAAAGGAATAGCAGATAAACACTGAAAGATTTGGAAATGTCTTTTAATATGAAAAGCAATATTTTTTGCTATTGTGTTACCTTATATGTTTTAACATGTAGAAATGTTTTTAATAAATCCTATAGACCAGTGGTAGTCAACCTGGTCCCTACCCAGTGTGGGCGTTCCAGTTTTCATGGTGGGAGGTAGCAGAGCAACCAAAGTATAAATAAAAAGATAAATTTAACTATAGTAAGTTGTTTTATAAAGATTTATTCTGCCAAACTTAGTGAAAATCCAACAGAAAGTACTTGGTAAGTAATTATTATTATGTTTTAACTTGCTGTAGCTCTACTTTATAAATTTTATAAAGTTACTTCACTACTTTATAAATCACCATTACTGTGGAACTGGTGGGCAGTTAGAAAATTTTACTACTAACAGAGATACAAAAGTGGGCGATAGGTATAAAAAGGTTGACTGCCCCTGCTATAGACGAATGTTATAAGCTTGCTAATGAATTGTGTCATCTTCCCCTCCTTCTCCTGCCAAGCTGTGTGTGATCAAAGGTATATAACCCAGCCCTGGCCGGTTGGCTCAGTGATAGAGCGTCGGCCTGGTGTGCAGAAGTCCGGGTTCGATTCCCAGCCAGGGCACACAGGAGAAGCGCCCATCTGCTTCTCCACCCCTCCCCCTCTCCTTCCTCTCTGTCTCTCTCTTCCCCTCCCGCAGCCGAGGCTCCACTGGAGCAAAGATGGCCCGGGTGCTGGGGATGGCTCCTTGGCCTCTGCCCCAGGCGCTAGAGTGGCTCTGGTCGCAACAGAGCGATGCTCCAGAGGGGCAGAGCATCGCCCCCTGGTGGGCAGAGCATCGCCCTCTGGTTGGGATGCCGGGTGGATCCCGGTCGGGCGCATGCAGGAGTCTGTCTGACTGTCTCTCCCCATTTCCAGCTTCAAAAAAATACAAAAAAAAAAAAAAGTATATAACCTACCTCAGGGCTATATGCAGTCTGAACGACACGATTTGGGTCAGCTTTGCCCCATGTTAGTCATATGCAACTGGCATATTAATAAATCTCCTCCTTTTAATAAAGCTCCTTAAAAATTCATTTAAACTTGGTGTCTCTACATAAACCTGGTGGAATGTTACTTTACAACAACATGTACTCTGAGTGTAGATTCAGCTTTGCTATGGTAAAGGGATAAAAGCATCATTCTTCTTTAGTGCCCCATTAGCATCCAGAAAGTTGTCAGGATTAAAGATGTCTGGTATGTCAAAGTAGCATGGGTCAAAGAGAGCAGAGGTCAAGATGGAAAATATTTCAGTGCCCTGAGAGATGATCACACGATCAAAAATACTGCCATTTTCTTCCCCACCCCACCCTTAAAACACAAGATGAAACAAGAAGCCCTGGTGATTAAAATATAATAATAATAATAAAATAAATAAAAACAAGAGGACAAGTTTTGAGATTAAGAGGACCCAGGATCCCACACAGGATGACCACGCGGGGCACACAAATGAGGAGGAGGTCTCCAAATCTCTGAATCTAGTGGATGACAGCTTCAGTGTATGACATTTTAGCTCTATCATCAAGGGCTAGAAGACGATGTGAACCAATCACCTGATCAATCTCCTTGTGGACTTTCTCTGTACAGAAGCATAGGACCAGTGAACCTCACTGAAGGGGCATTTCAGCAGGGACACTATTTTCTATAGGCCAATGAACCAGGAAAAACCTGTACTAAAGTGTTACATTGTTGATACTCCTCAGAACAACCAGCTTGGGGTGGGCAGAGCAGCAGGAAGAAACAAGAATTCTCATTCTTTGAAATTTAATAAATGTTAGAGATTCTTTCCCCACATGCACAAGGAAACACACACATAAGCATGTGAGTGCATGTGCACATACATCACAGATTTTGCAAAAAAATTTCAGATTGAGAACTTGAGGCTATGAACCTGTCAAAATTCCTTCTGCATGATGAATGGAAAATAAAGAAATATTTATTGTGTGTGCATTACAAATGAGGCACTGTGCTAGGTCCTCAAGAATATAACAGTGAAATAGATCAATAGAGTAATCCGTGAACAATTGAATAAATAAATGAATATATCACTCAATCAATTCATAAATAAAAAGATTAATGAATAGAAGAACATTAATTAATGGATGTGTGTATTTACTTATCAATCAATAGATGAGGTAATAAATCATTAATAAATGATTCATGGACAAATGAATGAACCTAATTAACCAATTAATCACATGAATAAGTGGATGGTTGGATCTAATGAAGGATGTAGAAAACAAATAAATTAGTGGAGATATAGATAGCTAAAATAATAAATGAATGATAATTTGATGACAGATGAATAATTAAAGATGAGTCAGTGAGTGCATTATAACATTAATAAATAAAGTGGTAGAAGGGTTAAATATGATTGAAAGACCAAATGATGGAAAAGTTAAGTAATGAAATCTAGTTTATAGAAGGGATAACTGGATGCTTAAATAAATAAGTAGATGAGCCAATGAACCCATGACAAAAGTTCATTCAATTAACCAGTGTTTCAAAGGATCAACAGATAAATCTATTAATCTAAATTTTAAAAATGGAAGTGTATGTTCTTGAGTGAATCATAGATAAAAGAAGCTAAGTATATCAATTAATGGATAAAAGTACAGACAGATGAATGAATGGGTGGGTGAGTGGAGAGATGGGATGAATAAATCTTTAAGTGATCAGTGAAAACAAGAAGGCAGATTAACAGATCCTTCATTCATCCACCCACCACCAACAGAACTGGCTTAGTTGGCAGCTCATTTAAACCTGTAGTGATTCTGACTTAAGATGGAAATGCTGCCTTTCTCATTTAAGTAAAATCCCTAATTTACTTATGCAGCAAAAAGTGGATCAGAGGCCAATCCTCGACTGGCTGCCCCTAGTCCGCCCACCTGTGATGTGGGGTGATTTGAGCATGAGCAGGAATCCACAGCAGAGAATGGTACTGGAGCAAGAAGACAGAGAGAGCACAGTGTTGATAAGGTTCTTAGGGTGAAACTTGCTTTCTGGGTTGGACCTCTCATGAGTCCAGAAGGGCAGGGTTCATGTCAGGAAAGGCTGGAACCTTGCTGCATGCATGTATGGAGGGTCCACCTACCTGTTTCTGGGTCTCTCATATCATCTGGTCCATATAGCTTTCCTCTGTTCTCTGTATATTCACCCATATATCTCAATCTCTGTCGTTCTGTCTCTCTTTACTCTGGCTCTATCTCAAACCATCTCATCATCTCTTTGGCATGGTTGTCTCACTTTCTCTCCCAACCTCTTTCTGCCTCTGTGGGTCTTTTCACCTGTCACTGTAGTTTTGTTTCTTGTCCTGTATTTCTCCTCTCTCTCTCTCTCTCTCTCTCTCTCTCTCTCTCTCTCTCCTTCTCTCCCTCACTGTATGCTCCCTAGATTCTCCTTCCTTAATCTCCCCTACTTTCCCTTCGACATCTCCTCTCTTTTTCCTAATCTCCCTTCAGCATTTATTCTTCCATTCTCATACACCCTCTCTTCTTCTCACTGCCTCCTCACCTTTTCCTCTCTTCCCTCTCAATTCATTCCCCTCTTCCAAACCCCACTTTGTCCATGTTGAGCAGGTAGGTATCAATGAGGTCCCAGGGTGAGGGGGGCAGGGCTACAGTCCAGAATCTCTCCCTGTGATTCTCCACATTGCGGCCAATGAAGTCTTTGACTTCTTGCAGGTTTCTGTAGACTTCTCTGTGTGTGCCAGGAAAGTACTTTAAGATGTCAGAAAAGAGCTGAAACACCTGTGGGAGACAAGGGTCTGTGATGTCCTCCTGGGACTGAGCCAGAGGGACACAGGAAGGGACAGTCCTCCAGGGCCCTATTACCTTGATAGAGGGAAATCTCCATCTGCTTCTCTCTCTCTCTCTTTCTCTTTCTCTCTCTCTCTCCCCCTCACGCACACACACACACACACACACACACACACATTCTTTTCAATTCTGTCTATCAAGCTCTCCTTATTTCTACACTTTTCTTTCTTGTTTTTTCTTTCTTCTTTATTTCCTCTCCTCTCTCTCTCTAGTACTCTGACTCTGTTTCTTCTCTTTCTGTCACTCCTCTTTTTTTCTTTTAGTCACTCAGTCGCTACCTCACAATCTCTCTCTTCCTCCAGGTGCCTGTACCCCTGTCTTTCCCTGTTGTCCCTGGCCCTCTTCCAACCCTAAGCTGCATGTCTGCAGCCCCAAAACAGATCGCTCCTTTCCCTTCCCTGGATGTCCACCCTCTCCGTGACCTGGCTGGAGAATGAGCTGATGAGTGTGGAAGACTAGTAGAACATGTCCAGAAGCTTCAGGAACTCAGGGTCTCTGTAGACAAAGCACTTTCCAAAGATAATGGAGCAGATGATGTTGGCAGTAACAGAGTGAGAGATAAGGGTGGAGTCCTGGAGGGTTCCTGGAAGAAGGAAGAGGAGGCAGGTTACAAAGACTCAAATGTATGGGGAGTATTTGACTGCTGCCCCATCTCTGTGTATCTGTCCTCCATCGCTCACTAATGATAAGAAAGCAGGTATAGTAACAGCTACACATCACTAGCTTGTAAGATGTGACAGGCCTTAGTCTAAGCACTTTACATATTAGTTTATTAAATTCCCACATCAACCCTGTGAGGAAGGTGTAGTTCTGTTATTATCCTCATTTCAGAGAGGTTAAGCAATTTGAAAGGCGTTACCCAGAAATTCATCACTATGGCCAAGATTCAGACCCAAGTAGTCCAGCTATAGAAACTGTGTAGTTGGTCCCCTCTGAGGCCCCAGCTCTGACAGGGGGAGCAGGTACAGCTAAGGGATAGGGCAAATGCAGCACAGGTGTTCAACCAATTGCATGTACAGATTTAAAATTCTGATCTCCCTGCCCCTATTCTGCTCATCTTCTTACATCTTTGCTCACCCCTAGGGTTCTATGGTCTTCAGGATTGTTTTGCAGTTGTTAACTGCTCTCTCCCATTGCACCTGCAGAAATGGGGATCCCATAGAGCAGCGGTTCTCAACCTGTGGGTCGCGACCCCAGCAGGGTCGCCTAATGCCATCGGAAAATAAATAATGCAAATCAGGTATTTACATTCCGAATCATAACTGTAGCAAAATTACACTTATGAAGTAGCTACCAAAATTATTTTTTGGTTTGGGGTCACCGCAACATGAGGAACTGTATTGCGGGGTCACGGCATTAGAAAGGTTGAGAACCACTGCCATAGAGCCTCACTGTGCCCAGTTTACAGGTGTTTTCCATCCCTCAATGGATATCCATAAACTTTGTAAATGGTCCTTTTATTAAACTCTCAATTATCCTATTTATGTGCAACTTACCTTTCCTGCTGGGATCCTGACTGACAGCATTTCACTGTATGGATGTACCAAAATTTATTAGTCAGTCATCTAATGGTGAACACTTGGTTATTTTCAATCTTCACTGTTAAAGAAAGCTGAAACAAATAATTTGCAAAGTTATTTTGCACAAAGTTGAGTACATTTCTAGGATAAATTATTTGCTTGAAATTGATGAGTCAAATGGTACATTCTGACTCAAAACACATTAGCCTGGATCTCAAGCTACCCACATTCTACTCCTCTTTAATTTCCTAGAGTTGTGGCCTCTGGCCTCAGACTTCTCCCTGGTGCTACCACAGCTGAGTGTGCACCAAATCTGAAGAAAATCTATGTGGTAAAAACAATACAGGGGCTAGGAAATGGGCAATATCCACTGTTGTACTGTATTGTACCATACAAAGGGATGGACAAAGGATGTCAAAATTTGGTGCAGAGAAGAATCACAGATGATGTCAGAGTAATGGTGGCATGAAAGATACCTTTGATCTCTCTCCTTGAAACTTAAACAAATTGACAGCTACAACAAAGCAAAAGAACCCCAGCTGGGCCCGCTGGAATGCCTGAAAAGATCTGCAGAGTCAGGTGAGGTGTGGAGTCAACTAAAGGTGGGAAGGGTTGGGGGGTGCAGATAAAATGCACTTGGGGTCAGCTTGGGAGAGGAGAGAGGCCTAGACTCACAGGGTTTTTGTCTGCCAAGGTTCCACAGAGGAAGAAAGCTCAAACTGTCTGAGTTTTTGTCCACAGGCGCTCCAAAGAGGACAGAAGCTTGGACTGTCTGGGATTTTTTCTGTCAGGACTCTGGAGATAGGAGAAACCTGGACTGACTGGATCATCTTCTGGGAGGAGTAGTGAGATTGAAGGGCAGTGGGGGACATACTACACCAAAGCAGTGGAAGAATAAGCAGTCACAGCCAGAGTGCCTGCAGTCTGCCTGCAGCCTGCACTCAGTGCAAAGACAGAGAAAAACAAAGTGTGGCTCCCAAGACTCCCAGATTGTGTTTCCCTCAACTCGTGAGTACAGAGAATGGCAGAGACTTACCCACAGCTAGCTCTCCAGAATCACTCTCTTCTCTGAAGAACAGAGGTGCTATTTCTCTGGTCCTCTGGTCTGTTTAAACATGGGGGAGTGCCTTGAGACCTGAGATTGCAATTACTAAAACAGTCAAGTCCTCACAACACACCCCACCTGTAATCACAATGAGAGCCCTGCCTTCATCATTGTGACAGGAACATCTCAGTGGAGGACAGCACAGAAACTTCACAGGGCCAAAACTTGTAATACAATGCCACCTACTAGAAGAAAACAGAGAAACCTCTCACTACTAAACTCTGGGGGTTTTTTCCTTTTGAATTTAATTTTCTTTAAGTTTTATATTGTTATTCTTACTTTGGGAGGATGTTTTGTTTTTTATTATTTAATATTTTTTTTTGTTCTTTGTTCTTTCTTGGCTTTTTCTTTTTAGTTTTCATTATTGTTAAAAAAATTTATTATTCATTGTATTTTTTCTTTTTTTTAGTTGTTTTTTGTTAAATTTTTTAACAATACCATTCTTGAATGAATCAAGGAAAAAAAAATAAAACAAATACCATGCCTACAAAGAAAGAGATATAGTTCAAAAAAAAATGAAAAATATCCAGAAAGCAATCTCAGTCACATGGAAACCTTGGAGAAAAATGATAGAAAATTCAAAATTAAAGTTCTGAAATCACTTAATGAGATGCAAGAAAACATTGAAGTAGACAATTGAATGAGCTCCAGAAATTAAGGAACAAAATGAGGACTTCACCAAGAAAATTAAACCATTAGAAACAGAGACAAAAACCTCAACACATAAAATGAATAATGAGTTGGCAATTTTAGCTAATATAACAGGAAAAATACAGGAGAAAATTAGTGACAGCAAAGACAGGCCACTAGAGATACTACAGAGAGAAGAAGAGACTCACAAATTTAAAAAAGAATGATACAGCTATAAAAAAATTGTCTGACTCCAAAAAAATAGCAATATAAGAATAATGAGTATATCAGAAGAGGAGAGGAAGAAGGAAATAGAGAAACTATTTAAACAAATAACTGATGAGAACTTCCCAAACCTTTGGAAAGACTTAGGTTCTGAAACACAAGATGCAAACAAAATACTGACTTACATCAACCCAAACAGGCCTTCTCCAAAACATATTGTAATAGAAATGTCAAAAATTAATTACAAAGAAAAATCCTCAAGGCAGCTAGGGAAATGAAAAACTAAACATAAGAAAAGCCAATCAAATTATCATCAGATTTCTCAGCAAAAACTCTACAAGCCAGAAGAGGTAAACCCAATCTTTTTTTTAATCTTATTTTTATTAATTTTAATGCAGTGACATTGATAAATCAGTGTACATATGTTCCGAGAAAACATGTCTAAATTATTTTGACATTTGATTATGCTGCATATCCCTCACCCAAAGTCAAATTGTCTTCCGTCACCTTCTATCTGGTTTTCTTTGTGCCCCTCCCCTCCGCCCACCCCCTCTCTCTCCTTCATTGCCTCCTCCCCACCCCAACCCCACCCAACCGTTACCATCACACTCTTGTCCATGTCTCTGAGTCTCATTTTTATGTCCCATCTATGTATGGGTTCATATAGTTCTTAGTTTTTTCTGATTTACTTATTTCACTCCGTATAATGTTATCAAGGTCCATCCATGTTATTGTAAATGATCCAATGTCATCATTTCTTATGGCTGAGTAGTATTCCATAGTATATATGTACCAGAGCTTTTTAATCAACTCATCTACTGACGGACACTTGGGCTGTTTCCAGATCTTCACTATTGTGAACAATGCTGCCATAAACATGGGGGTGCATTTCTCCTTCCGGAACAGTTCTATGGTATTCTTGGGGTATATTCCTAAAAGTGGGATAGCTGGGTCAAAAGGCAGTTCTATTTTCAATTTCTTGAAAAATCTCCATACTGTTTTCCACAGAGGCTGCACCAGGCTGCATTCCAACTAGCAGTGTAGAAGGATTCCCTTTTCTCCACATCCTCGCCAGCACTTATTGTGTGTTGTTTTGTTGATAAGCGCTATTCTGACAGGTGTGAGGTGATATCTCATTGTGGTTTTAATTTGCATTTCTCTAATGATTAGTGATGTTGAGCATTTTTTTAATATGCCTATTGGCTATCTGTATGTCCTCTTTGGAGAAGTGTCTATTCATTTCTTTTGCCAATTGTTTGATTGGATTGTTTGTCTTTCTGGTGTTGACATTTACAAGTTCTTTATAAATTTTGGTTATTAACCCCCTATCAGATGTACTGTCAAATATGTTCTCCCATTGTGTAGTTTGTCTTTTTATTCTGTTCTTATTGTATTTGGCTGTGCAAAAGCTTTTTAGTTTGATATAGTCCTATTTGTTTATCCTGTCTTTTGTTTCACTTGCCCGTGGAGATATAACAGCAAATATATCCCTGCAAGAGATGTCGGAGAGCTTACTGCCTATGTTTTCTTCTAAGATGCTTATGGTTTCACAGCTTACATTTAAGTCTTTTATCCATTTTGAGTTTATTTTTGTGAATAGTGTAAGTTGGTGGTCTAGTTTCATTTTTTTGCAGGTAGCTGTCCAATTTTCCCAACACCATTTGTTAAAGAGGCTGTCTTTACTGCATTGTATGCCCTTACCTCCTTTGTCAAATATCAGTTGTCCATAGAGCTGTGGGTTTATTTCTGGGTTCTCAGTTCTGTTCCATTGATCGATGTGCCTGTTCTTATGCCAGTACCAGGCTGTTTTGAGTACAATGGCCTTGTAGTATAGCTTGATATCAGGAAGTGTGATACCTCTCCCTTTATTCTTCTTTTTTAAGATTGCTGAGGCTATTTGTGTTCTATTTTGATTCCATACAAAGTTTTGGAATATGTGATCTATATCTTTAAAGTATGTCATTGGTATTTTTTTTTATATAATTTTATTTTTTTAATGGGGTGACATCAATAAATCAGGATACATATATTCAAAGATAACAAGTCCAGGTTATCTTGTCGTTCAATTATGTTGCATACCCACCACCCAAAGTCAGATTGTCCTCTGTCACCTTCTATCTTGTTTTCTTTGTGCCCCTCCCCACCCCCTATTCCTCTCCCATTCCCCCCTCCCCCCCGTAACCACCACACTCTTATAAATGTCTCTTAGTTTCACTATTATGTCCCACCTACGTATGGAATAATACAGTTCCTGGTTTTTTCTGATTTACTTATTTCGCTTCGTATCATGTTATCAAGATCCCACCATTTTGCTGTAAATGTTCCGATGTCATCATTTCTTATGGCTGAGTAGTATTCCATAGTGTATATGTGCCACATCTTCTTTATCCAGTCATCTATTGATGGGCTTTTTGGTTGTTTCCATGTCCTGGCCACTGTGAACAATGCTGCAATAAACATGGGGCTGCATGGGTCTTTACGTATCAATGTTTCTGAGTTTTTGGGATATATACCCAGTAGAGGAATTGCTGGGTCATAAGGTAGTTCTATTTTCAGATTTTTGAGGAACCACCATACTTTCTTCCATAATGGTTGTACTACTTTACATTCCCACCAACAGTGTATGAGGGTTCCTTTTTCTCCACAGCCTCTCCAACATTTGCTGTTTCCTGACTTGCTAATAACAGCTAATCGAACAGGTGTGAGGTGGTATCTCATTGCCGTTTTGATTTGCATTTCTCTAATAGCTAAAGAAGATGAGCATCTTTTCATATATCTGTTGGCCATTTGTATTTCTTCCTGGGAGAAGTGTCTATTCATATCCTCTTCCCATTTTTTTATTGGATTGTTTGTTTGTTTGTTGTTGAGTTTTATGAGTTCTTTGTATATTTTGGATATTAGGCCCTTATCTGAGCTGTTGTTTGAAAATATCATTTCCCATTTAGTTGGCTTTCTGTTTATTTTGTTATCAGTTTCTCTTGCTGAGCAAAAACTTCTTAGTCTGATGTAGTCCCATTCATTAATTTTTGCCTTCACTTCTCTTGCCATTGGAGTCAAATTCATAAAATGCCCTTTAAAACCCAGGTCCCTGAGTTGAGTACCTATGTCTTCTTCTATGTACTTAATTGTTTCAGGTCTTATGTTTAGATCTTTGATCCATTTTGAGTTAATTTTTGTACAGGGGGAGAGACTGTAGTCCAGTTTCATTCTTTTGCATGTGGCTTTCCAGTTTTCCCAGCACCATTTATTGAATAGGATTTCTTTTCTCCATTGTGTGTTGTTGGCCCCTTTATCAAAAATTATTTGACTATATATATGTGGTTTTATTTCTGGACTTTCTATTCTGTTCCATTGGTCTGAGTGTCTATTTTTCTGCCAATACCATGCTGTTTTGATTGTCGTGGCCCTATAATAGAGTTTGAAGTCAGGTATTGTAATGCCCCCAGCTTCATTCTTTTTCTTTAGGATTGCTTTGGCTATTTGGGGTTTTTTATAGTTCCATATAAATCTGATGATTTTTTGCTCTATTTCTTTAAAAAATGTCATTGGAAGTTTGATGGGAATTGCATTAAATTTGTATATTGCTTTGGGTAATATAGCCATCTTGATTATATTTATTCTTCCTAGCCAAGAACAAGGTATATTCTTCCATCTCATTATATCTTTTTCGATTTCCCTTAACAATGGTTTATAGTTTTCATTATATAAGTCCTTTACATTCTTTGTTATGTTTATTCCTAAGTATTTTATTTTTTTTGTTGCAATCATGAAGGGGATTATTCTTTTGAGTTCCTTCTCAGTTGTTTCATTGTTGGCATATAGAAAGGCTATTGACTTCTGTATGTTAATTTTGTATCCTGCAACCTTACTGTATTGGCTTATTGTTTCTAGTAGTCTTTTTGTGGATTCTTTGGGGTTTTCGATGTATAGTATCATATCATCTGCAAAAAGTGATACCTTTACTTCTTCTTTTCCGATATGGATGCCTTTTATTTCTTTGTCTTGTCTGATTGCTCTGGCTAGAACCTCTAATACCACATTAAATAAGAGTGGAGAGAGTGCACAACCCTGTCTTGTTCCTGATTTAAGGGGGAAAGCCTTCAGTTTAGTGCCATTTAATATGATGTTAGCTGATGGTTTATCATATATGGCCTTTATCATGTTGAAATATTTTCCTTCTATACCCATTTTGTTGAGAGTCTTAAACATAAAATTGTGTTGTATTTTATCGAAAGCCTTTTCTGCGTCTATTGATAAGATCATGTGGTTTTTGTTCTTTGTTTTGTTGATATGGTGTATTACATTAACCGTTTTACGTATGTTGAACCATCCTTGAGATTCTGGGATGAATCCCACTTGATCATGATTTATTATTTTTTTAATATGTTGTTATATTCGATTTGCTAGTATTTTGTTTAGTATTTTAGCATCTGTATTCATTAGAGATATTGGTCTGTAGTTTTCTTTTTTGGTGCCATCCTTGCCTGGTTTTGGTATGAGGGTTATGTTGGCTTCGTAAAATGTGTTTGGAAGTATTGCTTCTTCTTCAATTTTTTGGAAGACTTTGAGTAGAATAGGAACCAAGTCTTCTTTGAATGTTTGATAAAATTCGCTGGTATAGCCGTCAGGGCCTGGACTTTTATTTTTGGGGAGGTTTTTAATGTTTTTTTCTATTTCTTCTCTACTGATAGGTCTGTTTAGGCTTTCTGCTTCTTCTTGACTCAGTCTAGGAAGGTTGTATTGTTCTAGGAATTTATCCATTTCTTCTAGGTTGTTGAATTTAGTGGCATAAAGTTTTTCATAGTATTCTACAATAATTCTTTGTATATCTACGGTGTCCGTGGTGATTTCTCCTCTTTCATTTTGGATTTTGTTTATATGAGTTCTTTCTCTTTTTTCCTTGGTAAGTCTTGCCAAGGGTTTGTCAATTTTGTTGATCTTTTCAAAGAACCAGCTCCTTGTTCTATTAATTTTTTCTATAGTTTTTCTGTTCTCTAATTCATTTATTTCTGCTCTGATTTTTATTATCTCCTTTCTTCAGCTGGTTTTGGGTTGTCTTGGTTCTTCTTTTTCTAGTTCCTTAAGGTGGGAAGTTAAGTGGTTCACTTGGGCTCTCTCTTGTTTGTTCATATATGCCTGAAGTGATATGAACTTTCCTCTTATCACTGCTTTTGCTGCATCCCATAGATTCTGATATGTCGTATTGTCATTTTCATTAGTCTGTATATATCTTTTGATCTCTGCACTTATATCTTCTTTGACCCATTCATTTTTTAAAAGTATGTTGTTTAGTTTCCACATTTTTGTGGGATTTTTTTCCTCTTTTTTGCAGTTGAATTCTAGTTTCAAGACTTTATGATCAGAAAATATGCTTGGTACAACTTCAATTTTTCTGAATTTGCTGATGTTGTTTTTGTGGCCCAACATATGGTCAATTCTTGAGAATGATCCATGTACACTGGAGAAAAATGTATACTCAGTCACTTTGGGATGAAATGTCCTGTAGATGTCTATCATATCCAGGTGCTCTAATGTTTTGTTTAAGGCCACTATGTCTTTGTTGATTCTCTGTTTGGATGACCGATCTAGAGCCGTCAGCGGTGTTTTGAGGTCTCCAAGTATGATTGTATTTTTGTCAGTTTTTGTTTTAAGATCAATAAGTAGCTGTCTTATATATTTTGGTGCTCCTTGGTTTGGTGCATATATATTAAGAATTGTTATGTCTTCTTGATTCAGTGTCCCCTTAGCCATTATGAAATGGCCATTTTTGTCTCTGAGTACTTTTCCTGTCTTGTAGTCAGCATTATCCGATATGAGTATTGCTACACCTGCTTTTTTTTGGATGTTATTTGCTTGGAGTATTGTTTTCCAGCCTTTCACTTTGAATTTGTTTTTATCCTTGTTACTTAGATGAGTTTCCTGTAGGCAGCATACAGTTGGATTTTCTTTTTTAATCCATTCTGCTACTCTGTGCCTTTTTATTGGTGAGTTTAATCCGTTTACATTTAGTGTAATTATTGATACTTGTGAGTTCCCTATTGCCATTTTATATCTTGCTTTCTGTTAGTTTTGTGTCTTGTTTGATCCTTCTCTTTTGTTTTTCTATCTTTTGTTTTTATTTGGTTGTATTCCATACATCTTTCCACTGTTGCTATCTTTTTTATCTCATGTGCTTCTGTGGTGGTTTTTTCAATGGTGGTTACCTTTGAATAATGAAAAGGGTCCCTACCCTGTTCATTGTAGCGAACTATTTTGTGAGTACTTTTGCACTCCATCGTCCTTTGCTACTGTTAATCTCCATCTTCTCCCCCTCTTTCTTTTTGTTGTTGTCACAGTTTAAATTTGGTTTTATTGTGTTCTTCTTGGAGCTTTTACTTGTGGCTCTGTTTTTTTTTTTTTTTTTGTTCTTTGTATCTGATTGGAGAACCCCCTTTAGTAATTCCTGGAGTGGGGGTTTTCTGATGATAAATTCCCTCATCTTTTCTGTATCTGTGAATGTTTTTATTTCTCCTTCATATTTGAAGGATAGCTTTGATGGGTATAGTATTCGTGGCTGAAAGTTCCTCTCTTTCAGGACTTTAAATATTGGGGTCCACTCTCTTCTAGCTTGTAGAGTTTCTGCTGAGAAATCTGATGATAATCTAATGGGCCTTCCTTTATATGTTGTATTCTTCTTTTCCCTGGTTGCCTTGAGAATTTTTTCTTTGTTGTTGGTTTGTGTCAATTTCATTATGATATGCCTTGGAGTAGGTTTGTTGGGGTTAAGAAAACTCGGAGTTCTGTTTGCTTCTTGAACTTGAGGCTTTAGTTCTTTCCACAGGCTTGGGAAATTCTCATTTATTATTTGTTTGAGTATGTTCTCCATTCCATTTTCTCTCTCTTCTCCCTCTGATATACCTATTATTCTTATGTTATTCTTTTTGATGGAGTCAGATAATTCTTGTAGGGCTATCTCATTTTGTTTTAATTTTTGAGTCTCTTTCTTCTTCTCTCTGTTGTGCCTCAAGTTGCTTGTCTTCTATTTCACTAATCCTCTCTTCTATCTGACCTGTTCTATTAGCTAAGCTTGTTACTTCGTTTTTCAGCTCGTGAATTGAGTTTTTCATCTCTGTTTGATTTGTTTTTATAGTTTCAATTTCCTTGGACATATATTCTTTGTGTTCATTGAGTTGTTTTCTGAGCTCCCTAAATTGCCTTTCTGTGTTTTCTTGTATATCTCGGAGGATTTTTAGGATTTCTATCTTGAATTCTCTGTCATTTAGCTCCAAGGTTGCCAATATATTAAATTTTTTCTCTATAGATTTTTCCTCATCTAGCTGTGTTACCTCTCTTTCTTTGTATCCATGATATTCGATTTTCTCTTCCTTAATGGCATCTGAGGGTGGTTTTGTTGATAGTATTAATGAGATTTAATAAAGAATAAAAAGTTTAAAAAAATAATAAAAAAAAAATCGAAAAGAGTTGTTTTTTTAAAAAAAAATTAATAATGAAATAAAGAAAAATAAAATAAAATAAAAATTTTAAAAAAAAAAAAAAGAAGGAAATTATTCCCCCCCTCCTTTTTTCCTCTCCTCTCCTCTCCCCTCTTTCTTGATAAAATCTTGTGGTGGACTGTGAATTATAACAAACAATGCCTGTGATGGAGGGCCTGAATTGGGGAAAAGTAATAAAGGGGCAAAAAAAAAAAAAAAAAGAAAAAAAAAAGAGCGTATAGACCCACAAAAAGCAAATAAGGAAAAAAATTGGGTCAAGAATAAAATGATTTGCTTTTAGGTGTTGGTTGTCTAAGAGTTATGATGAGAGGATAAAGAGGAAAACGGAAAAATGGGGGGACAAATTAAAAAATTACTATTGTATTTAGTGGAACAAGAACTAGATAATATGGAGAGCCAGGGATGGGAGCACTGCTAGTGAGTTAAAAAGGTGAAGTAAAAACCCCCCAAAATGCCACAAACATAAGTTTGAGTCCCAGATAAGATAATTTGTTTGTTATTGAGGTTTGAATGAGAGGAGATGTAAAGGAGAAAGGAAGAAACTAATATAGAGGGAGAAAAGAAAGAGAGAGAGAGAAAAAAAAAAGCGGGAACCACTAAAAGAAGAAAAAGGAAAGGAGAGAGAGAGAGAGAGAGTTAAGGGTTTTGGAGTGCAACCCTCATAGAGAGAAAGGAAGAGAAGAGAAAAGATAATGCGAGATGTAACACTTATGGGTAGTGTAGTTCAAGGAGAGGAGAGAGTAAGACCGGTAGAGAGTTAATCGACCAAATTGGAGGAGGAAAAAAAAAGTATCAAGAATGAAGATAAGAGAAACAAACGAACAAATATAATAAAATGGGATAGGTTAAAAAGTCTGCAGATTATTCTTGATTTTGAGAGGTTATCTTCTTGCTTTTTCTTTTCTTTCCCTCTTCCTGGTCGGTGACTCTGTACCTCGGGTTTTGCCCCTTTGCCACGCTCAGGTGGAGGTTTGCAGTTGATAAGTCTCTATGGCAATGTCATGTATTGTGCTTTAGTCTCGTTGGCAGTCGAGGCTATTAGCATTTATAGGCTCCGACAGTGAGAGAGTCCGTGTTCCTGGAGCCTTTCTCCTAGTCTTTCCTTCCTCAATTAGTAGCCTGATAATCCAGCTATGGGGTTGCTGCTGCCTCTGCCTGGATAGTAAGAGGCTCAAAGAGCTGGCAACTCCCCACTCTATTTCCACTCAGCACAGGGCTCTGGGTAAGGCTCAGTCAGTCAGAGCTGCTAGCATAATAAGGCGGGCTTTCCGGCCATTCAAAGACCTCTGGCTCTGCCACTCTGTCCGGTAACACAAGCGGGCGCCCACTTCCGGGGCGCTTGGAGGAAACTCTCACTCACTGGCTGCGCGCGCAGACCAGGATATCTGGCCAGCAGTCTCACGCTCTGAGTGAAACCCCCAACCGCAGGGAAAAGTTGCAGCGTTGGAATTGAGTCTCGCTCCGTCCCCGTGCGCGGCTTTTGCAAGGCGCTGGGGCGGCCCGAGATTCCGCTTTGGCCCACACAAAGGCCCCTGACTCTGCCCCTCTGTGCGATAACACGGGCGCGCACTGCCGAGGCACTCGGAGGAATCGCTCACTCCTTATCTGCGCGCGCAAACCAGGATATGAGGCCGGCTGCGTTTCCCTCTGAGTGAAACACCCTCCAGTACGGAAAATCTCCACCGTTGGAATTAGTTCTCACTCCCTCCCGTGCGTGGCTTTCCCAGGGCGCTGGGGCTGCCCAGAGACTCTGCCCTCGGCCCACAGAAAGGCCTCTGACCCTGCCTCTCCGTGGGGCAACACGGGCACCCACTTCCGGGGCTTAGGAAGAAATCTCTCGCCCACTAACTGCGCACCAACCAGGAGACCGGGTAAAATGTCCGCGCCCTTGTCTTTCTTTGTTTGGGTTTGGCGCGAGTGTTAGCTTGTATTGCCCGGGTTGCCACAGGATCAGATTTTCCTCGGCTTGGATCTCCGTGCCACAGCCTGGTTCGGCCGTTTGTGTCACGGCCTGGATGTATTCACCCCCTTTGCCCGCCTCAGTTTTTATATTCACAGTTACCAGAGAAAGCCGCCCTGTTTAGGTTAGTGAGGAAGGTGGAGCATTTCTTACTCCCTATTTCCTTCGGGGTTTGGTTATATATTTAGCCAATTTTTCACTCAATCATACCTTTGGGTGTATTGCGAAGCATCTGGAAGCTCCAAGTATAGGTTTTTCTGTTTCTGGTTGAAGATCTTGTTGAGTTTTGGGGGAGATTTATCGGTATCCCTTCCTACCCCGCCATTACTCTGACGTCATCTCCTGTCATTGGTATTTTAATTGGTATTGCATTGAATTTATAAATTGCTTTGGGTAATATAGACATTTTAATCATGTTTCTTCTTCCTAATCATGAGCATGGTATATGCTTCCACTTGTTTGTATCTTCCTTGATTTCTTTTATCAATGTTTTATAATTTTCTGAGTACAAGTCTTTAGTCCCATGATTAAATGTACGCCTAGGTACTTTATTTTTTTGGTTGTAAGAGTGAAGGGGATTGTTTCCTTAATTTCTCTTTCTGACTGTTCATTGTTGGTGTATAAAAATACCTGAATTCTGAGTATTAATTATATATACTACCACTTTGCTGAATTCATTTATTAGGTCCAGTAGGTTTTTGACTGAGACTTTAGGGTTCTCTATATACAATATTATATCATCTGCAAATAATGATAGCTTTACTTCTTTTTTTCCAACTTGAATGCCTTTTATTTCTTCTTCTTTTCTGATTGCTGTGGCTAGGACTTCTAGGATTATGTTGAATAAGAGTGCCTTGTTCCTGATCTTAAGGGGATTGCTTTTAATTTTTGCCCATTGAGTATGATGTTGGCTGTGGGTTTCTCATAGATGACTTTTATCATGTTGAGGTATGTTCCCTGTATTCCAACTTTGTTGAGAGTTTTGGTCATGAATGGGTGCTGGATTTTATCAAATGCTTTTTCTGCATCTATTGGAATTATCATGTGGTTTTTCTCCTTCCTTTTGTTTATGTGATGAATCACATTGATTGATTTGCAAATATTGTACCAGACTTGCCTCCCCAGAATAGATCCCACTTGATCATGGTGCATGATTTTTTCCATATATTGTTGGATCCCGTTTGCTAATATTTTGTTGAGGATTTTAACATCTATATTCATCAGGGATATCAGCCTATAATTTTCTATCTTTCTGTTGTCTTTGTCTGGTTTTGAAATCAGAATTATGCTCACCTCATAAAAGAAGCTTGGAAGTCTTCCTCTTGAATTTTTTGAAATAGCTTGAGATGGATAGGAATATTTGGTAGAATTCACTTGTAAAGCCATCTGGCCCAGGACTTTCCTTTGTTGGAAGTTTTTTGATAACTGTTTTGATCTCATTTGGTGTAATCGGTCTGTTTAGGTTTTCTGATTCTTCCAGATTGATTTTTGGAAGGTTCTATGTTTCAAGGAATTTCTCCATTTCATCTAGGTTGTCTAGTTTTTTGGCATACAGTTCTTCATAGTATTTTCTTACAATATTTTATATTTCTGTTGTGTTGGTTGTTATTTCTCCACTCTCATTTCTAATATTATTTATTTGAGTCCTCTCTCTCTTTTTCTTGGTGAGTCTACTTAAAGGTTCATCGATCTTGTACACCTTTTCAAAGAACCAGCTCCTGCTTTCATTGATCCTCTGTTTTGTTTCTTTTGCCTCTATGTCATTTATTTCTGCTCTGATCTTTATTATTTCCTGCCTTCTACAATATTTGGGCTTTACTTGCTTGCTGTTCTGTTTCTAGTTCTTTTAGATACAGGGTTAAGTTGTTTATTTGAGCTTTCTCTAGCTTCTTAAAGTGTGCCTGTGCTAACCTCTCAGTACTGCTTTCGCTGTGTCTCATAAATTTTGGGTTGTTGTATGCTCATTATCATTCGTATCTAGAAATTTTTTTATTTCTTCTTTGATCTCATTCTTAATCCATTAGTTATTTAACAACCTGCTATTCTGTTTCCATGTGTTTGAGAATTTTTGAGCTTTTCTGTTGTGATTGATTTCTACTTTCATGCCAATGTGATCAGAGAAAGTGCTTGATATGATTTCAATCTTCTTAAATTTGTTGAGACCACTTTTGTGCTGTAACATGTGGTCTATCCTAGAGAATGTACCATGAGCACTTGAAAATAATGTATATTCTGCTGCTTTAGAGTGAAACGTTCTGAATATATCTATTAAATCGAGTTGATCTAGTGTGTCCAATGAGTCTGCTGTTTCTTTTTATTTTTTACATGACATTTTGCTTTATTGATGGTGACATACAGTAAAAATCTAATATACAATAATCACCCATGGTCCTTTATAAATATTTAAAGATCTTTTTCACAAGTGTAACCACACTGCAGTCATACTATAAACTAAATTTTTAGAAGACAATTTAAGAAATAAAATGAAAACATAATTCACAATGAGATGGATTTTACTCAGACTTTAAACATTCTCATTACAATAAGTTTGACTTTTACTAAGAAGTTGATAATTCTGGGAAGTCTTTCTGAGGATTTATCTTCACAAAATTAATGGTCACATTCATGTATCTGAAGTCCTATAGTCTTATAAAGTTTATTCAGAGTCCATAAATGGAAACAGATTAGAAAGTGTTCTTAGATGCCCAAATAACTTAAAATTTTTTAACATATTCAGTTTGCCTTAAGATATGTTGCTTGAATTGGTAACTGTTGTTTCCAAATACTATCTTTTCATGTCTTCAGTGCCTGGATCATATCTTGAAGCCAGTCTACACCTTCTTGCAATCCTTCTCCTTTTATGGCATCACTAGCACAAATACGCCATGGCTTATCTTTGATGTTCTCTAAACACAGCAACTGGGACACTTTCACAGATGTCACTGCATCTCTAAGGTCCATTTTGTTTGCGAAGAATAAGATTGGTATGCGTCGGTGCTTAATATCTGGATGATTCAGAAGAGTATCAAGTTCTTCCTTGGCCACAACCATTCTTAAATTGTCACTGCTATCAATGACAAAAATCATGGCTTTTCCATCTTTATAATAGTGTTCCCAGAGATTTCTGTATCTTCCTTGACCTGACATGTCAAACACTGTAAAAGACAAACTGGATGATTTGAACTTTTCTATGCTGAATCCTATTGTTGGAACTATATATTGAGATTGAGCATTTGCTGGTTTAAGTTTGTTAAAGATTGTTGTTTTGCCACTATTATACAGCCCAAGGCACAAAACATGAACTTGCCTCTTCTTTAGGCCCAGAAGCCCTGAAAGTCTGTCTAACAATCCCATAATGTGATTCAAATATTTGCAAACCAGCTGGTCTCCGCGATGAGCTCTGAGGGCCTAGGAGCTAGCGAGGGGCACGGCTCATATCCTTCTCTGGCACGCAACTCCTGCACTGCGTCCCCCAGCCCGGTCCTCACCGTCTCTCTGTAGGAGGGATCACAGCCCCGGGGCTGAGCCGCCTCCGCAAGTTGGCAAGTCTGCTGTTTCTTTGTTAATTTTCTTTCTTGAGGATCTATCTAGTGATGTTAGTGGGGTATTAAAATCCCCTACTATTATAGTATTGCTGTTGATCTCCCCTTTATATCCATCAAAGTCTGCTTTATATATTAAAGTGCTACTATATTAGATGTGTAGATATTTATAATAGTTATATCTTCCTTTTGGATTGCTCCCTTTATCATTATGTAGTGGACTTCTTCATCTTTTACTATATTCTTTGTTTTAAAGTCTATTTTGTCTGATATAAGTATTGCTACCCCAGCTTTTTTTCATTTCCATTTGCATGAAATGTTTTTTTTCATCCTTTTACCTTCAACCTATGTGCATCTTTTGTTTTAAGGTGTGTCTCTTGTAGACAGCATATGTACGGGTCCTGTTTTCTTATCCATGCAGCTACCCTATGTCTTTTCATTGGATCATTTAATTCATTTACATTTAAGGTTATTATTGATATGTAGTTGTTTATTGCCATTTTATTCTTTAAAGCTGTATTCCTCTTTTGCTATATTCTTTTCCCACTTTGATCTGTTTACACCATGCCCCTTAACATTTCCTGCAGCATTGGTTTGGTTGTAATGAATTCCTTGAGGGTTTTTTTCTGTCTGGGAAGCTTTCTATTTCTTCTTCAATTTTAATTGATAGCCTTGCTGGATAAATTAGTCTTGGTTGTAGGTTTTTGTTCTGCATTACTTTAAATATTTCTTGCCATTCCCTTCTGGCCTCAAGTGTTTCTGTTGAGAAGTCTGATGTCATCCTTATGGGGGCTTTCTTGGAGGTGATGGCCTTTTTTTCTCTAACAGCTTTTAATATTTTCTCTTTATCACTAAGCTTTTGGTATTTTAATTATGATGTGTCTTGGTGTAGGTTTCTTTGAGTTTCTCTTTAATGGAGTTCTCTGTGCTTCTTGACCTTGTGAGAGTTTCTCCTGCATTAATTTAGGGAAGTTTTCAGCTATGATGTGCTTGAACAAAGTTTCTATCACTTGTTCTTTCTCTTCTTCTTCAGGAACCCCTATAATGCAGATGTTATTTCTCTTTATGTTGTCACAGAGCTCTCTAAGAGTTTACTCAGACTTTTTGAGTCTCCTTTCTTTTTTCTTCTCTGCTTTCATGCCTTCATTCCAGTTGTCCTCCAACTCACTGATTCGGTCCTCAGCTTCATTCATCCTGTTTTTAATTCCTTCCATTGTGGTCTTCATTTCTGATATTGTATTTCTCATCTCCGACTGATTCTTTTTTAATATTTCAATATCCTTTTTTATACTTGCTATTTCTTTATTTAGGTGATCGTAATGACCATCCATTGTTGTTCTAAGATCCCTAAGCATCCTTACAATCATTATTTTGAATTCCACATCTGGAAGTTTGGTTATTTCCATATCACTCAGTTCATTTCCTGGATGTTTCTCCTGTGGTTTCATTTGGATTGCACTTCTCTGTCTTCTCATTATATCTGTATATTTGGGTGTTTTGTTTGTACAGCTGGTTGAATCTAGGCTTGGTGTTGTTTGCCTCCAGTTTTAAATTGTGTTATTTCTAGGTCTTCTTGGGTTGGCCTCAGCTATTATTTGTAATCCACTTTTGGATTTGGGATGCTATGAAGTCTTGATTTGTTTGTTTTCTTAACATGTGATTGTCTTGTTTGTTGAGCTCAGCAGAAGGCTTATTTGAAACTGTATCCAGGAATGCAGTGGGTGTAACCTGAGGCTCTGAATTCCTTTTCTGCCAGTTAATCTCTCTGAAGGCAGGTTGATTTCTCAGCTTCAGTAAGGGGAGGTGTATCTCATATCTCCATGGAGACCTGAGTTACTTCCCCTCCTCCACACTTCTTGTTTTCGGCTGTGTCTTGTTGCGCTGATTGGAGTTGGAGAGATTTCTGGAGATCTGTAACCTGGAAGCACTTTGTATTTCACTTTGTGGAAGGATCACCCCTCCCCCAGCTATGGCTGCCTTTAGCACTGAATGAGTCAGCTTTTCAGGTTCCCTGCATTCCTCTGCCCCTCACCATCTGTCTCTCTCTCTCTCCCCTTTCTTTTTGGAAAACAAGCTTGCCTTTTCAACACACCTCGTTCCCTGGTCGCCAGACAAGTGGCTGTGAGCAGTATTTATTGCTCTTTTTCTTGAAGGGAGATCCCTTCTGGGCTCTCAGCCTCACCCCTCACCCTGTTCCTGTAAGCAGGGGTGATTCAGGTGCTCCCTACCAGGTTTGTTGTGGTTTCTTCTTTGCTCCTTGGTTTTCGAGAGCTATTCTTGTAGACCAGATTTGGTTTTTCATGCTGATTCTTTATAAATTAATTTATAATCCAGTTCGGTGGTGTTAGCTGGGAGTCTGTGCATCTGCCTACTCCACTGCCATCTTCCAGTCTCTCAACCCAATCTTTTAAAGTACTGGAAGGGAGGAATTACCAGCCAAGAATACTATATCAATCAAAGTTGTCCATCAAATATGAAGGAGAAATAAAAACTTTTGCAGACATACAGAAGCTGAAGGAATTATCACCAGAAAACTTTCACTATAGGAAATACTCCAGAGAGCTATTCTACCAAATACGAAGAACAAAACTGAAAGTGATTCAGCAAGTTTACAATATAAACAAGTATAATCTGTGATAACAATAACATAAAAAGGGAGAAGATAAAGGTCTAAAGTAACAAGGGAGGATGAAGTGCAGAACCACCCTTAAGACAAAGGACTCATACATATGAAACTTTTTTACTCAATAACTTAATTGTAAACACCTATGAAAAATACAAAATTGAAATACATAACTTTAAAAAAGATAAAATAGATAAAAGAAACATTGCACACAACAACAAAAATCCACTGACAGAAACACAGAGGAAAAGAACCAAAGAAACACAGAGCTATCAGAAAACAAAACATAAAGTGGCTATAGAAAATCTTCATATTTCAATAATTACCATAAATTTGAATGTACTAAATTCACCAATAAAAAGGCACAGAGTAGCAGATTGTGTCAAACAGCAAAACCCAAACATATACTGCCTTCAGGAGACACATCTAAGCTTCAAAAACAAAAACAGAGGCAGATTAAGGTCAGTTGAGGCCCCAGGTGAAGAAGAAAATATTGGGCCCCTTACATTAGAAAAATAATGTAAACTTAGGGTCTTGCAGAACCCTACAGAAGTCAGGGCCCTGGGCACATGCCCAGTGTGCCCATCATTAAATCTGCCTCTGGATAAAAGTAAGCTCAAAGTGAAAGGTTGGAAAATGATTCCCCCAAAAAATAATACTCAAAGAAAAGAACATATAGCCATACTCATATCTGACAATGCTGACTTAAAACAACAAAAATAACAAGAGACAAAGATAGACATTTTATAATAATAAAAGGGACATTGCATCAAGAAGATATAACACTTCTTAATATATATGCACCAAATCAGAGAGTGCCAATATATAAGACATCTATTAACTCATCTAAAAATAAAAACAGACAGGCCTGACCTGTGGTGGCGCAGTGGATAAAGCGTCAACCTGGAAATGTTGAAGTTGCCGGTTTAAAACCCTGGGCTTGCCTGGTCAAGGCACATATGGGAGTTGATGCTTCCTGCTCCTCCCCATTCTCTCTCTCTTTCTCTCCTCTCTATAATTAATAAATAAAATCTAAAAAATAAATAAATAAATAAATAAATAATAAATAAAAACAGACAAAAACACAATCATACTTGGAGATCTTAACATACCATTGACAGCTCTAGATAGATCGTCCTAACAGAAAATCAATAAACAAATATCAGCCTTGAATGACACACTAAACCAAATGGATGTAATAGACATTTACAGAACATTTCATCCTGGAACATTTAGATTATACATTATTTTCCACAGTTCATGAAACATTCTCAAGGATAGACCATATGTTGGGCCACAAAACTAACATTAACAAATTCAGGAAGATTGAAATTATACTGAGTATATTTTCTGACCATAAGGCTTTGAAATTAAAACTCATCAGCAAAACATAAGAAAAGAAACCGACAAAAATATGGAGATTAAAAAACATATTTTTAAAAAGTGACGGGGTTAAAGATATAAAAGCAGAAATCTAAAGGTATATACAGACAAATAAGAATGACAACATGAGCCTGACCAAGCAGTGGTGCAGTGGATAGAGCGTTGGACTGGGATGCGGAAGACCCAGGTTCGAGACCTCGAGGTCGCCAGCTTGAGTGCGGGCTCATCTGGTTTGAGCAAAAGAAAAAAAAGCTCACCAGCTTGAGCCCAAGGTTGCTGGCTCAAGCAAGAGGTATCTCGGTCAGTGAAGGCCCGCAGTCAAGGCACATATGAGAAAGCAATCATGAACAACTAAGGTGTTGCAATGTGCAACAAAAAACTAATGATTGATGCTTCTCATCTCTCCATTCCTGTCTGTCTGTCCCTGTCTATCCCTCTCTCTGATTCTCTCTCCTTGTCTCTGTAGTAAAAAATAAAAAAATTAAAAAAATGACAAAATGACAGCCTGACCTGTGGTGGCACAGCGGATAAAGCATCAACCTGTCACACTGAGGTCTCTGGTTTGAAACCCTGAGCTTCCTGGTCAAGGCACATATCAGAAGCAGCTAATACTGCTTTCTGCTCTTCCCCAACCTTTTCTTCTCTCTTTCTTTTCTCTTTAAAATCAATAAATAAAATCTTTAAAAAAAAAAAGAATGACAACATGACATATCAAAATCTCTGGGATGCAACAAAAGCTGCAATAAGAGGGAAGTTTATATCATTACAGGCTTATATCAAGAAACAGGAGAGAAAGCAATCAATGAACAACAAAAGCACTGCAACAAAAAATTGATGTTTCTCATCTTTCTCCCTTCCTGTCTATCTGTCCCTGGTTGTCCTTCTCTCTCTCTTTCTCTGTCTCTGTCAGAAAAAAAAATAAGAGAGATCCCAAGTGAACAACCTAACATCACATCTTAAAGAACTAAAAAAAGAAGAACAAAGGCAACCAAAAGTCAGCAGAAGAAAGGAAATAGTAAACATTAGAGCAGAATTAAATGAAATAAAGAGCAAATAAACTATAGAAAAAATTAATACAACAAACAGGTAGTTCCTTGAAAATATCAATAAAATGACAAACTCCTGCTTAAGGTCACAAAAAAATACCTCATATAAATAAAATTTAAAATAAAAGAGAATAATTATCTTAGACATCATAGATATCCAAAGAACTATATAAGAATACTCTGAAAGATTATATGCCACCAAATTTAATGATCTAGAAGAAATAGATAAGTTCCTAAAACCATACAATTATCCCAGACTGAGTCACAAAGAAGTAAAAAAACCGAAATAGACCCATAACCAAGAAGGAAATAAAAACAACTATCGGCCTGACCAGGTGGTGGTGCAGTGAATAAAGCATCCGACTGGGGCCCTGGCCAGTTGGCTCAGTGGTAGAGCATCGGCCTGGCGTGCGGGGGACCCGGGTTCGATTCCCGGCCAGGGCACATAGGAGAAGCACCCATTTGCTTATCCACCCCCCCCTCCTTCCTCTCTGTCTCTCTCTTCCCCTCCCGCAGTCAAGGCTCCATTGGAGCAAAGATGGCCCGGGCGCTGGGGATGGCTCCTTGGCCTCTGCCCCAGGCGCTAGAGTGCCTCTGGTCACCGCACAGCGACGCCCCGGAGGGGCAGAGCATCGCCCCCTGGTGGGCAGAGCGTCACCCCTGGTGAGCATGCCGGGTGGATCCCGGTCGGGCGCATGCGGGAGTCTGTCTGACTGTCTCTCCCCGTTTCCAGATTCAGAAAAATACAAAAAAAATAAAATAAAATAAAGCATCCGACTGGGATGCAGAGGACCCAGGTTCAAAACCCCGTGATCTCCAGCTTGAGCACAGGCTCATCTGGATTGAGCAAAGGTCACCAGCTTGGACCCAAGGTCACTGGCTTGAGCAAGGGGTTACTCAGTTTGCTGTAGCGCCATGGTCAGGGCACATATAAGAAAGCAATCAATGAACAACTAAGGTGTCGCAACAAAAAACTAATGATTGATGCCTCTTATCTCTCTCCTTTCCTGTCTGTCTGTCCTTATCTATCCCTCTCTCTTTCTCTCTTTCTCTCTGAAAAGAAAAATTTTTTTAAACTATCAAACACTTCCCCCAAAAAAATCCAGAACCAGATAGCTACACTAGTGAATTCTATTAAACATTCAAAAAAAAGTTGGTACTTATCCTTCTCAAATTTTTTCAAAAAATAGAAAAAGAAGCAATATTCCTTAACACATTTATAAGGCCAACATAACCCTGATACCAAACCCAGGAAAGACCAACAAAAAAAAAAACTACAGACCAATATCTCCAGAAAACACAGATGCAAAACTACTAAACAAAATACTAGCAAATCAAATATAATAACACATTAAAAATATAATATATCATGGCCAACTAAGATTTATTACAGGAGCACAAAGATGGTTCAACATATAAAAATCAACCAATATAATACACCACATCAACAAATCAAAGAACAAAAATCATACAATCTTATCAATAGATGCAGAAAAGGCATTCAATAAGATACAATATCCATTTATGTTTAAAACACTTAATTTAAAGGGTATAGCAGAAAAGTAACTTAACATAATAAAGGCCATATATGACAAGCCATCAGCTAGTATTATTAAATGTTGAAAAAAATAAAGGTTTTTCCTCTAAAATTAGGAATAAGACAAGGCTGCCCATGCTTTTGACTCTTATTTAACATAGTTTTAGCCAGAGCAATCAGGCAAAAGAAAGAAATAAAAAGCCATCCATATTGAGAAAGAAGAAGTAAAAATATCACTTTTTGCAGGAGACATCAACCTGTATATAAAAAACCCCAACAACTCCACCAAAAACCTACTACAAACAATAAACCAATACAGTCAAGTTACAGAATACAAAATCTATATACAAAAGTATACTGCTTTCCTATACACCAACAATGAAACTTCAGAAAATGAACTCAAAAAAACAAATCCTTTTTCAATTGCAATAACAAAAATTAAATGGCTAGGAATAATCTTAACAAAGGATGTGAATGACCTATATACTGAAAAGTATAAAACATTATTTGAAAGAATTGAAAAAGACACAATGAAATGGAAAAATATTCCATGTTCATGGATTGGAAGAATCAACATAGTTAAAATGGCCACATTACCCAAAACTATATACCAATTTAGTGCAATCCTCATGAAAATTTCAATACTGTTTTTTAAAGAAACAGCACAAAATATCACCAGGTATGTATAAAACCATAAAAACCCCATATTGCCAAAGCAATCCTGAGAAAAAAGAATGAAGCTGGAAGTATCTCAATACCTGACTTCAAATTATACTACAGAGCCACAATCATCAAAACAGCATGGTATTGGCAAAAAATATACAGTCTAATGGGACAGAATCAAGAGCCCAGAAATATAACCACATACATATGGACAAATAATATTTGACACAAGAGCCAAAAATACGCAATGGAAAAAAAAAACCTCTTCAATAAATGGTGCTAGGAAAATTGGAAAGCCACATGCAATAGAATGAAATTTCACTAGTTTGTCCCTCCACACAAGAATTAATTCAAAATGGACCAAAGACCTAAATATAAGATCTGAAATAATAAATTACATAGAAGAAAACATAGGTGCTAAACTCATAGACCTTGGTTGTAGTAAACAACTTATAAATTTGATCCCAAAGGCAAGGGAAGTAAAGGCAAAAGTAAATTTATGGCATTATATCAAGCTAAAAAGTTTCTCCACAGCAAAAGAAACTGATAACAAAAAGGCAGTCAACCTGACCAGGTGGTGGCGCAGTGGATAGAACGTCAGACTGGGATGCGGAAGGACCCAGGTTCGAGACTCCGAGGTTGCCAGCTTGAGTGCGGGCTCATCTGGTTTGAGCAAAAAGCTCACCAGCCTCTGGCTCAAGCAAGGGGTTACTCTCGGTCTGCTGAAGGCCCGCAGTCAAGGCACATATGAGAAAGCAATCAATGAACAACTAAGGTGTCGCAATGCGCAACGAAAAACTGATGATTGATGCTTCTCATCTCTCTGTTCCTGTCTGTCTGTCTGTCCCTGTCTATCCCTCTCTCTGGCTCTGTAAAAAAAAAAAAAAAAAAAAAAACCGGCAGTCAACCAAATGGGAAATAGTACTTGCAAACAACAGCTCTGATAAGGAGTTAATATACAAAATATATAAGAACTCAAGGCCCTGGCTGGTTGGCTCAGTGGTAGAGCATCAGCCCAGCATGTGGGAGTCAGTCCCAAATTCAATTCCGTCAAGCACACAGGAAAAGCGACCATCTACTTCTCCCCGCCGCCACCTCTCCCTTTCCTCCTCTCTCTTCTCCTCCCACAGCCATGTCTCGAATAAGCAAGTTGACCCTGGGCAGTGAGTATGGCACCATGGCCTCACCTCAGCTGCTAAAATAGCTCAGTTGCTGAACAACAGAGCAGTGGCCCCAAATATGTAGAACATCAGGCCGAGACAGAGGTTGCCGAGTGGATCCCAATCGGGATGCATGCGGGAGTCTGTCTCTCTGCTTCCCTCCCTCTCAATTAATTGCAAGGAAAAAAACTTACAAAGCTCAGCAACAAACAAGCAAACAATCCAATTAAAAAATGGGGAGAGGGCCTGACCAGGTGGTGGTGCAGTAGATAAAGCATCAGACTGGGACACAGAGGACCCAGATTTGAAACCCCAAGGTTGCTGGCTTAAGCGTGGGCTCATCTGGTTGGAGCAAGGCTCACCCAAGGTCGCTGGCTTGAGCAAAAGGTCACTCAGTTTGCTGTCGCCCCACACTCAAGGCACATATGAGAAAGCAATCAATGAACAACTGAGGTGCCACAACAAAGAATTGATGCTTCTCATCTCTCTCCCTTTCTGTCTGTCTGTTCCTCTTTCTGTCTCTCTCTGTCTCTGTCACAAAAAATAAAAATGAAGAGAGGACGTGAACAAACACTTCTCCCAAGAAAACATACAAATGCCCAACAGATATGTGAAAAGATGCTCATCTACGCTAGCTATTTGAGAAATGCAAATCAAAACTACAATGAGATTATACCTCATACCTTTTAGATTGGCTGTTATCAACAAGACAGGTAGTAACAAGTGTTGGAGAGGCTGGGGAGAAAAGGGAACCCTTATTCACTGCTGGTGGGAATGTAAACTGGTACAGCCATTATGAAAAATAATATGGTGGTTCCTCAAAAATTTAAGAATAAAACTACCATATGACCCAGCATTCCCTCTTACGTGTATCTACCTTTAAAATTGAAAACATTAGGCGTGCCTGGTGGATCCCGGTCAGGCACATGCGGGAGTCTGTCTGATTGTCTCTCCCCGTTTCCAGCTTCAGAAAAATATAAAAAATAATAATAATAAAATAAAATAAAATAAAGAAAAAAATTTTTTTAAAAAATAAATAAAATGGAAAACATTGATACATAAAAACATATGTACCCCCATATTTATTGCAGCATTACTCACAGTGGCCAAGACATGGATACAAGAAAAGTGTCCCTCAGTAGAGGATTGAATAAAAAAGATGTGGTACATATATACAATGGAATACTACTGAGCCATATGAAATGATGACATATTGCCATTTACAACAACATACATGGACCTTGAGAACATTGTACTGGGTGAAATAAGTAAATCAGAAAAAGCCAAGAACTATGTAATTTTACAAATAGGTGGGATATAAAACTAATATTCATGGACATAGATAAAAGTGAAGTGGTTACCAGGGGGAGATGGTTTTGGGAGAGAGGACTGGGAAGGGGAGTATAGAGGGACAAGTATATGGTAACAAAGAGTGATCTGGAGAGATGACGTCAGAGTAATGGTGGGGTAGGAAGCGATACCAATAAATCTCCCCCAAAACTCAACAAGATCTTCAACCAGAAACAGAAAAACCTATACTTGGAGCCTCCAGATGATTTGCAATACACCCAAAGGTAGGGTCGAGTGAAAAATTGGCTAACTATATAACCAAACCCCGAAGGAAATAAGGAGTAAGAAATGCTCCGCCTTCCCCACTAACCTAAACAGGGCGGCTTTCTCTGGTAACTGTGAATATAGAAACGGAGGCGGGCAAAGGGGGTGAATAGATCCAGGCCGCGGCACAAACGGCCGAACCAGGCTGTGGCACGGAGATCCAAGCCAAGGAAAAACTGATCCTGTGGCAACCCGGGCAATACAAGCTAACACTCCGCCAAACCCAGACAAAGAAAGACAAGCGGGGCAGCCATTTGACCCGTTCTCCTGGTCTGTGCGCAGTTAGTGGGCGAGCGATTTCTTCCTAAGCCCCGGAAGTGGGTGCCCGTGTTACCCCACAGAGAGGCAGAGTCAGAGGCCTTTCTGTGGGCCGAAAGCAGAATCTCTGGGCAGCCCCAGCGCCCTGGGAAAGCCGCACATGGGAGGGAGTGAGAACTAATTCCAACGGTGGAAATTTTCCGTGCTGGTGGGAGTTTCACTCAGAGGGAAACGCGGCCGGCCTCATATCCTGGTCTGTGCGCGCACATAGGGAGTGAGAGATTCCTCCGAGTGCCTCGGCAGTGTGCGCCCGTGTTATCGCACAGAGGGGCAGAGTCAGGGGCCTTTGTGTGGGCCAAAGTGGAATCTTGGGCAGCCCCAGTGCCTTAGAAAAGGGAGCGAGAGCCAATTCCAACGCTGCAACTTTTTTATGCGGTTGGGGGTTTCACTCAGAGCGTGAGACTGCTGGCCGGATATCCTGGTCTGCGTGTGCAGATAGTGAGAGTTTCCTCCAAGCGCCCTGGAAGTGGGCGCCCGCCTGTGTTACCAGACAGAGTGGCAGAGCCAGAGGTCTTTGAGTGGGCGAAAAGCCCACCTGATTATGCTAGCAGCTCTGACTGACTGAGCCTTACCCAGAGCCCTGTGCTGAGTGCAAATAGAGTGGGGAGTTGCCAGCTCTTTGAACCTCTTACGATCCAGGCAGAGGCAGCAGCAACCCTATAGCTGGATTATCAGGCTACTAATTGAGGAAGGAAAGACTAGGAGAAAGGCTCCAGGAACACGGACTCTCTCACTGTTGGAGCCTATAAATGCTAATGAGCCTCGACTGCCAACGAGACTAAAGCACAATACATGACATCGCCATAGAGATTTATCAACTGCAAACCTCTACCTGAGCATGCCAATGGGGCAGAACCCGGGGTACAGAGTCACCGACCAGGAAGAGGGAGAGAAAAGAAAAAGCAAGAAGATAACCTCTCAAAATCAAGAATAATCTGCAGACTTTATAACCTATCCCATTTTATTATATTTGTTCGTTTGTTTCTCTTATATTCATTCTTGATACTTTTTTTCCTCCTCCAATTTGGCCGATTAACTCTCTGCCAGTCTTACTCTCTCCTCTCCTTGAACTACACTACCCATAAGTGTTACATCTCCCATTATCTTTTCTCTCCTCTTCCTTTCTCTCTATGAGGATTGCACTCCAAAACCCTTAACTCTCTCTCTCTCTCTCTCTCTCCTTTCTTCTTTCTTCTTTTAGTGGTTCCCTCTTTTTTTCTCTCTCTTTCTTTTCTCCCTCTATATTAGTTTCTTCCTTTCTCCTTTACATCTCCTCTCATTCAAACCTCAATAACAAACAAATTATCTTATCTGGGACTCAAACTTATGTTTATGGCATTTTGGGGGGTTTTTACTTCACCTTTTTAACTCACTAGCAGTGCTCCCATCCCTGACTCTCCATTTTATCTAGTTCTTATTCCACTAAATACAATAGTAATTTTTTAATTTGTCCCCACATTTTTCTGTTTTCCTCTTATTCCTCTCATCATAACTCTTAGACAACCAACACCTAAAATCAAATCATTTTATTCTTGACCCAAATTTTTTCCTTATTTGCTTTTTGTGGGTCCATACCCCCCCTTTTTTTTTTCCTTTTTTTTTTTTTTTTTTTTTTTTTGCCCCTTTATTACTTTTCCCCAATTCAGGCCCTCTATAACAGGCATTGTTTCTTATAATTCACAGTTCACCACAAGATTTTCTCAAAAAAGAGGGGAAAGGAGAGGAGAGGAAAAAAAGAGGGGGGGAATAATTTCCTTTTTTTTTAATTTTTATTTTATTTTATTTTTCTTTATTTCATTAGTAATTTTTTTTTAAAAAAAAACAACTCTTCGATTTATTTTTTTATTTTTTTAAAATTTTTATTCTTTATTAAATCTCATTAATACTATCAACAAAACCACCCTCAGATGCCATTAAGGAAGAGAAAATCGAATATCATGGATACAAAAGAAAGAGAGGTAACACAGCTAGATGAGGAAAAATCTATGGAGAAAAAATTTAATATAGTGGAAACCTTGGAGCTAAATGACAGAGTATTCAAGATAGAAATCCTAAAAATCCTCCGAGATATACAAGAAAACACAGAAAGGCAATTTAGGGAGCTCAGAAAACAACTCAATGAACACAAAGAATATATGTCCAAGGAAATTGAAACTATAAAAACAAATCAAACAGAGATGAAAAACTCAATTCAAGAGCTGAAAAACGAAGTAACAAGCTTAGCTAATAGAACAGGTCAGATAGAAGAGAGGATTAGTGAAATAGAAGACAAGCAACTTGAGGCACAACAGAGAGAAGAAGAAAGAGACTCAAAAATTAAAACAAAATGAGATAGCCCTACAAGAATTATCTGACTCCATCAAAAAGAATAACATAAGAATAATAGGTATATCAGAGGGAGAAGAGAGAGAAAATGGAATGGAGAACATACTCAAACAAATAATAAATGAGAATTTCCCAAGCCTGTGGAAAGAACTAAAGCCTCAAGTTCAAGAAGCAAACAGAACTCCGAGTTTTCTTAACCCCAACAAACCTACTCCAAGGCATATCATAATGAAATTGACACAAACCAACAACAAAGAAAAAATTCTCAAGGCAACCAGGGAAAAGAAGAATACAACATATAAAGGAAGGCCCATTAGATTATCATCAGATTTCTCAGCAGAAACTCTACAAGCTAGAAGAGAGTGGACCCCAATATTTAAAGTCCTGAAAGAGAGGAACTTTCAGCCACGAATACTATACCCATCAAAGCTATCCTTCAAATATGAAGGAGAAATAAAAACATTCACAGATACAGAAAAGATGAGGGAATTTATCATCAGAAAACCCCCACTCCAGGAATTACTAAAGGGGGTTCTCCAATCAGATACAAAGAACAAAAAAAAAAAACAAAAAAAAACAGAGCCACAAGTAAAAGCTCCAAGAAGAACACAATAAAACCAAATTTAAACTGTGACAACAACAAAAAGAAAGAGGGGGAGAAGATGGAGATTAACAGTAGCAAAGGACGATGGAGTGCAAAAGTACTCACAAAATAGTTCGCTACAATGAACAGGGTAGGGACCCTTTTCATTATTCAAAGGTAACCACCATTGAAAAAACCACCACAGAAGCACATGAGATAAAAAAGAGAGCAACAGAGGAAAGATGTATGGAATACAACCAAATAAAAACAAAAGATAGAAAAACAAAAGAGAAGGATCAAACAAGATACAAAACTAACAGAAAGCAAGATATAAAATGGCAATAGGGAACTCACAAGTATCAATAATTACACTAAATGTAAACGGATTAAACTCACCAATAAAATGGCACAGAGTAGCAGAATGGATTAAAAAAGAAAATCCAACTGTATGCTGCCTACAGGAAACTCATCTAAGTAACAAGGATAAAAACAAATTCAAAGTGAAAGGCTGGAAAACAATACTCCAAGCAAATAACATCCAAAAAAAGCAGGTGTAGCAATACTCATATCGGATAATGCTGACTACAACACAGGAAAAATACTCAGAGACAAAAATGGCCATTTCATAATGGCTAAGGGGACACTGAATCAAGAAGACATAACAATTCTTAATATATATGCACCAAACCAAGGAGCACCAAAATATATAAGACAGCTACTTATTGATCTTAAAACAAAAACTGACAAAAATACAATCATACTTGGAGACCTCAATACACCGCTGACGGCTCTAGATCGGTCATCCAAACAGAGAATCAACAAAGATATAGTGGCCTTAAACAAAACACTAGAGCACCTGGATATGATAGACATCTACAGGACATTTCATCCCAAAGTGACTGAGTATACATTTTTCTCCAGTGTACATGGATCATTCTCAAGAATTGACCATATGTTGGGCCACAAAAACAACATCAGCAAAATCAGAAAAATTGAAGTTGTACCAAGCATATTTTCTGATCATAAAGCCTTGAAACTAGAATTCAACTGCAAAAAAGAGGAAAAAAATCCCACAAAAATGTGGAAACTAAACAACATACTTTTAAAAAATGAATGGGTCAAAGAAGAAATAAGTGCAGAGATCAAAAGATATATACAGACTAATGAAAATGACAATACGACATATCAGAATCTATGGGATGCAGCAAAAGCAGTGATAAGAGGGAAGTTCATATCATTTCAGGCATATATGAACAAACAAGAGAGAGCCCAAGTGAACCACTTAACTTCCCACCTTAAGGAACTAGAAAAAGAAGAACAAAGACAACCCAAAACCAGCCGAAGAAAGGAGATAATAAAAATCAAAGCAGAAATAAATGAATTAGAGAACAGAAAAACTATAGAAAAAATTAATAGAACAAGGAGCTGGTTCTTTGAAAAGATCAACAAAATTGACAAACCCTTGGCAAGACTTACCAAGGAAAAAAGAGAAAAAAACTCATATAAACAAAATCCAAAATGAAAGAGGAGAAATCACCACGGACACCGTAGATATACAAAGAATTATTGTAAAATACTATGAAAAACTTTATGCCACTAAATTCAACAACCTAGAAGAAATGGATAAATTCCTAGAAAAATACAACCTTCCTAGACTGAGTCAAGAAGAAGCAGAAAGCCTAAACAGACCTATCAGTAGAGAAGAAATAGAAAAAACCATTAAAAACCTCCCCAAAAATAAAAGTCCAGACCCTGTCGGCTATACCAGCGAATTTTATCAAACATTTAAAGAAGACTTGGTTCGTATTCTACTCAAAGTCTTCCAAAAAATTGAAGAAGAAGCAATACTTCCAAACACATTTTATGAGGCCAACATAACCTTCATCCCAAAACCAGGCAAGGATGGCACCAAAAAAGAAAACTACACACCAATATCTCTAATGAATACAGATGCTAAAATACTAAACAAAATACTAGCAAATCGAATACAACAACATATTAAAAAAATAATACATCATGATCAAGTGGGATTCATCCTAGAATCTCAAGGATGGTTCAACATACATATAACGGTTAATGTAATACACCATATCAACAAAACAAAGAACAAAAACCACATGATCTTATCAATAGACGCAGAAAAGGCTTTCGATAAAATACAACACAATTTTATGTTTAAGACTCTCAACAAAATGGGTATAGAAGGAAAATATTTCAACATGATAAAGGCCATATATGATAAACCATCAGCTAACATCATATTAAATGGCACTAAACTGAAGGCTTTCCCCCTTAAATCAGGAACAAGACAGGGTTGTCCACTCTCTCCACTCTTATTTAATGTGGTACTAGAGGTTCTAGCCAGAGCAATCAGACAAGACAAAGAAATAAAAGGCATCCATATCGGAAAAGAAGAAGTAAAGGTATCACTTTTTGCAGATGATATGATCCTATACATCGAAAACCCCAAAGAATCCACAAAAAGACTACTAGAAACAATAAGCCAATACAGTAAGGTTGCAGGATACAAAATTAACATACAGAAGTCAATAGCCTTTCTATATGCCAACAATGAAACAATTGAGAACGAACTCAAAAGAATAATCCCCTTCACGATTGCAACAAAAAAAATAAAATACTTAGGAATAAACATAACAAAGAATGTAAAGGACTTATATAATGAAAACTATAAACCATTGTTAAGGGAAATCGAAAAAGATATAATGAGATGGAAGAATATACCTTGTTCTTGGCTCGGAAGAATAAATATAATCAAGATGGCTATATTACCCAAAGCAATATACAAATTTAATGCAATTCCCATCAAACTTCCAATGACGTTTTTTAAAGAAATAGAGCAAAAAATCATCAGATTTATATGAAACTATAAAAAACCCCGAATAGCCAAAGCAATCCTAAAGAAAAAGAATGAAGCTGGGGGCATTACAATACCTGACTTCAAACTATATTATAGGGCCACAACAATCAAAACAGCATGGTATTGGCAGAAAAATAGACACTCAGACCAATGGAACAGAATAGAAAGTCCAGAAATAAAACCACATATATATAGTCAAATAATTTTTGATAAAGGGGCCAACAACACACAATGGAAAAAAGAAAACCTCTTCAATAAATGGTGCTGGGAAAACTGGAAAGCCACATGCAAAAGAATGAAACTGGACTACAGTCTCTCCCCGTGTACAAAAATTAACTCAAAATAGATCAAAGATCTAAACATAAGACCTGAAACAATTAAGTACATAGAAGAAGACATAGGTACTCAACTCATGGACCTGGGTTTTAAAGAGCATTTTATGAATTTGACTCCACAGGCAAGAGAAGTGAAGGCAAAAATTAATGAATGGGATTACATCAGACTACGAAGTTTTTGCTCAGCAAGAGAAACTGATAACAAAATAAACAGAAAGCCAACTAAATGGGAAATGATATTTTCAAACAACAGCTCAGATAAGGGCCTAATATCCAAAATATACAAAGAACTCATAAAACTCAACAACAAACAAACAAACAATCCAATAAAAAAATGGGAAGAGGATATGAACAGACACTTCTCCCAGGAAGAAATCCAAATGGCCAACAGATATATGAAAAGATGCTCATCTTCTTTAGCTATTAGAGAAATGCAAATCAAAACGGCAATGAGATACCACCTCACACCTGTTCGATTAGCTATTATTAGCAAGACAGGTAATAACAAATGTTGGAGAGGCTGTGGAGAAAAAGGAACCCTCATCCACTGTTGGTGGGAATGTAAAGTAGTACAATCATTATGGAAGAAAGTATGGTGGTTCCTCAAAAAACTGAAAATAGAACTACCTTATGACCCAGCAATCCCTCTACTGGGTATATACCCCAAAAACTCAGAAACATTGATACATAAAGACACATGCTGCCCCATGTTTATTGCAGCATTGTTCACAGTGTCCAGGACATGGAAACAACCAAAAATCCCGTCAATAGATGACTGGATAAAGAAGATGTAGCACATATACACTATGGAATACTACTCAGCCATAAGAAATGATGACATCGGAACATTTACAGCAAAATGGTGGGATCTTGATAACATGATACGAAGCGAAATAAGTAAATCAGAAAAAACCAGGAACTGCATTATTCCATACGTAGGTGGGACATAAAAGTGAAACTAAGAGACATTGATAAGAGTGTGGTGGTTACGGGGGGGGAGGGGGGAATGGGAGAGGGAAAGGGGGAGGGGGAGGGGCACAAAGAAAACAAGATAGAAGGTGACAGAGGACAATCTGACTTTGGGTGATGGGTATGCAACATAATTGAATGACAAGATAACCTGGACTTGTTATCTTTGAATATATGTATCCTGATTTATTGATGTCACCCCATTAAAAAAATAAAATTATTATAAAAAAAAAAGAGTGATCTGACATGAGTGGTGAGTACACAACACAATCAACAGATCAAATGCTATAGAGTTGTTTACCTGAAACCTACCTATTTTCATTGATCAATGTCACCTCATTAAATTTAATTTTCTAAATTAAAAAATGTAAAAATTTTAAAAATAATGACAACTAAAAATTAAAAACCAGAAAAGCCAAATATCAAAACAAAACTATAATCAAAAGAAAACAAAAACCCACAAGAAATAAGAAAAGGATAAAAATTAAAGAAAATGAAATTCAAAAGAGAAAAAAAGGAAAAAAAATTATTGTGAGGTTGTTCTATTTTATTCCATTAGGTGGCACTGTATTACAAGTTTTAGCTCTGTGAAATTCCTGGACTGGCCTCCACTAAGATGTTTCTGTGGCAATGGTGTAGGTGGGGCTACAGTCATATCGGTGGGTGAGGCTTGTTGTGAGGGCTTTATGGCTTTAGTAATGGTGATCTTAGGTTTCTGGGCACTTTTTCCATGTCTCAATAGACCAGGGAACCAGACACAGAGCACCTCTGTTCTTCAGGGAAGAGAGTGGCTCTGGAGAGTTAACTGTGCGGTTTGTCTCTGCTCCTCTTTGTACCGCGTAAGGTGAGGGAGATGGGATCTTGAAGGCAGGGAGGCTGCACTTGGATTTCTCTCTGTGTGCTGAGTGCTGGTTGCCAGCAGACCACAGGAACATTGTCTGTGACTCCTCCTTCTGCCACCATTTTGGTTTAGTGTCTTCCTCTCTGCCCTCAATCTTACCATTCCTCCTGGAGGAAGGAGACCCAGTCATCTGGGTTTCTCCCTTCTTTGGAACCCCTGCAGACAACAACCAAGACAACAGGGCTTCATTATTCTCAGTAACTTCAGCAGACAAATACCCAGACAGTCCAAGCCTTCTTCCTTTTAGGAGCCCAAGCAGACAAAAATCTGGAAAATCTGGGCTTCCCTCCTCTCCAGAGCCTCAGTGGACAAAAAACCCAGAGAGTCTAGGCCTCTCTCCTCTCCAGAGTGACCATGAGTACGTTTTATCTTATCTTGCATTCCTGTTCTCAACGGTTCCCACCTTTAGTCTATTCAGTGTGCAGATCTTTCAGGCAAAACTGCAAGCTCAGCTAGGGTTCTTTTGCTGCATTATAGCTGTTCTTTTTTTTTTAATTTCAAGAGGAGAGGTCAAAGATATTTCTCACGCAGCCATTACTCTGATGTCATCAAGGTGTCTTTACTTTGGACAAATAAGAATTCATCTATCATTGCTTTTTTCCTGGGATTAAAACCCATTTGGTGTATTACCTTTTTTTATATATCTTGCAGGATTCAATTGATAATGTTTGTATTCACATTTATGAGAAATATTGGTCTGTAGCTTTGTTTTTTGTGCTATCATTGTTTTATTTTGGCCTTAGGAAAATACTGGCCTTTTAAAGTAAGATAAGAAGTGTTTTTTTATTTTCTATTTCCTGGAAGAGATTCTGAAGAGGTTGCTAAGTAGCCAGTATACACTGTGTTAGGTATTAAGCTTTGCAGCCAACTTTCTGTTAGTTTGTTTTGCAATACTTTCAGAGGAACCCTGCAAACCATTGTCCTTTATTTCTTGCTGGATCTTGCTGGACTCTTAAAGGGAGAATGAAACCTTGATAAAGGGACAAGAAACTTTTCTTTTTGTTTCCTTGTTATTTTTGTCAGTATTGCCATCACAACAGTCCTTCATCTCAGGAAAAAGGGCAGGAAAGACGTTCTAGACCAGTGGTCCCCAAGCTTTTTGGGGCCACAGACCGGTTTAATGTCAGAAAATATTTTCACAGACCAGCCTTTTGGGTGGGACGGATAAATGTATCACGTGACTGAGACAAGCATTGAGAGTGAGTCTTGGATATAACAGAAGGAATCTGGTCATTTTTAAAAAATAAAACATCATTCAAACTTAAATATAAATAAAATGGAAATAATGTAAATTATTTATTTTTTCTCTGCGGACTGGTACCAAATGGCCCACGGACCAGTACCGGTCCACGGCCCGGGGGTTGGGGACCACTGTTCTAGACAATGTTAACAACACTTTTATAAATCATGGTGCAACTCAGAGGGTCACAACTAGCTTTTTTTTTAAGGAATAAAAAGAAGAGAATAAAAAAATATCAGAGTGCCTCTAAGCACTACTTCACCATACATGTACAGTATTTGTGTGTATCTGTGCATGCACAAATTTGCACAAGTCCTGGGAGCAACCGAACTTGGAACATTATGTGTTTGATTCAGTGGTGTTGGAGCATCTGAATTTCCATCCTTCTACGTCCTTTCTCCAAAATGCTGCTTCTGAAAATCACCACCTCCCTCAGAGTTCTTCTGGGGGCAGAGGCTTCTACTGATTTAGCCCTGAAATTTCAAGAGAGGCACAACTGTTCTGCATTCAAATATGTCCTTTGTCATGTCCTAGCTGTGTGACTTTGGGCAGCTTCTTTAATCTTACTCTAAATCTGTGTGCTCATTTTAACATGGAGTCCTTATAGGCTCACCTCACAAGGTGCTTTGTAGGGCTAATTAAGTTAATGTATAAGGGGTTTTATGGGTTGAACTGTGTCCCCTCCAAGAAGATATGCTGAAATCCTAAACCATTGTTCCTCAGAATGTGATCTTATTTGAAAACAGTCCTTGTAGACATAATTAGTTAATATGAAGTCATCCTGGAATATGACTGGTATCCTTATAGGAAGATGGCTGTCTAAGTGGTGACACAAACAGGGAGACTGTCATGTGATGACAAAGGCAGAGTTTGAAATTATACAGCTGCCAGTCCAAGAACTCCAAAGATTGTTAGTAAATCACCAGAAGGCAACAGGAGTCAAGGAAAGATTGATTCCCTTACAGGTTGCAGAGGGAGTGCAGCCTTGCTCACACCTTGATTTTGGATGTAGCTTCCAGAACTGTGAGACATAATATTTCTGTTATTTTAAGACATCCAATTCATAGAATTTTGTGTGTGAGCAGTGCAGGCCTGACCCTTAGTCAAGGTACGTGCAAGAACAGATCGATGTTGCTGTCTCTCTTTCTCTCTTTCTCTCTCCCTCTCTCTCTAAAATGAATAAATAAATTTAAAATATAGATATATAGATGTCCCAATGAGTTAGCAGCAGAGTCTAGACCAGAACCCAAGCCTTCTGTTCTCACCTCAGCCCCAGCTCTATCTCTTTGTTGTGTAGTTGGTCCTTTCAGAGTACCAAAGCTGAGTGTCCCGCCTAAACAAAGGTGATCCAGGCATTGCTGGCTAGATTGTGACTTGTCTTGGCATCTTTAGTAATGTCTTAATGAACCCCTGCTCCTTTCCAGTTGTATGTTTGAGTATTGTGAGGGTTAATACGTGTTATCTCTTCCTTCTCCTCTCCTTTTTTACAGGGCAAAGACTTGTTAGTCATTCTTTCTTCTGCTGGAGAAGCGTTTCATTGGCAGAATCCAAGTAGCTCCAGCTCCTACACTGTTCTCTTGACTGTTTCTTAGAAGGAATATTGAACCTAGAGCACCGATATCTGCCAACAGAGGGGATAGGAATGTGGTTCACAAAGATGTGGCTGGAGAACTTCTGATACTAAGATTCTGAGCATCAAGAATTCCAAGAAATTGCCTGACCTGTGGTGGTGCAGTGGATAAAGCGTCGACCTGGAAATGCTGAGGTCACCGGTTCAAAACCCTGGGCTTGCCTGGTCAAGGCACATATGGAAGTTGATGCTTCCAGCTCCTCCCCCCCTTCTCTCTCTCTGTCTCTCCTCTCTCTCTGTCTCTCCCTCTCCAAAATGAATAAATAAATAAATAAATGAAGAATTCCAAGAATCACTGTTTCAAAATACTATATATGTCTGTATGTATGTATAAATTGAATTTTACTGGGGTGTGTACAGGGATTTGTTGTATAATTGGGCACTTGAAACCAGTGTCAAATACTCTTGAGTCTTACATTCTGGATATATGATATTCCAAGAATGTGAATTGTGGGCTCTGTAGTTCTAAAATTCAACAGTTTGTTATGCCACAATTCTAAGATTTCTCTAGTCGAGGTTTCTAGAAGCCTCTTAAAGTGACATGCACGTGGAAGGATGAAGTTTGGTTTTGACACTGGATTGTTAAAAAGTGTGTTTATAATAATACAGGGTGTGACCCTATAGATCTATTCCTATCCTTTTCCAATAAGCAAGAAACAGCCAATTCACAAAACCTAAGTTGTTAAACTTAGGACAATGGAAATTGAGAAACAAGAATCATAGCCTGTTACAAAAGTTGCAGGATACAGAGGACCAGATTTTTTCCCTCACTTGATCTCAATCACTGGTCCTCCAAGTGTAGCAATCTTTTTGGTAGGTGGGAGAGGTCTATGTAGCATCAGAAACACAAATCTAAGACTGATGTGTCTGAATAGTCAGATTGTACACTGCTTGAGGATGCCCATCTAAATGGAACATATACTGACTTATCTGAGAGTAAGCAGGTGATTCTGAGACTCTCAGCTGGGTCTTACAGCAACCCCTGATTCACCAGACAGAGACAAACATTTAGAAATTCATAGTAAGTGATTTCATGAATTCAGTCAAGAGGACATACAGCCTGACCTGTGGTGGCGCAGTGGTTAAAGCGTCGACCTGGAATGCTGAGGTCACCGGTTCAAAACCCTGGGCTTGCCTGGTCAAGGCACATATGGGAGTTGATGCTTACTGCTCCTCCCCCTGTTCTCTCTCTATCTCTATCTCTCCCTCTCTCTCTCTCTCTCCCCTCTCTCTCTAAAAAAATGAATAAATAAAATCTTAAAAAGTAAATAAATTAATTAAATTAAATTAAAAGGACATACAATCACAATCATGTACCTGCATGTGCACACACTCACTTGTACATGGCTGTGACACGACCAAAGTTCTCCCAGTATTCACTGAAGTGTTTCTCTCCCAAGTCCAGTTCAGTACAACGTCTGACTACTCTTCTCCATCTCATTCTGATCAGATCCCATCACATTTGGTGGGGACGTGATGGATGCCCTGGCATTTGAAGTGTGAATGACTGGGCAAGTGTATGTAGTGAAGCCAGCTCAGCTGCCTGCCATGACTCTGGAAAAATCCTTGGACAGCGCTGTTCATATTGTATAATAATATAATAAGTTATTCCTCGAGAAATGGATGCCTTTTATGAATCTCCTCAAAAGACAATGGGCTAGCCCTGGCCGGTTGGCTCAGCGGTAGAGCGTCGACCTGGCGTGCGGGGTACCCGGGTTCGATTCCCGACCAGGGCACACAGGAGAAGCGCCCATTTGCTTCTCCACCCACCCCCTTCTTCCTCTCTGTCTCTCTCTTCCCCTCCCGCAGCGAGGCTCCATTGGAGCAAAGATGGCCCGGGCGCTGGGGGTGGCTCCTTGGCCTCTGCCCCAGGCGCTAGAGTGGCTCTGGTCAAGGCAGAGCCACGCCCCAGAGTGGCAGAGCATCGCCCCTGGTGGGCGTGCCGGTTGGATCCCGGTCGGGCGCATGCGGGAGTCTGTCTGACGTCTCTCCCCATTTCCAGCTTCGGAAAAATACAAAAAAAAAAAAAAAAAAAAAGACAATGGGCTAAGTACAGCCATCCCTGTGTTCAGTATTTGATGAGCTTTTTTTTTTTCTTTTTAAGTGAGCCGAGGGAAGATAGTGAGACAAACTCCTGCATACACCCAGACTGGGGTCAACCAGGTAATCCCTGTCTGGGGCCAAACTCAATGGAGCCATTCTTAGTGTCTGAGGCTGACACTCAGACCAACCCAGCTATCCTCAGAGCACGGGCCACTCTTGAACAAATACAGCCACTGGCTGCGGAAAGAGAAGAGGGAGAGAAGGAGAAGAGAAAGTAGGAGAGAAGCGATGGTTGTCTCTCTTGCGTGCCCTGTCTGGTAATCCAACACCAGACGTCCATAGGCTGAGCTGACGCTCTATCCACTGAGCAAAACCAGCCATGGTGGTGGTGTTACTGTGTTCTGTGGGATCCCAGATAGAGACTTAAACTTTCTAACTCTCAGCTGTGTAACCAGTAAAATGCTTATGAACACAATTCTGGTCGCAGAGGTTGTAAGCATTACGGGAGGTGAAAGTGCAACGCTTTTAGCAAAAAGCTGACACAGAGTATTTTCTCAATAAAAAATAGTTTCTATTATTATTATCATTCACCGTATAGTGTAAGGTTTCTCTTCCCCTCCTCCCAGCTATGAAGGATTTATCTCTCTAATAAGGTGAACACACAGCCCTTCTGTTTCTCCTTCCTTTTCTATTCACCTTGCACTTTTCTTTCCTCCAACCCAGCCCTATCCTTAGCTCCACCGCTCCGCCTAGCCTCTCCCTCCTGCCCCGCTAAGGCTCCTCCCTCCCCATTTGCTCCTCCCACTAGGTCTGCGCTGTGGTAGCTCTGGTTCAGCGGGGCAGGAATCTCATGGTGTAAGTTGGTGGAATGGTGGCAAAGCCCACGTGTTTGGGAGACACATCGATGTCCTGGGGTGACTGAGGAGACTTGAAGCGGAAGTTCTGCATGATGACAGTGAGGAAGAGAAAGAGTTCCATTCTAGCCAGTGCTTCTCCCAAGCAGTACCGCTTTCCTGAAAAGACAGGGTGAGAAAGACGGGGTGAGGCTTGCTCCCACCGCCACCTGTCTCCTCTCCCGATGCCCAGCTGTATTCTCCCAGGGAGGAGGGGGTGGAATATGGTGGCTTGAGAGACTTTCAGAGAAGTCTCTAATCCTTTCTGAGCCTCAGTTTCCCTTGTACATGGGATGAAGGGGAATACCATACCAGGCTGTAGCAATGGGAATATTAGATGACCCTTTCTCCCAAACACCCAATATGGCCACTGTGCTATCATCTCCTTCTCGGGAATCTGAAGAATTTAAGTGACCTTTGACAAGTCTCTGACTCACTGTGGGTCTTGATTTTTACCATCCCTGAAATGGGTACAGTCACTCCTCTTCTTTTTTTCTAGGATTAAAACCTTAGTAGTTGTGGGAATTGCAGTTGGTTGGCTGTAGGGTGGATCGTTAGAGGGACTTCCAAGTTAGAGGAAGATACTACGCTAAACCTCAGAGAGAGGAGCTGGGATGATGAAGGTCTTTTTTGGTGTAACGGGAGACTTGGCAACAGACAGTGGTCTCTTACCAATGGAGAAGGGCACAGAAGCATCATTCTTCTTAAACTGCCCCTTCTCATCTAGGAAATGCTGGGGGTTGAAATCTCTAGGACTGGAGAAGAACTTGGGGTCTTTTAGTACGGAGCCCAGCATAGGAAACACTTCAATGCCCTGTTGGGGAGAAGAAAGGGCATTTGATACAGTGGAGGGAGAAAGGGTATGCTGAAAGTGCACAGGTTTAAAGGGAGGATTTGGATAGTTTCTAGGTGAGAAGGAGTGGAGGCAGGAGAGGCAGGGTCCTCTCTGAGGGAAGAACTTACGGGGACATCACATTTTAATTCCTGAGACAGGAAGTTTGGGGAACATGGGGTCTCTGTCTCCTCAGGCAGAAGGCTTGAGGAACAAGGGGTTCATGTCTCTGAAGAAGGATGTTTGGGGAACTTGTGAGCTGTGTCTGAGGCAGGAAGTCTTGAGGAAGTGAGGTTCATGTCTCTTGAGACAGGAGTTTTGGGGGACATGGGGTTCATATTCCCTGAGGCAAGAGGCCTTGGGAAGGTATGAATTTTGAGTGTCTCTGAAGGGACACATGATGGAGTAAGTCTTTGGTTGGGGTAGTGGGACAGGGGCTGGGAAGATTCTCAGGAAGATGGAGTGCTGGGTAACAGGGAGCAGGTTAGAGGTCCAGCTAAGTTGAGCAAAAGCAGCACCTTGGGGAGGAGGAAATCTCGAAACTTGGTGTCCTTGGTGACTCTGCGGGCGAATCCCATGGGGATCGTGTCTCCGAATCTTTGGATCTCGTGGATCACCGCCTCTGTGTAGGGCATCTTGGCGTGGTCTTCAAACTTGGGCTGACGGTTCTTGCCAATCACCCGGTCAATCTCCTCATGGACTTTGGCTGGGGAATAAAGAGGCATATTTTTAGGTATGTAGGGGTCTTGACACAGGAATAATATTTCAAATATGTATAACTGGATGTACTACATGCATGACATCCATGTCTGACATATTGTAAGTCATTCAAAGCAGTTTGGTCCTAAGCATTGTGGTGCAGGGTCTTGTTAACCTGGTTGCACCAGTTTTGGGGGGAAGTTCTGAGGGAGGAGTGGAGGGACACGTAGTAGGCACACAGTGGGCTCAATGTAGCAATCATTTAACAGTCAGTTCAGATATCTTCAATATTTTAACAGCTGATGAAACTTGGAAGGTGCCTATTAGCTGAATACCCTCACCTCAGATCTGATTAGCAGTGTGTGTCTGAGAGTCCAGGGATTTCAGAGAAGTGTAACATTGCAGTGGCTCAGGAGAATTTTGAAGGTCTGTGGCCCTCACTTCCTTGCTCCCTCTAGCCTTACCCTCCACATCTGGGTGCTTCATGAGCAGCAGGAAGCCATAACGCAGGGTTGTGCTGACTGTCTCGGTACCCGCAATGAAAATGCCAAGTGCTGTCATCACCAGGTTCTTCACATTGAACTCTGTGTTGGGGTTCTTCTGTTCCTGTAGGAGAGATTGCTTCAAGCCAAGCCCAGTCTTCCATGCTCCCAGAGTTTTTCTAGGGTTTTCCCTTTGGACCCATCTCTTGTAGACCAGACCAAAAGTAGGAAGAGGTACCTAATTCTGTCAGGCCTTTGCCCAGGCTTCTGGCTCTGCACCAAATGGTCTTTTCATATTCTGTACCCAGAAGATTATCTATCCTTTCATTATCAGCTTAGTTTCACTTTTTCATTGTGGAAATACTTAGAAGCAGAGGAACAGAGAGAGATACAGTGAGTACGAATGACAGAGATACCTTGATAGAATATGTCAGAGAGCTGAAGAGAGATAATTTCTGACACAGAGAGAATTTTAAGAAACAGCATCCAATTTTCAGTAAAAATCTTGTTGAAGCCGCTTTATGATCCTTTTACCTTGAACTTCATATTCCATAAAGCCCTGTCTCCTTTCTTCACAGAAAGGAGATCTACATCCAGATTTGGACAGGGACCCTCCAAGGTCATATAGTAAAGCCAGGTCACCTGTTCACACCGGCATTTATGATATGAAAGGTAAGAGCATGGTGGCTGAATATACTGCCCTTAGAGTCTGAGAGACCTGTGTCTGAGCTAGGTTCAACTGCTTTCGCACTGTGTGACCTCAGGCATAGCTGTTATACACTCTTGGCCTCAGTTACCTCATTGTTAAAATTGGAGTCATAGTAGAGCCTCCTCCAAGAACTGGTGTGAGTGTTAAATGGGAAAATAAAGTAGCGTTCTTAAAATAGTGCCTGGTGCTCGGTAGTGTTATAGATGTGCTTGTTATTATGATTTGTATGCACATTCCTGCCCATGGGTAAGGGCTTAGTAGAGACAACACTGATGGTCAATTATAATTTAGGTTGTGATGATTAATATGATGGAAAGGAGTAATCTGAATGAGCCTCTGTACTTCCCTACTTCCAGCAGGATTTCCCTCTTCTTGGCCTGAGACCTCTCTGCGCTGGCTGCTGACATGTACCTTCTGCATGTGGATGAGGAAAGAGTCAATAAAGTTCCGAGGGGAGTTGGGATCCAGTGTACGTTGATTCTGCTCCACCTTCTTGGTTATAAAGTCCTCCAGTGCCTTCAGCTCCTTAAATGCCTGTTGCTGTGGTCCTGGCAAGTGTTTCATCACATAGTAGAACATCTCATAGAGCTGAGGGTGGGAGAGAAGAAGGGTAGAGGACAGCTGGTGGTGGACATCACCTGATGGAAGTGGGACTTGTCTCAGGCAAGGGAAGCACTGGTTAAAGGCACCTGTCCAGGTGTTTAGGTATTTAGATGGGTCTGTATGGAAATAGATGTCTAAGTTTTCATGAGTTAAGTATGAGGGCTCCAGTCCAATTAGATGACACTATCCAGATTTATTGATTTCCTCCTTTTCCTTTCCCTCCCCTTCTTTTTCCTTTATTTCTCTTCCCTTTCCTGCCTTTCTCTTCTTTTCCTTTCCATCCCCTTCCCTTTCTTTACCTTCCTTTCTTTTCCCTTCCTTCCCTTCCTTTTTCTGTAGCGGGAGTTTTAGTTGAGATATTTAGGTATTGGAGCCTGGGTATTGGGCACCTGTCTTGGGTTCCTGCACAACTGATGAGTTGCCCAAATGAGAAAGCTGGTTTTGAGGAGACTCTGTATGGAGGAAGATAGGAGTTTGGGACACATGTGTCTGTGCAGGGGAGCAGTTGTGGCAGGGTCACAGTGGAGCCGTGTTGGGACCGGTTACCTGTCCTGTGGGTGTAGCTGTGAACTGGAAGCTTCCCAGCATCATGCTCAGCATTGACAAGAACTCTTTGTCCTCATAGTCAAAGCGATCTCCAAACACAATGGAGCTGATGACATTGGAGACGGTTCGGCTCAAGAAGAAGGTAGGATCAATGAAGTCACCTGGGTTGTGGGGTTGGTTGGGGAGAGAAGGGATTTGAGGGAGATTCCACTTGGTGTTCTGATGGCAGTTTGAGAATTCTATGAACGCCTTCCCACAGCCTAGTTTTCTTCCCAAACCAGAATGCACATTTGAATACAGGGTGTTTCCCTGCTCTCTACTCTGGAGTCCCCAACTCACCACGTGTTCCCTGAAGGGTCTCAATGAGAAAGCTTGCTTCCTCCAGGATGCGCTCCTGGATGCCTCGTTTGCCCATGCCGAAGTCCCGCAGCGTGGCAATGGAGAACCGACGGAGCTGCTTAGCACGCTCCCCACTGCTGAACGACACACCTGGGGAAGGAGTGTAGGAGTTGAGAATGAGCAGAGAGGGGCAAGTTGAAAGGGAGTGGTGGTGAAGAGAGAGAGAGAGAAAGAAAACACTTAGAATCAGAGAAATACAGAAAGAGATAGAAAACAGTTGGAAGAAAATCAGAAGAAAAGGGGCAAGACAGATGCACAAAGAAACAGAGATGCAGGAACACTCACATGAAGACAGAGAGAAAGAGATAGAGGAGGGAAAAAGGGGAGAGAGGGAGATGTGAAGATTTAGGAGGTAGAAATAAAAATTGGAAAGAATTTTTAAACAGAGCAGGAGAAAAGAGAAAAATACATACAGAGACACAAAGAGGGTCTATAGAGAGGAGTACTGTTACCAGGAGATGGTGGCATAGGGATTTTGAAGCAGAAACATGTGAGATTCTAAGACACAGAAAAAAGAAAGGCAAGGAAAGGGAGAGAGAAACATGGGAAATACAGAAGCTGAGAAAGAGAAATAGAGAAAAAGACACATGGAGATAGAGGAAAAGGGCACCAAAGCAAAAATCCCAAGAGCTTCTAAGAGATGCAGAGAAAGAAGAGATGTCTAGCGAGAGAGAACTGGGAGATGGGCAGAGTGAAGCAGAGAGATGCAGAAACACTAAGACAAGCTAAAGAGGACAAGGGGTAAACAGGGAAGGGGACAGAGGAGATCAAAGGAAGGACCCCTCCACAACCTTGAGTGAGTGGGTGAGTAGGGAGATGAATGCTGGGGAAACTGAAGCCATCAAGTATGCTTGACAACATTTTCCTACCCAGGGTCCTCCTCACCATATTCTTTGAAGATCCAAGAAAAGGTGGCCTGCATGCCTCGCCCACTGAATTCCTCTGCCTGGTCCAACAGAGCCTCCTTCACAGCCTCATATCCACACAGCACCACAACCGGCCGTCGGCCCAGGTAGACCGTGAACACTGGACCATAGCATTCACTGATCTGATGGAGGAGGTGGGGTGGTAAGAGGGAGCAGCCCCAACTCTTAACTGGCTCTCTACCCAGACCTCCCAGACTGAGTGAAGATATGTGTATTCCAAACTGCCCTCTTGATGTTCCGCTTATCTGTCAGACCTCACCCTTACTGGACTATCGCCCCGGAGACAGAGGAATTCCAAAAAGTTGACAAGCCAGCCCAAGGAGGGACTCTGGACATACCAGGACTTTTGATTCAACACCCACATGCTTGAAATTTTTCTTGACCCCATATAATTTGTCCCCCTAGCTTGTACTGGTGCACTTCTCCTGGAAGAGTGCCCCGGCAGGTCTTTCTCCTCTAATAAAGCCTGCACACCTGGTGATCAAGTGTCGTCTCATTTTTACACTCAGGTTCATTTTTCCCAGACTCTGACAATCAAGGGACTGAACATCCTAAGATTTGATTTTTCTTGGCTAAGAGCCTAATGCTAAGACTTCAACTCTCCCCCTACCTATGATTTCTGTCCAACTTTGCCAACACCTTGCCACAATGATCTAGAGCCACCTTACCACCCATCTCTATGCTTTGTATTACCTTCATGAGGGAGTTGTACATCTGCTCTGTGTTCAGCTGCAGGTAGTTCCCGATGAAAGGCAATGCAGGGGGACCAGGTGGCAGCTTTTTCCAGAACGTCCTTTGCCGCCAGACAGACATCAAGACCGTTATAGTCAGGCAGGCCAGCAAAGCCACCAGAAGCAGCCCTGAGACCATCATGATGGTACTAACAGTGACCGTCGGATGGTGATTGCTGGAATGGTTTGCCTTTACTTGCAAGAGAGGGCAGATTTTGTAACTGTCTCCTTTCACCTGATTATGTAACAGTCATGATTATATAAGAGTCTCATTTCACCTCCCAATTACACCCTCAGCCTTGCTCACACCCACCTTGGGATAGAGCCAGCAACAGAGGAAGAAGGAACTCCAGGACAGATGAGTAAGAAGTGGGCCCAGGACTGAATTTGTGGCCTCTCCCGAGGAGCTAGTTCAGGGCTGTGGACATGAAAGGACAGTAGACAAACTTCAGAACTGAAGATTCTGGAATATTTATAGAAGTGAGCTCCTGAAGTTGGGATTTCGTGTTTAAGAAGAGACCTGAAAGTTGTGGATTTTGGGGTTTCAGTAGAGAAGAATCAAAGATTTAGTGGCATTGAAATGAGATAGGTTGTGAAGCTGTGGGTTTGGAGGTCTCTTACATAAGAGAGACATAGGTTTCTAGGGCTCAGAATGGGAGATTCCAGGGAATGGATTTGAGGGGCTTGAAGTGAAAAGCACCCCAGCAGTGGATGTAGGCTTCCAGGGAGGAGAAATATATGAAAAGTCCAGCTGGATTGTAGAATCAGCTCATGACCCCAGCTTTTGACTTGCTTTTGTTCTGGACTCAGTACTGCTTCTTGATTCCCAGAATCTTCATTGGAATGTCAAAGTAAGGTTGGGCTGGGAAGTCAACAACTGTCCGTCTATGGTAGAAAATGGAATACAAGACCAGAGTGGCATTTCAGTGCAATCTGCCACAGAACTGGAGAAGAGTAACTCATGATCTAGATGACAGGAGAATGGACCTGGACCTGGGAAATCGTAATGACAACCAACATACAGTACAAAAGATATCCCAACGGTCTGAGGGGTTATAATGTATAGAAAGCCACACTGGTTTCCTACCCAGATCTTTAGGGAAGCACACTAAATTGACTGTATCATTTTTATTGTTATTGTGATAAGGTTTCTCATTTTATATATGGGTAAACTGAGGACAGAAAACAGACAGTGGCCAGGGGATATGCATGTCTCTCCTGCTCTGTATTTTTATTTGCCCTTTCTGGGATTGAGTTTCCCATCAATAGAAAGATCATATGCGAAAGTGCAAGAAGTCCACTTTGGGGGCAATTTCTGGCTTGTCAGAGCTGCTATTAGCAGGCAGAGGGAACTATAACAGGAGAGATTTGGGTAAGCTCCAGTGTCGGAATGAAAGTGGGTCTTGAGGTGCTATGGGAGGAAGTAGAGAAAGGATGCGTGAGTCTGCTGTCCTTCCCTCACTGACATTCCTAATGATAAAGACAACTACCCGTGGTGAATACTATTTGTGGAGACTGAGTCTGTATGCAAGATTTTACCGATCTTTATAAGAATGGGACTGGGTCATTATCATCCTTACTTTGCAGTTAAGAAGACTAAGACTCCATAAAGCCACTTGCTGGAGGTCACAGGTAATAGGTAATGGAGCTGGGCTTTAAATCCTGTCTCCTTCTTTCTCCATTGACTAGCCTAGCCCACCGTGGCCGCCAAGTGGAGACCAAGTTTAGCAGCAGGTGGGTGCTGAGATTGTCATCAGCATCGGCAGATTTTGCTATTGGCATCGGGTAGCCCTAGGGAGAGAGGTGTGTTACGTGGGCATTAAGCTTCTCTCCAGGTAGACACTACAATTGAAAATCAGTTGACAGTGAGCTTGATACCATGATAACAGTAATAGAGCCACATCTGTGTCAAGAGGTCTCTGAGAGTAAATCCAGGTACCCCTTGTGGCCGGCTTCTAGAAGGCATAAGGCAGGCACCATGTAGGCTCTGAGGTTGGTCCCAGCAGGCTCTAACATGAGCATTAGGTGAGTGTTGAGATCAACCCTATATGGGCCTGAGTGGGGCAGCAACTAGGCACTGGGCAGGCTCTGACATTTGGGTCACCCTGCTCAGGTGCCACCTCTAATCTTTGGTGAGTGCATTTGGGTAAGGTTGGCACTCCCAGGACTGGCATCTTCCTCATAGCACTCTAGGCCCCTGAGCTCTGAGACCTGTAGGGAGGGAGCAAAGGATAGAAAACAAAGCACAGAGGAAAAAAAGCTGTTTTTTGTTTTTGGAGGGAAAGAGGAGGGAAGGAGGATTAGCATAGGTTTGGCCGTTAGCAATCCGGTAATCTCTCTCTTTTTTTTTATTGAGGTAACCCTGGCTAACAACATTATATAACTTTCATGTGTACAACATTATAATTAAGTATCTGTATACCCTATTGCATGTTTACCACCATAAGTCTAGTTTCTATCCCTACACCTGGGCTGCCTGCAAGCCTAGACTCTTTTCCCATTTGTTCTTTGAAAAGAAGGCAGGTAGGACTTTGGTAATATGTTTCTCAGTGAACTTGGCATCGGGATGATCCCTGAAGGTTTATACAACCTGACATGAGGGGGTGGGGAGGGTAGAGGGGCTAAGACTGGGAGAATTACTTGAGGTCAAGTTTGGCCTGGTCTCTGATCCAGGAATATGGAATGAGAGATCACATGCCTTACCTCCCTGAGGCAGGACACACACCAGTGTGCAGTGGCCCAGGATAGGCTTCAGGAAAGAGCTAGTGCTGAATCCAGACAAATCTCTTCCCCTCACTGGCTCTCAGTTTCCCTGCCTGAGGATGGTTCAAGGTAAGAGCAAGATTAACACATGGATTGGAATTCTAGCCTCTTATCTTTTCTTTGTTGTGTGACCTTGAACAGGTAACCTAATCTCTCTGAGTTTATGGGGTCAATGACAGTACCACCACCTCTCTGGCGATTTTGGTGAGGAGTCAATGGGTTAATGCATGTAATATACGTAGCAAGCAGTAAATAATCAGTAAATATTAGTTGTTCTTGTTATTAATCCGTGAGATGAAGAAGATAGGGGAGAGCTTTGCTAACCACCCTTCCGGCTTTTACATTATCTGCTCCAAATTTTCCCCAGATTTTCCTTTGGCAAAGGAGGCAGAGAGAGAAAGTTGTGTGGGAACCTCTTTCCCATTTTTATCTCAATGCAGCTGAGTCTGAATAAGAAACTGATCTTCTGGGTGGCCTCCTGGAGGGATTGTAGATCAGGCAGTTTCTGAAGAAGTGTGGGTCATGGGTAGAGCCTCCGGGTGTCCTGGATGGGCACAGAGCCCTGCACAAAACATTGCCCCTCTATCCTTCTCTATCTCAATCCCCTTGTTTATTTCTCTTTCTCCTCTCTGCAAGTCAGCCTGCCCTTCTACCGTATTGTGTGCTCCTGGTTCTCTTTTTTCTTTTTTTCTATCTTTTTTTTAGTGAAAGAGACAGAGACAGAGAGGGAAAGAAAGACAAGGAGGGAAAGAGATGAGAAGCATCATTCTTTGTTTCAGCACCTTAGTTCTTGATTGATTGTTTTCTCACCTGTGCCTTGATCAGGGAGTTACAGCTCAGCCAACGACCCTTTGCTCAAGCCAACAAGCGACCTTGGGCTTCAATTCAGCAACCGTGGGGTCCTGTCTATGATCCCACACTCAAACCAGTGCTCAAGTTGATGAGCCAGATGAGCATAAACTCAAGCCAACAAATGTGGGGCTTCAAACCTGGATCCTTAGCATCTCAGGTTGATGCTCTATCCACTGTGTCACCCTTGGTCAGCCTGTTCCTGGTTCTTGTTATGCCTTTGTCATTGTATCTAGTGGCTTCTCCTAGATACCCCTGTCATGTTTATCCTATTTATACATCTGTATACATGTGTCATTCTGGGTACATGCTTGGGATGTCTATGCATGTCTGTGTACATGTATGTGTTAGTGCATCCACATTGCTATATGAATTCATGCCTGCACTTGTCTTTGTGGAGTGTGACTTAGTGCATAAGTGGGTATCCATACCTGTTTTTGCTCCTCCATACATATCTGTGTGAGTTCACAACAGGGTCTGTGTGTGTCTTTGCTAGTGTGCCTGAGTGCACACCAATCTCTGTGTATGTCTGTAGGTGACCAGAATACATGCTTTGGGATATGCCTGTTGGGCTAGACCTACATATATCCAACTGGATGTATGATGGTGTATTCAGATATGTGTGTATATATGTACAATGGGTAACTGTGTATGAGTGTATGGATGTTTTTGTGTGCATGTGGTGTAGTCTGGAAGAAAATGGGCCACATTGTACACACGTGAGCATATGAGATCTGCTTGAGCTGTCTATGTTTGGATTCAATCACAGTCCTGATGAAGCTCTTCTCCTTCTTACAAAAACAAGTAGTTCCCTTATTTTTTTAGAATATTTATTTCCCTCAGTTTAAAGGTTTACACTAACTAGAAAAAGCCTCCGTAAGACATTTTGAGGTAAGTCACTCCCATTAGATCAATATAAACATCCTCTCAGAATGTTCTCTTTGGTATAGTATCACCCCCACCCACTATCAGTCTCTTAAGCCACTCAACAAATTTAACAGTCATTAAACTAGTGTTCACAGAACCCACTAATTTGCCAGCTAGGTGATACTGAGGACAGAGAGGTCATCAAGACATTGCTGGGCCCTGATCTCATGGAGCTTTCACTCCAGAAGGGAGACAGAGTTGTTACAAGACAGTGACAGCTCAGAATGGGCACTGCTGGGGTGAGAAGAAACAGACAAAGGGTCAGAGTGGGATGTAGGACACCAGCAGAGGGATCATGGTGGAATAGGGAGACACAAGAAGATGGGTGAGGGGCCAGAAAGGGGGCCTAGGAAGCTATAGGAGCCCAGACATGGCACCTGGTCAACCCTGTAGGTTCAGGGTTAGCCCCAAATGGACAAAGGATTTTCCATGGAAAAACAGGGAGTGCTGCCGGGGTCCAGCCCCGGGGGGGATCCAGGGGTCCCACAGGAAGAGACGGCATTGGCACGAATCGAGTGAGAGAGCCGAATTCTTTTCTTTCTCTTTATTCTCTGGTTAGCATTTACTGCCAGGCATCTCTGCCAATGGCTGGTCTAACTTTACTTTTTATGCACACACACTAAGTTACAATCACATGGTATTTTGAATACATCATTGTTTTAGTTTCATTATGGTTACATATTTCCAGATAACAGTTAATTCATATCTATAAGCTACAAATCAGGTGGTAAGTCATTCAAAGTACAGTTATACAATAACTTGAATAGTAATAACAATATCGGTACAAAGTTATAAAAGATTAGTACTAATTAATAACTCTATTTTACTGTTGTTGTGAATCAAGGGCGCAGAGAGAGATAGCAGACGAAATCATCAAGGACTAGCAAAGGACCACCGCTTGCTCAGGCAAATAGCCTTGAGTTCATGTAGTGCCTAATTCTTTTTTCACAAGACTACAAAAGGCTTGCTATTTAAGAAACTGACATAGCATTAAGAGTAACTTTTACTTAAAGATACATAGAGTGCACCTGCAAGATAGCTAGTAGCAACATAATATCAGAAGACATTAATTGCTATTGCTGCTATGAATCCCACCACATTCCTCTCCTTATTCTTGGAAAATACAAAAATCTCATGAGAATGTTTTACTGAGAAAAGCCCAGCAACTGCCTTCAGTGACAAAACAAGTCTTTTAACAAAACATTCTTTACTTGCCAGCTACGCTCCCATCCAAGGCCACGCAACAGGCCACTGCACTACACTTTACCTAAGATTCTAATGTCTAGTTAAACTTTATTCATTTACTATATTCATACACTAGTTAAGTTCTAACTTTATTCTTTCTAACATGATTAATAAGAAGAAATTCTCCTACAAACTTAACCCTTTACAAGGGATATCATGGCCAGCCTCTTATGTTTATGAGCCCAGTTGAAGGGGTTTACAGGCTTTTCTATGGAACTTACACCTTCTGTCTCATTTCCAAAGAAATTATTACAAATCTACAGGGAAAGCACGGTACTATTATTCCTGTGCCATAAATAATAACACACACCCAGAAAAGGGGGGATATAAGGCCTGATTAATTCAAAAGGTCAAAGGGGGAAGTATCGTTGTACCTTTCTTTTGCGGTGACTTTGTCAACCCGCAGCCCTTGGTCTTCACTGCGGTGACTCTATCAACCAGCAGCCATCGATCTTCTTTTGCTGTGACTTTGTCAATCAGCAGTTGTGGATCTTCTCCTGCTGTGACCTTGTTAGCCAGCATTAGTGGATCGGCTCCCGACAGAGCGCCATGAGGGAGAGTTTTTAGCAGAAGAATGGCTTGTATAAATATGAAAGCCCCAAATAACTCATAGAGTGTAGAGATCTGAGGACATGTTAACCCATGAACTGGATCCATCAGCAGAAAACAGATCATATGAAATCTTCCTTATGTGACTTGGTGGGGTGTTTGGATTTTGTCTGGAGCATAAGAAAGCTACAGAAGGGTTTTAAGCAGAGTGAAAAATTAGTCAGATTTGTGTTTCAGGAAGATTTATCAGATTTTTGGAGAAGATGAGACTATAAACTGAGATATGAGGCAGTGGCTGCTCTAGGCATCCAGTAAGAGAGGAGACGAGGCCATGAGGATGAGGAGGGGTAGGTGAGGTGGAGAATGATGTGGAGGGAAGAATGAACTCTTACTTGGTTATATGTTGGCTGTGTGGAGGTAAGGGTGAAGGAGCAGTCCAGTATGGAGGATAGATGATAGTGTCATTTCCTAGTTTGAAGACACAAATCAGGAGCAGGTTTCAGGGAAGAAATAATGAGATCAGCTTTGGTCATGGGGAACAAGGCACAGTTCTTGCTCCTAGGGATTTCCTAGTGGGAGAGTCCTCAACAGTACTATTAGTATTAATTAGTAATAATTAGCAATAATATACTACTAAGTTTGAGGATTGGGAAGGCTTTGTAGAGAAGGTGTCATTTGAACCTGGTCTCATGGGATGAGTTCACCAGGTAGGGAAAGAGAGAAGGGCAGTCCAGCAGAGGGAAACACATAAGCCAAGTCCTAGACATGAGAGATGTATGAAACAGACCCAATGGATTCGACAGCTACATTTTGTACCCTCCACCAACTTCATCAATCACCATTCGATCTTCTAGTGCCCAGCCTGACTCAAAAATCTCAGGATAAACCTGGCTCATGTCCACAAGTGTGCCGGAAATTTATGACTCCACTCCAAATGAGAACCTTTCTTTTTTTTTTTTTCTTTTTTTTTTTTTGTATTTTTCTGAAGCTGGAAACGGAGAGAGACAGTCAGACAGACTCCCGCATGCGCCCAACCGGGATCCACCCGGCACGCGCACCAGGGGCAATGCTCTGCCCCTCCGGGGCGTCGCTCTGCCGCTACCAGAGACACTCTAGCGCCTGAGGCAGAGGCCAAGGAGCCATCCCCAGTG